>NC_136750.1:28319852-28547352 GCF_936440315.1 Barbus barbus
TGGAAATATACAGCGATAGAGACTCGAACATGTAAGGTCACAGTCATTTTTAAGATTCTACAGCTTATTTATATTATATTCGATCTGTATATATTAACATTCATTTAAAATAAATGATTTATAATAACTGTTAAACAAAAACTGCTTGTGTGCAATGGATTAATAATTATATAAAGCATATAAAATAACTACATTTTTAGTTTTGGCCTGACAAATTTTTTTTGTACTAGTGACCTTTAATTTGGAGCAAGAGAAACTGGGGGAGTGACTTTTTTGTGTCAGACATGTGTCACTTTGCTCATATCTGATTGGTCCAATTTCAGTTTGAGATCTGCCCCGGAGCAGGTTAGCTGTGGAGTGAACGTTACTATGTCAATGAACGCAGCTGAAAGGCAAGCCACTTTCATATACCTAAAACCCTGGATTGGTGCAAACTAAACTGAAATTTACCTGGCTAGCCAGCTAATCCGGCTTCATGGTACAGGCCCCAAGACATTGACTAGAGACTAAATAGGGTACTACATTTTAACCAATTGTTTAGTAATTTTTAAAATAGGACTTGAAAAGTAATGTAAATTAAAAAATAAAATAAAATAAACTTTATCAAGTTAATTTTTGTTTTAATAGTTATGCTCAGTGTTATGTACTATTATTTTGTTTATTCATATTTTGAGTTTTTATTTTAAATTCTACATTATGTATTTTAATGTATTGCTTATTTTAATGTATTTTATTTAATTTTCATTACTTTATTTCTCATTTTTATTTAAGTTTTTTATTGTTTAAGTTCGTCATCTAATGTTTATATTTTATTTTGGCTTTATTTCATAACATTTTTTATAGTTCTAGTTTTACTTAACAATAACTGTCTATTTCAATAGCCATTTATACTAAAATATCTAAAGGTTGCTAAACAATTTTCATGCAGAAACTGCTAGCAAATTTCACAATTACAAAGAACCTGCAAATAACACATTATATAAAACATGATATTCGCTTTAATTCTGATTCTGGCAAAATATCAGTGCTGGTACTACTAGATCTTAGTGCTGCGTTTGACACTGTCGATCATAAGATTTTAGCTTTCCTGTAGCTCAAATAGTAGAGCATGGCGCTAGCAACGCTAAGATCATGGGTTCGATTCCCAGGGAAAGCAAGAGCTGATAAAAATGTAAAAACTGTAACTTGAATACAATGTAAGTTGCTTTGGATAAAAGCGTCTGCTAAATGCAAAAATGTAAATGTAAGATACTTCAGAGAGACTGGAAAACTTGGTCTGGCTTTCTGGGATGGTATTCAAATGGTTCAGGTCACACTTATGGGGGAAGTCGTGGCATAATGGTTAGAGAGTCGGACTCGTAACCTAAAGGTTTTGAGTTTGAGTCTCAGGTCCGGCAGGAATTTTAGGTGGTGGGAGTGAATATACAGTGCTCTCTCCACCCTCAATACCACGACTGAGGTGCCCTTGAGCAAGGCACCGAACCCCCAATGGCTGCCCACTGCTCTGTGTGTGTGTTCACTGCTGTGTGTGTGCATTTTGTATGGGTTAAATGCAGAGCACAAATTCAAAGAATGGGTAACCATACTTGGCCACGTCACGTCACTTTCACTTTAGAAGGGAGAGGTTATTATGTGAGTATAGGAGAGCATAAGTCTAAGTGGACGTCCATGACATGCCACAAGGCTCAATTCTTGCACCGCTCTTGTTTAGCCTGTATATGCTCCACTAAGTCAAATAATGAGAAAGAACCAAATTGCCTATCACAGCTATGCTGATGAGACCAAGATTTACCTAGCCTTATCTCCAAATGACTATAGCTCCATTTACTCCCTCTGCCAATGCATTGATGAAATTAACAGTTGGATGTGCCAGAACTTTCTTCAGTTAAACAAGGAGAAAACTGAAGTCATTACATTTGGAAACAAAGATGAAGTTCTCAAGGTGAATGCATACCTTGACTCTAGGGGTCAAACAACTAAAAATCAAGTCAAAAATCTTGGAGTGATTCTGGAGACAGACCATGTGATGTGGCATCTCGGCATTGCAGCATTTATCTCAAAGCTGTTTTTTACTGATTTGCTTAGCAATGCTATTCACAAGCTAAACTTAAACATTCTCAAAAGCCTGATGAGAACACCAGCTTCCAAAACTCAACATACACCATTCACGTTCTTTCAGCAGGGCAACAGCAGGTCTCATCGAGTTAAAACACTCTATCAGTAATGAAGTAATAAGAAGATGTTCACTTTTTCAGCCATTTGAAATTTTTGCCTCCAGGCATCAGGATTCTTTAAATGATGTAATACACTCAGATGGTAAATGTTTGCTTGTCCTTGGCAAAACAATCATTGACCGCAGTTACCTCTCCACGGTGCAATTTTGACAACAAACACACGACTCGACTATTTTCTGACAAGAGTCTCTCTGAAATATCTTCTTGTCTTCTTGATGGCTGTCATGTGTTGTCCTTGTTCCTGCCAAAAGTACGTCTCAAGACTGTCGCTCTCTCTCTGTCTGTCTCACTCTCTGTCCCGTTTTAACTCGGCATTGTTTGACGGCTGCCGAATCAAGGCTCTCTGGGCTTGTTGTAGGACTTTTTAGAAGTCATACGAGATTGTAGCGTCTCGCGAGGCCTACCAACATCAACGCTCAGCCCTCAGGTTCTTCATTCAAAGTCACATCAGTATCTCTGTGGGACCTGGTGAAAAAAAAAGAGAAGAAATACAAAGGGAAAAGAGTGATTTTTTTTCTTACTCTATGCAGAATTACAAACAAAAAAAGATCAAACAGTCTGGAATATCTGAGGGTTCGGAACCAGACAGACGTGTAGAGAAGCAACAATGAGCTGGACTACACATATCGAGACACCTTCATGATGTTTGTGAGAACAGAAGTTGACCTGTGTGTAAAGTTTTACTTACTTTGTTGACAAGTTACTTTGCTTTCATTACCCCAAAAAAGTAGTGTGTACGAATGAGCATGTGATGTGATAAAAAGATGCAAGTGCTCTGAACTAGAATGCTGCAGGTATGAGTCCCATAACTCATAAAACTCAGGTTCCATGTCCCAAAGTCATTGGGTTTTTGGTTAAATGCTTGCAATAAGGTGTGTGGTTAACACAAACTCAAGATATTTCACATTTTATTCTATGGCATTTAATACATCTGTAATACCACACTCGTGATTTTTTTAAAGCTTTTACTTGTCTTGAAAATGTGAACAAGTGGATATATGGGGTTAAATTGTCTGGGATTTTAAAGTGAAAGTGACGTGACATACGGCCAAGTATGGTGACCCATACTCAGAATACGTGCTCTGCATTTAACCCATCCAACGTGCACACACACAGCAGTGAACACACACACCGTGAACACACACCCGGAGCAGTGGGCAGCCATTTATGCTGCGGCGCCCGGGGAGCAGTTGGGGGTTCGGTGCCTTGCTCAAGGGCACCTCAGTCGTGGTATTGAGGGTGGAGAGAGCGCTGGACATTCACTCCCCCTACCTACAATCCCTGCCGGCCCGAGACTCGAACCCGCAACCTTTGGATTACGAGTCCGAATCTCTAACCATTAGGCCACGACTTCCTTTAAACGTCATCATGCGAAATAGAAAATCTCTTAATGTTCTTGCAAACTATTCTAACTCAAACATTCTGACAGGTAGATGTACAATAAAGATTGAAAGATTTGTCGGAAGCTAAGTTGTAGTGACGTTGAAGTTATGCAACCATTGTGTAGTTTGTAACCATTGTCTAGTGATTGCTTTTAGGCTTTAGAATGCATAAACATTGTGTTCTTTTATGAAGATTATCTTGATAAACAAAACATGTACATTGTTGGCCACAGAGAATATTTTCTGCAATACAGCTAATAAAAAAAAAAACATACTTGCTTTTTGTCAAGTGAACCAAAGTGATGAGAACTTACAAAAATGTATCATCCCTGGAGCGCTCTGTTGCATTTCTCATGGCTTCCACAAGGTGGACTCTCTAAAGTCTCTCAAAGTCAACAGTCGCATTTAGAACAACCAGACAGAATATGCACTGATGCTTCAGGGGAAAATCTGTGGAATGGATTTAAATGTGAGACTATCTGAAAACTACACTGCAAAAATTAGTTCCTTCCTCAGTATTTTTGTCTTATTTTCCCATTACAAATATCTAAATATTCAAATTTCTATTCCTATTTAGCTTTCTGGTTTATAGCCAGCAGCCATATCACCCTGTAGCCCAAGACTGGTTGCCCACTGAAGCTAAGCAGGGTTCAGCCTGGTCAGTACCTGGATGGGAGACCTCCTGTGAAAACTAGGTTGCTGATGGAAGAGGTGTTAGTGAGGCCAGCAACTGCGGTCTGGGTGGGTCCTAGTGCACCAGTATAGTGATGGGGACACTATACTGTAAAAAGAACCAAAATTGCTTTTGTTTCTCTGTTTTAAGTACACTCTTAAAAATAAAGGTGCTTCAAAAGGTTCTTCGAGCGATGCCATAGAACCATTTTTGGTTCCACATAGAACCATTCAGTCAAAGGTTCTTTAAAGAACCATCTCTTCCTTACCTTTTTATAATCTGAAGAACCTTCTTTCACCACAAAGAACAATTGTGAAACAGAAGGGTTCTGCAGATGTTAAAGTTTCTTTATGGAACCATTTAGACAAAAAGGTTCTTCTATGGCATCATGAAGCACCTTTATTTTTAAGAGTGTATCTGCTAAATGATGGAAACTTTTTTTAGATCAAGATACATCTACTTTATAAAATCATTATGTGAATTTATACTTAAAACGAGACAAACATCTTTAAAAATGTCAAGACAAAAATAGCTGGGGTAAGAAACAAACTTAATACAAAGGGGAAAAAAAGATTTTCTTATCCATTGACAGATTAATTAATTTTTATATTATTTTCAGAAGTGACTTGAGTATTTTTGTATGTATGCATGTATGTATTTATTTATTTGTATAATTTTATTTTATTATGTATTTATTTAATTAATTTTTATTTATTTCTTTGGTGGTCTACACTAAAATGTTGCATATTTGTAGCCAAATGAATGATTTTGAAGAAGTGTGATCTGGCCTGAAGGATTTCATCACCTGCAGATTGTGTCAAACATTTCAGCATAGATGTTGGCATGAAAATGATACACCTCAGTGGCTTCTTCGACGAGATCTTTTGATCTTGTGGTTTTATAAATGACTTTTGTCACACGCAGGCATCAGTGGTGCGCTTTGGCTCGTCAGGTGAGGGTTGACGCCTCAACACTTCTGATTAGCATATAACACAGCGTCCTCGGCTCTCCACACCTGCGTCGCGATCATTCACATCATTCTAAACACGCCTCTGCTCAGTGTTGCTTGCGTTAGGATGATGAGTGAGGGGTGTTTTGGCACCTTGTCATGTCTGCTTTCACCACACCTTGTTACTCGTACTTCAGAAAACTCAGGAGTCACTTGGGTGAGATAAACGTGTTTTTTTGTTCTGTCAGGGAGAGAAAAGATGGAATTAATCACACGAACATAAGCTATTACATGTAATTCGTCTTTATGTTATTACTTTGCTGATCATACCAGCGTAACACGTTTAGTAGCACATTTTTGGACATTTAGCACCTATACATTGGAAGTTCCTCGAAGAACCTGTTCAGTTGTTTAGTATCTACTATAAGACACATGTTGTAGGATATGCTATAAAGACACATGCATGCACACCGAAGGGATTCTCAAAAAGCATTATTTGAGATTAATTTGCTAAATTTGAATTTAATTACTTTAAAGTTTCACTGACCTCATTAAAAGCTCATTAAATGCTCAGTTTATGGTACAAGTGAGACTTTTGAAATTGTTCCCAAGCTGAGGACAAGCAGTTCTTTGGGTGGAGCCCAACAGATGTTCTGGTCCAATGAGAATAGCCCTCCATTTCTCTCTAGCGGTGATTCGGGTTCATAACAGAGAGGATTTTCTGTCAAAGCCTGAGGTTTACAGATGAGAACAATTTAGAAAGTTTACGTAATGAGAAACATTTTAGTACCATTGATATACTATTATGGTTTTCACTTTATTTTTGTTTTGTTTCTGTCATTTTTATTTATGTATGCTAGTTTTAGTTTATTATTATTATTATTATTTAGTTAACTTCCATGTAATATTTTTCCATGCTAAGGAAGTTGATGGGGACCAGCAACTGTTTTGTCACCACATTCCTCGAAATATCTTCTTTTATGTTCAGCAGAAGAATAAAACTCATGCCGGTTTGGAACAAATTGAGGATGAGTGAATCATGACAGAATTTTTGGATGAATGTTTTTTATTATTTTTAAGTAAAAAATTTTATGGTTTTAATTTCACTAAGACTAAAATAATAAATACTATAACTATAAATAATTTAGAGTCCCAGGCAGAAAATTACCAGGAAATTGCATAGCTTACTAAAAACTGCTAACAACAGTTATATTTTAGAGGTTTACAGTTTATTAAAGATGTAAAATAATGGATAAAGTTTACTTAAAAAATGAATAACTTTCTGGCAGATTAGAGACACATTATATAAAATGACAGAGAAGAAAGCAAATAAATGCCAAAATATAAGAATCATTTTGAAGTACACTTGTTTCAAAGACAAGCCACCTGAAGTACATTAAGTCAAGGTGATAGTTTATGTCTTCCAGTTTCTGATTTATGTCCTATGGCAGGGGTCCCTGGAGCCTCCCAAACACTGCACATTTTGCATGTCTCCTTTATCAATCACACCTGATTCAACTCATCAGCTCATTAGTAGAAACTCCAAGACCTGAAATGGGTGTGTCAGACAAAGGAGACGTGCAAAATGTGCAGTGTTGGGGAGGCAGGAACATGTTTGGGAACCCCTGGTCTATGGCAGTGGTTCTCAATTCCAGTCCTGAGGGCCCCCTGCTCTGCACATTTTGCATGTCTCCCTGACTTAACACACCTGATTGAGATCATCAGCTCATTAGTTCAGTTCATGGATCTCTCTCTCCTAACGAGCTGATGATCTCAGTCAGGTGTATTAAGTCAGGGAGACATGCAAAATGTGCAGAGCAGGGGGCCGCCAGGACTGGAATTGAGAACCACTGGTCTATGGTATTAACTGTACAGTATAGTGCTTCAAGGTGCTATCAAGAATAGCATGGAAAACTACCATGGCATTTTGGAAAGTGTTAAAATATTTATTTGTAGCTTCAATCTGCTGGAAAACCATTGCTGTAATGAGTGACTTAAATACAAATGTCTTGTATGTTTAAGATCTCCATCACTGTACATTGATAATACTGTCGGACATTCTGTTCACTGTCAGAAGAGGGCACTGTTGAGTTTCTCATCTCATAAGAACTGGAGTTCTGTTGGTCTGGTGCTCTGACATTGGTCTATATAAGAGGGTTCCTCAAATCTTTCCCTGGAGGGTCAATCTGCTGCAGAGTTTAGCTCCAACCCTGATCAAACTCACCTACCTGTGATTTTCTAATGATCTTGAAGACTCTAATTAGCAGCTCAGGTGTGTTTAATTAGGGTTACAGCTAAACTCTGCAGGAGTGGGCCAGATTTGAGGATGTCTGGTCTATAAGTTGCACTAGTGTACCGCTTACAAAATTTAAAATTGGCACCAATAATGTACTTCTTTGAAGTAGTACTGTGTAATATTACATGGTATACGAATGTACTATTGTCTAATATTTAAGTTCCTTTTTTGTTAGATCATTTAAGTAATGTATCTTGTAAGTTTCAAAGCATCAGTCAAGAACACAAAAGGAAAGCTGATACAGATGAAATGTGATCTAACGTGTTAGAAACACTAGATGGCATTGTTGATCTTTCCCAGGGGAATGAACTGCTTTCTCTTCATCCAGTTCACCGGGAAATTGCTCGTACAGAACGATACTGAGATTTATTAATTGCCCCACTTGTTAAAATATGACACTAGTTTACATATTTTCCCGTTTCAAAAACTTTCGTCTCTCTCTCTCTCCGTACTGTGGAGGTGCATTACAGACACCAGAGGGCGCGCGAACCAAAGTCTCATCAGTTTCTTTGTGAAGGTTTTTGTGTCAGAGAAAAAATACTGCATGTAAATGCACATATATATTTTTTAAATCTGGAATCAGTAACAGACTACCGTTTGTAAGTAATCTAACCAGCATTGTGTTTTATTTATTTGTTTGTTTACGAAAAATGTGATCAGTAATATATATATTTTTCTTTTTGAATAACATTATTCAATGCACGCGCGTGCATTCATATTTGGCCATTTTGGCTGATTTTTGCTCGTGCATATGGCGAATGGATGGTGCACTGAAAGACTGGTGCGTTTAGTCGTGCGTCAGACACAGAGGTCCTCCCCTTGTGTTTCCATGTTACTGCCCCCCTCTCTCTCGCGCTCTCTATCCCCCTCCCTTCCTCTCTTCTCTTCTGGCATCCCCCATCGCTTTATGTGCTTCTATACAGCCTGAAAAATCAACCGGAGGAGGAAACCTTCACACTCGCGGAGAATAGACTGACCCTCAGCAACCAGAAGATCGCTTATAACCGGGATCACAGACTGGATCAGGGTGACCTATCTAAACCATCTCGCACTGGTAAGTCACGTTTGATGTAGTTTTCATTTCTAAAGTCCAGAAACACCATCCAACCACCATTAGAGCTTCACTGCCATCAAACAGCAGCAATGCTTTTCTCCTGCCAGTGTGTGTGTGTGTGTGTGTGTGTGTGTGTGTGTGTGTGTGTGTGTGTGTGTGTGTGTGTTAGTGATGGTGAAGCTCATTCTAATTTGTCTGATGGTGATTTAAGAGAAAACGAAGGCGTTCGCTTCACCCATTCGAGTTCAGACTATCGATTAACGGCGTTTTCAGCACGGATCCGTGAATGAGAGGGATGTTTCAAGCTGACTTTGTTCATTCCCTTGTCATGCATTTGGACTTTCCATAGAGCTGAGACACAGAGACGCTCAAAATGGTGTCTGGAGGAGTTTGAGGCCTTTAAACGCACGAGAGAGCCGATCATAAGCGCTGTTATGAGACGCGATCAAAGAAGCAGACGCATCCATGTGCAACAATGTAACAGCGATTATGACGCAAAGATCTTTTGTTGATCGGTGTTACAATGTAACGCGCGTTTCAGCGACAGTTCTACTTTCTCTTTTTTTGTTGCATCCATACACGATGCTTTCGGTTGCAGTGCCATTGATTTTTTTTATGGCGTTATCGATTTTATTTTGGCATATTTTTGCCATTGCATTCCTGGTTGATTGATACAAAGGGAAACAGCACATTGGTACTAGAATAGCAGTCAGTGTGTTTTGGACGTAATCCATTAACATTTCTGTGCATGTTTATGAAATTAATTTCATATATACAGCCATTCACAGGCCAGTATGTGGGTACTTTGTGTTTTAGTGAGAGAATGCAAAACAATATTACCTATTGCCTCTTTCAGTTACAGATATAACAATGGATGACAATTTTCCTCGTCCATTTGTTTAATAAATATCATTTATTATACAGAGAGAACGAGAATATGAAAAAATAAATCAATAAATTAAACTATTTAAAATGTATAAATTAAGCAGCTGCTCAAAATACTTATTTTAATTATATTTAATAAATAATTATTTATAATTGATGTTATGTTTTTATTGAGGTAGTTTAATGATCTATTATTGTGTCAAAATGCAGAAATATAACAATTTGGGCACTTTAAACTCCCTAAAATAATTATATTTTTATTTGAATTTAATGTTGTTGTTTATAATAAAAAAAAATTGAGGTAATCTAATCTGTTTATAATTGTCAAATGCAGAAATATGATTGGACACTTAAATGTAAAGCTCTTCAAAGTACTTCTATTTTAAAATTAAATAATAATAATTATTATTATTATTAATGGATGTTATGTTTTTGTTGTTGTAGTCTAATTATCTGTTTATTGTTTCAATTTAAACCTAACATGAAAATAATTCCTATTTTTATATGTATATATCTCTAACCAACACAGACGATGAAATGTAAAGCTAGCCAACAAACATGTGAAGTGTTCATAATCCAAAGGCCAGAAATCTGACGTTTATTAATCTCAATGTTTCTGCTCTGCATCTGTGATGCTTGGATTGGCTTCCTCATCATGTGCCGTTCCTGCAATAAAAGCATCGATAGCTTTCTGATTGATGGTCGTAACATTGCAGAGGCTCAAGAGATACAGAAAACGCTTCGTTTGTTTTCATTGATAGTTTCATTATCAGCTCAAAATTCAATTTGTACAGAAAAGCTCCTCATCACAGTATGACTGTGACTTATTAAAGGTTTATGGATTGTGCTGCAAATATGCTGAAGCGTTTGGACTTTTGTCATAATTAAAGGATTTCTTGTCGTTTGGAGGAGTAGCAGGTGCTCTGATGAAACAGAAGAGCAGAAATGTGCTTTTCCAACATTGAGATCACAGTCAGGCCTAATCACAAAATGTCTTAATTAGTGTGCGTACTGCGCCAGTGTGAGTAGTTACTACAGCTATACTTAAAAATTTAACCCTTAGTATGAAACCTAAGTACTTGTTTACTTTGCAAAATTATCCAACTTGTGACTTAAAAAAAAAAAAATCAGACTTCAGTGGACTTTTCTTTAAGTATATAATCTTAAGTAGTTATTTATCAAGTAATTAAGCACCTAGCAACACTCAGAACACCTTAGTGAAAAAAGAAACTGTTTTCACTCAATAATTTCAAGGAAACAGCAAGTAACACCAAATTTTGAAGTAAACAAGCTCAAATGGTATTTTCTTGTAAAACGTCCTTCAATAATCTTATTTTCTAACCTTGAATAATAATTTTTACTACACACTTCTTCAGAATCTAGTAGAAATGCCAGTAGATGTTTTATGGTTTAGATGACACCATATTATTTTATATGAAGAGTGGATATAAATGGGAAGTATTGATAAAGCTTGTGCAGCACATTTTTGGTGTTTATTAGTGTCATTATATGTGTCTTCTCTAATGTTGGCCTAGAGAACTGTAGCATAGAGAGGACACTCAGGTTGTACGATTTCGTCTAAATTCACTGCTATATTTTCCTCCCACAACTTCCAGACTTTCCCCAGAAGCTCTTTTTCACCCGTACTCTCAGTAATTGGGCTGCTGATATTTCTCACGAGGGCTGAAATCCTGCAGTTTGCCACAAACATGTTAGCATGCGAGTCTGTGGCAGCGTGTTAATTGTGTCTGCGCACTTCTGCGTTAATGCGTCTTTTGTGAGACTCCTTTTTCATCGGAGGTGCTTTTTATTTTTGAGTGGAAAAATGGACGGAGGTTTTTTTGATGAACTGTCTGTGTGTGAGCCAAATCCACAGTGAAATGAGAGGATTATGATCGACGGCACCTCTCAGCTGAGAGTTAGCGTATGCATTTACTGTAATAGTGCTTATAGAGCTCAGATTAACCACACACACACCCTGAGGGGATGTTGGTTTCCTCTGATAAACAGGAGCAGAAATGCTCAGAGATCATGCCTGGTGGCTACAGGGGAATCCCATTAGATTTGCGATGCTGTTTCAGGGTATCAGTATCTCCTCATGAGATCAGCTAACAATGACGTGAAACGTAACGTCATATAAAATATAGACTATTGAACACGAGTATCTTGTGAACTGGAAACAGACCTGCAGTGGCCATATTGAAGAGCATTGTGTGGAGTTTGTGAGTAGCAATCTGTAGATATTAAAGTTTAGATAGTGTTGAGAATTTTCTTATTTTTGTAAAAAAAAAAAACAGGTTTATGAGAGTCACATTTTTACTATTACCCTGATATATTATTATTATTATTATTAAATATTATTTTAGCTTCTCCAAATGCAGAATCCACCTTTTAAAAAACATCCTGTGGCAGTCTATGGTATACTGGACATATGCCGTGGTACCTTGATATATGGTGCTAATTGATTACTATATTCATTTACCACAGTATTTGTGATTTTTAGTGAAAAGTATGTTATCATGGGAAAAGAAATAGTACCTATCTGCACACTGTTTTTATTTCACTAAACTATTTAATAAAATATAAACTGAATTTGATTTTTGATTTTAATTAGTTTTTTTAAATACCGTATCTGTAGAATAAAATTTGAAAATAATATGCTGATACCGATTATTACAGGTCAAGTAGACCGATAACCGATATTAGGGCCCTATGAAATCCGTTTTATTTTTTCCCAAATTCCGTTTTATATTTTGTTTTTTTCTAAATTCCGTTTTTTTCCGTTTAAATTTTTCTGGACTCTTTTAAGTGTAACAAAAATTACATATTTAGGGCCGGATGAAATGTTTTATTTTTTTCTCACCTTATGTTTTGTTACCAAATATTGTGTTTTAGCATGTCTAATTATCTGAATGCATACAAACCATTTTTATTTATTCTTACAGTAGCCTTATGAAATGTTTTTTCCCCCTCAGAAATTCTGTGTTGTGTATTTAAATTTTACTGGTTATCAGATGAAGGCATAAAACATTGATTTAATTTATATTTTAATTAGTGAAAATTAAACATTTACATTTTTGGCAAACAAAGGGGATTTACTATTCAAATTAAAATATTTTGTGATTATTTCTTTAAAAACTGTTTTTAGTAGTAGTAGTAGTTTTATGTACACTCTACTAAATAATAGTAATATAGTCTATTTCTGGCACAATGTCTTTAAGTTAAACCAAACTTTTATTTTGACGGGTTGCCGTGAATACCTTTTAAAGTTCTGGAAATGGTAAAATGCTCGTAAAGTGACTCTCAGAGCAGTTCTGGGGATGTTGTTCATGTATTTATGTCCTCATTGAGACGTCAGACGCTGAAATCACCGCTAGTGCCGCGCGCTGTGTATATCGTAAACAAAACCGTGCATCTGCTCCATTCATACAGAGACACGCAGAGCATGCAGGATTCATATTTAAATCGACTTTTGCGGCTTAATATTTACAGATACTAGTCCATATCGCGATTTGATTTAAGTGTAGTGACCTACTTTCGATTAATTCATCGAAATTTGACAAATTCCGTGACATTCCGCGTTAAACTGTAAATTCCCTTTTTATGACTGGATTCCACGATTCCGTTTTCTGCATCGCGGAAATCATAGGGCCCTATGATATATGTCTTGTGTGAAAATGAAAATTAATGTCAAAATTAAGAATAACAAGGAGCTCTGACAAAAACTTTCTTTAAATGCTTTTAAATCATTTTTTCGGCAAATCGGTTTTGAAATTGACTGATGCCAATAACAATAAGGGGAGGACGCATATCACGCATATTAAGGAAGTGGGTTCGAGTCTCGGGCCGGCAGGGATTGTAGGTGGGGGGAGTGAATGTCCAGCACTCTCTCCACCCTCAATACCACGATTGAGGTGCCCTCAGTCGGCACCGAACCCCCAACTGCTCCCCAGGCGCTGCAGCATAAAAAAAGGCTGGCCACATTTAACATTTGTAGATGGTATAAAACAAGAGTTGCTCTAAAAGAGTAAATCTTTTAGAGGTCATGATTTGTTTAAAAAATAAAACACATTACACATTAATGAATAAATCAGTATATATAAAGTTATTTAATTTACAAGTGTCATGTATGTGTTTTTTTTTTTTTTTTTTTTTTTTTTTTATTGTTCAGGTAAGCTATAGATTCTGACCATTAAATCAAAATATACTCGTTATTTTATGACATCAATTACTGCTTTATTTAATCAGAAACACAGTCTAAATGTTATTTGTGTAGGCTATTTTACTTTTAATTTAATTATAAGTAGGCCAACAGCGCCCCTACAGATTAAAACTCCTTACCGAACGGGCAACGGGGGGAGGGTTAAAGTATTCCTCTTATCGGCAAGACATATCGGCATAATTTTTCATTTCAGGCCGATGCCGATATTTACATTTAAAGCCATTATCGGCCGATTCCGATATCAGTCCGATAATATCGTGCATCCCTAGAATGTTCATCTAGTGTACATCTGAAATGTCTTTTATGTCCTTTTGTTAATTGTATACATTGTATAATTTATTTAGCGATCGCCATGAAAATAGCCTTTATGCTGGCATGGCGTTAAAAAGTGAATAAATACATAAAATATATTATTTTGAGTCCAAAAAAAACAAGTTTTACCATGGTGCTTGGTAATTAAAGACAGTTATATATTACTTAAACAGGTTTTTAGATTCATAATTCATCTTTGGCCTATATTCAAACACGTTTAATGCACCTTTCATCATTCATTTACATTATTTTTCTTTCAAATAACTTTTTATATACAAGACTTTCCATATAGCTAAACAAGAGGCTTGTTTTTCAGGTTTTCACAAATGCCCTCAACCAAGTAAACAACACGAGTCAGAGATCAAATCAGAGCGAAAAGTGTTTAAGAGGATAATAACCAGCTAGTGAAAGCTCTACTAGAGTTAGCAAGATTATCCTTACAAAGACGCTCCTTAGTTAAGACCATATTATACTCACTTTGATGGTAATTTTTCATTATGAAACTCAAATGCTCTTTGGTTAAAGACATAGAAGAGCGTATATCTTTGACTTTTAGAGCTTTAAAGCCTAATTCGAATTCATTTTTAGGAATTAGTAAGAAATTAGACCCAAATTTGATAAGAAAGTGGCAGCAAGAAGGATTGTGTTGCTGTTAGTGAGCCTGTGTTTGGCGCGATGCTGACGCTAATTGTTAGAAATGTGTAGAACTTGTGCACGCTGTAGTGTGACACACATACTGTGTGAGGAGATCAAACGTCTACTAAACATCATCCGAGCGGCGTGTAGGCTGAGACGCTTCTGGATGGGCGTATTTTTGGACTTTCTGTGGGCAGACACTGAAATCACAGCCTTGCTGAATTTCTCTGTGGGAAAAATGAAACTCCTACCGGTTTTGTCGCACCAAACATATTAAAATGAAAAAAGATTAAACTCCTTTTCAAGGGAGTAAACAAAGGAGTCTCTGGCTGTGTGAGCGTCTCCGGCTCCTTTGAAAAGCTGCTACAGATCATAAACGCATACATGCACATACTCACAGCCACCCAAATACTCAATCAAGTCTATTTCTAGACATTGCACAGCTGTGACACGAGTAACACGTGATTTCAGAGCATTTTAAGTGTAGCGAAGGTTCTTTGGTGGTCCTTTGCAGCACCTCAGGTTGAGTAAGGAACCTTCTACTAATATTTTCTCTATTTAGGGTTCTTTAGTTGCTTTATGGTTCTCTTTTAGGTTCTTGATGGTTCATTATCGTTTGCTCTGATCGGAGGGTTTCTTTATTGCATCAGATGATTTTCTTGAGACCCAGTGTGATGTTTAGTATTATTTATATAATATTTTTTTTGCATATTTAAAAAATAAAACATTCGTACATGAAATAAAAAGATAATTTTCTTTTTTTCTTTTTTACATTTTAGCTTTATTTCACTTTTCGTTTTTAGTAATTGTACCACTTCAACAAGGAAAACTGGAAATGTTGCATTGGCTACTAACTGGAATAAAATGTTTAAGTTTTTACTCATATCTTTTTTAAGCTTTATTTCAATTACTGAAAATTATTTTAATGGATTGTTTTATATATATATTTTTTTTTTGAGACCTAGAGGTTCTCAAAGTTTTCAAAGCATCCAATCAGGCTGTCCTAGTGCCACATTTTTATAAAATTCTTAAATTAATTCAAGATTGCAGCTATATGCGCGCACAATTTGGTCATGTTAGTTGCCAAAATTATGCAAATTAAGCAAATATGTAAATTGCTTGAGCATAAGTGAGGTCAATTAATATATTAGAAATATTTTCTGCATGCTATGCATGGTAATCAATTAATGTTAGATGACCTAGACCTTTTATTTTTATGAAATAAAAGTATTTTTAGTATTTTAAATTGAGCCGTATAACGTATAACCTGTAAGTGCATGTTTGAGAGAAACTGTCCTAAGAAGCCTTTCTGTTGTAATTGAAGCTGTATTTTCAAAAGTGACATTACAGGTAGACTGCTTCTGTTTTTAGATTAAATGATTTTATTCAGTAGTGATAATCTGTCTTATTTCTTTAATTTGCCCCCTCCATCACTCATATCAGCTCACCTTCCCTCTCTCAGCAGTACTGTAGACCCTCAGGCAACACACACACACACACACACACACACACGTGCCTTCAGGTCAAACCTGCTGGCAGAGTTTTCATGTCCACCTGCTGCCTTCAGAACATCTGAGTGTGTGATTGTCTCTGATATCCGTTGATAAAATGAAGGACATTACAGCTGTGTGTGTGTGTTTGGTATGCTCTCCGCCAGCCGCTGGCTCCTCTCCATTGTCATAATTTGCACAAAAATCCTGCTGAACCAACACATTTTGGTAAATGTGGACTTTGGTTACAGAGTGACTCACTGTGTGTGTGTGTGTGTGTGTGTTTGGGTGCCGTTCAGACTGCCAAACGTTACTTAGCATCACACAAGTACTGAGCATGTTCAGCCTGAACTCCCTCACACAAAACCATCTGAAGAATGCAGCGGCTTGACGAAACACTGGACGACACAGACGGAGGACAGAGAACTTCAATGAATGCATGTGTTTGCGGCGGAATACTAGTGTACTGCGCACACAGTATAAGTTTCAAGCTATAGTATGCTACATTGTTCTTTAATTCAGAGAGTGGGTTCAGTTGCATTTTTAGTCAGGTTTTTTTTTTTTTTTTTTTTTTTTTGTAATCTGATCTGTACTGAAGAATATTTGGTGTATAAGCAATTTTTCTCGTAAACTGCTAGTATATTTCACAAATAATTGCAAAGAAAAGACAAGTGACGCATTGAACCAAACATGGAATTTTGAAGTAAAAAGACTGAAATAGTATTTTCTTGTCAAGTATACTTATTGGTACAATATTTACAATATTTATTTGGTAACTTTGAAAAATCTTGAGTTTGGAATGAATACTGTTTTGTACTAAATGTATGTAAATCAGTACAAACTATGCTGTGACAGTCAGTGGTGTTATGTTGTCATCACATAACATGCATTGTAATGTGGAATTACATTTTCATCCTAAGTAGTTCTTTAGCATTGTAAATCTATCTGCGTAAAAAAGTATTCAACTTTAGCCTAGTAGTCAGATTTGAGAGAATTTTCATATTAATATTTCATATGAGCAAACTGATGTTAAAAATCATAGTTGACATTGCTTGTTTTATTCAGAAAGGATGCATTAAATTGATCAAAAGTGACAGAAAAGACATGTTCCAAAAGATTTCTGCTTAAAATAAATGCAGTTTTCTTAAACTTTGTTCATAGGCTATATAAAAATAAGACGCAGCACAGCTGTTTTCAACATTGATAATCAGAAATGTTTCTTGAGCAGCAAATCAGCATATTAGAATGATTTCTGAAGGATCATGTGACACTGAAGACTGGAGGAATGATGCTGAAAATTCATTGCTCAATACTCAATGCATAGTTTGCTGTAGTGGTTCCAGTCAAGCCCTTTGATAAGAAAACCATTCCATCCTTTTCTCCACGGAGGAAGAAGATGTCAAGGTGAAGAAAGGAAAGAAGCTTAAAAATGCAGCTCTTGTGGTGCCGTCGTTAGCGGCGCTGTGTGTGTATGGCAGGGGCCAAATGGAGGTAGAAAGAGGCAACAGAAGAACCGGGCTCTGAATCCTGACAGGGGCATCTCAGCACACCATGTTGGTTTTGAGGCAATTGTTTGCAGGATAACGTCCTATACAAAATGGAGGTAGTGCCTCAGTGAAAGGCAGGATTTGAGACCGAATGGACCTTTTTAGAATCAGAGAGGACGAGCTCTTGCAGGGCAGTTAAAACAATGGCATTTTTTGGAAGAGGGCCACTCCCCTGCATGCCCTGTTCTCATTCAGGTCCTGTTAGGGAGCCGCTGGGAAGGGAAGGACCTATTGTGTGACTATTGTTTTTGAATAGCTAATTAAGCTTCTCATGAGTGTTTTTATGAAGTGTGTGTGTGTGAGAGAGAGGGAAGGGTTTCCCTTGGGCTTTCCGGATGGTTCAGGTGAGATCTTTTCTCCTGCACCTGGGAACCTGTAACAAATTACCAGCATTAACTGCAGCTGTGTCAGAGGTTTTCTCTTGTGAGTCAAAAGTTAGTGCTTGACCCAGTTAGAGGAACATTCCGGGTTCAGCGCAACTTAAAGGGATAGTTCACATAATTCACACCCCTTGCATTGTTTCAAACCTGCATGATTTACATTATTCTGTGGAAAACAAAAGTAGACTACACTACCATTCAAAGGTTTGGGGTCAGTATGATTATTCTTATGAAGAAATGAATCATTTTATTCAGCAAAAACACGTTAAATTAATCAAACGAGACAGAAAAGACGTTACAAAAATTTATATTTCAAATAAATGCTATTTTTTTTTTTTTTTCATTTCAAAACCTTACAAAAAAATTCTTACCAATCCTAAACATTAAACTAATATAGGGTTATTTGGTAGTGTATTTCAATAATGTGTTTTTCCTTTACGAGCTCAAGTTTAATTAAAAACAAATTGAATTACTGTCTTGGGGGCGGGGGGTATTTACGTGTGTGTGTATATATTAATTTATTACTTTTTTTCTGAACTACTTATAATTACTATCTGTGGTTTGTCCAAAAAATGTGTGTAATATGGAGCTTAAGTTATATTTTATAACCTGAATATTCCTTTTAATTGTGCTGCAAGGTATTTTTGGAATAATATCACCAAAATTATATGAGTTTAAAATCATTGTAACTGATATTGATACTGTTAACATGCATGTCCGTTGTGTTAGTGGTCTGCAATATGAGAAACAGATGTAAAAATTCCCACTTATAGTGTATATTGATACTGACATTTAGATGAATCGTAGTAAATGTCGTGGAAGCAGAAAGCAGGTGGAATGCCGCATTTATAGACTACGTGCGTGGATACACGTGCGTCCCTTGCTTTGCATTGGTGTTCTGTATGTGTGTGAATCCCAATTATGTTCTCAGCTGTTGAAGTGCTTTTCACCAAATTATATGACAGAAATTCACGTGTGGTTTGGCACCGGCGGATGAATGGCTTTCTCTTTGTCTGATTCTCTTGTTATTACTGCAGGGAATTGAGAGCCTGTTCTTGTTCAGGAATTGGAATCAGAATTCATAACGACTGTCCTGCAGCTTGAATCTGTAAATGTTTCTGTAAATCACTGTTATTCCCCTCGCACTGATCTTATGGACTTTGGCTAGTGCAAAAAAAGGATGCGAGAGCGAGTGAGCTGATGTGAGGGGGATGGGATGCTGAGACGCTCTGTACCACTGCTGTGAATTTACAGCGCTTCTGCCTTCAGCTCGACCCCATCAGCGCCGCGGAACGAGACAGGCTTTGTTAAACACAAGACGGTCTGGGAAGGTTTTCATTCACTCAGGTCGTCGCTGAATGTCAGGTAGTTCATTCCTTCTTTCACTGCTTCACAGAGTCCTTAAAATGGTTCATTTGTACCACAAATTAATGGCTTGTATTGATTAACATTTAGGTGGTAGGCTGTGAAATCTGTATAGCTATTTAGAGATTATTTTACCCCGGATTCATTCAAAAACATTTGAAAGCATAATTTGTCTGCTCTGTTAATTGGCCAAGCAGTAAATTAGATACAGATTAATATTTATTAATCTGTAACTAATTTACTGATTAATATACTGGTAATATATATCTATGTGTATATATACACTCACTGGCCACTTTATTAGGTACACCTTGCTAGTTCCAAGGTTGGACTCCCTTTTTCCTTCAGAACTGCCTTAATTCTTCGTGGCATAGATTCAACAAGGTGTTGGAAACATTCCTCAGAGATTTTGGTCCATATTAATATGATAGCATCACGCAGTTGCTGCAGATTTGTCGGCGGCACATCCATGATGCAAATCTCCCGTTCCACCACATCCCAAAGGTGCTCTATTGGATTGAGATCTGGTGACTGTGGAGGCCATTTGAGTAAAGTCAACTCATTGCCACGTTCAAGAAACCAGTCTGAGATGATTTGAGCTTTGTGACATGGTGCATTATCCTGCTGGAAGTAGCCATCAGAAGATGAGTGCACTGTAGTCATAATAGGATGGACATGGTCAGCAACTATACTGAGGTAGGCTGTGGTGTTTAAACGATGCTCAATTGGTACTAAGGGGCCCAAAGTGTGCCAAGAAAATATCCCCCACACCATTACACCACCACCACCAGCCTGAACCGTTGAGACATTGCAGGATGGATCCATGCTTTCATGTTCTTTACGCCAAATTCTGACCCTCATCAGGAGACTCATCAGACCAGGCAACGTTTTTCCAATCTTCTATTTTCCTATTTTGGTGAGCCTGTGTGAATTGTAGCCTCCGTTTCCTGTTCTTAGCTGACAGGAGCGGCACCGGTGTGGTCTTCTGCTGCTGTAGCCCATCTGCTTCAGGGTTCGACGTGTTGTGCGTTCAGAGATGGTATTCTGCATACCTTGCTTGTAACGAGTGGTTATTTGATGTACTGTTGCCTTTCTATCATCTCTAACCAGTCTGCCCATTCTCCTCTGACATCAACAAGACATTTTCGTCACACAACTGCCGCTCACTGGATATTTTAACTTTTTCGCACCATTTTCTGTAAACCCTAGAGATGGTTGTGTGTGAAAATCCCAGTAGATCAGCAGTTTTGAAATACTCAGACAAGCCCGTCAACGTTCAAAGTCACTTAAATCCCCTTTCTTCCCCATTCTGATGCTCGGTTTGAACTTCAGCAAGTCGTCTTCACCGCATCTAGATGCCTAAATGCATTGTTTTGCTGCCATGTGTATATATATCTTTGTGTAATATCTATATATTTTAATATTAATTTTAAGTTCATTTGTATTTCATATTTATTTAAATAATAATACATATAATACATTATTAATTATTTGAAGTTACTAAATACATGTTTGTTTTTTACTTAATAATATACATTGTAAAATTATATAAGAGATAATATAGAAAATAATTATTGATAATAAATTATCAGAATTAATTGTAATTTATACAGTAACCTAATAGAGAAAAGCATCACAGCATATTTGTATAGGATGGTATTGGCACAGACTTAATAGATGTCAGTTCCCAAATCTATTGATTTGAATGGTTAGTGGATTTTAAGCTGCACACACTTATTTTAGCCCCATAACCCCAAAATGACCAAATGTATGATGTGATCTGTTGTCAGCTGTATGATGCAGCTCTGGTGTGAAAGTGTCTGTCTTTGACAGTAGCCTGTGACACCAGGCTGTCTGTCTGTGTGTGTGTGTGTGTGTGTGTGTGTTCACCACGGTGCAGGTTAGCTTGTCTTTCTCCCACTGTTTGCACAGCTCACACAGCTGGACCTCACAGCAGTGACTGTTTTGTCCCCACAGCGTGATCACTGGCACACACACACTCAGGTGGTGGTGTCTGTTCTGTTCACAGCAGCTCTTTAAGCGCTTATCTAAATAATTCAGACGCCCCTGTGCTTCAGCCCCTCTTGCACCCTGTGTGTGTGTGTGTGTGTGTGTGTCTGTGCGCCTGTCAGATCAGAGTGATGTCGACCGAAAACCCTCTTTTCCTGTGCCCCCCCCCCCCCAAAAAAACGCTTCTCTTTCGTCACCCACACTGCAGGAAAGAGGAACGAATAGGAGGAAAAGACTGCAATGTGTCCTTTATCTCATTTGGTTTGTTTTGTTGGTCTGCCTGCGCTCATGCCAGCCGTAAGATCATTCACATGCTATCTGAACTGAGAATTATGGGAATCAACTAGATTTCTTAAGGAAATCTGTGGGGTATTTGCCCATGCAAGCATTGTGGCTGGTTGCTAGGGTGATGCTGGGTGGTTGCTAGGCTATTGCACTAGTAATGATACTTGACTTAAACGGGGCATAACGCACAGTTTCACCCAATCTCATGTTAATCTTGAGTACCTATAGAGTAGTATTGCATCCTTCATATCTCCAAAAAGTCTTTAGTTTTATCATATTTATAAAAGAAAGATACAGCTTTACGATTCTCTCCAGAAAAAAGCCGATCTCCTGGAGGCGTGCCGTGTGGGCGGAGCTAAAGAGTGATGAGCACTTGAGCGCCGATCGCCAACAAAACACAGACATTTGATGCCGTTTCAGTTACCGTCTGCAGTTCAGAATCATGACCGGGATCTTTTATAGCTGGGACCGCTCCATCTTTCAGTATTAAACGATGTGAAAATCCAGCGTCGAACTGGGCCTTGTTTATAAAACGTTCGTCAACAAACACACTTGAGAAACTCCGTTGCTGCCCGAAAAAACAAACTGCATCCACTTTACATAACGTTGGGTTCTTCGGGAAGCTGAGCAAGGTTATCTTTCCCTCACAACCAAAAACACTTCTTTAGAGACATTGTTCCCGAGCGAGTCCTGTGCAGTGCAGCTGAATGAAGCGTGTTGTTGGGTGCACACTTGCTCTCGCTCTGGTCGATGTGTGCACGGGCGCGTTCTTCCGGGAGAAATGCCCATATAAGCAGTTCCTCCTTTATTTACGTCATGAAGAGCCACGATCGGAAAAAAAACTCTCCGAAACTTGTACGAACCCGGAAGTAAGATTTTTGGCACAGAAATACTGTTATTTTTTTAACTTAGTCCATGCTTAGCATGAGAATCCAAGTCTTTAACAGTGTAAACAACTGCATGAAACACCATTGTACCCCCCCCCCCCTCCTTTAACAATCACCACTAATAAAAGTAGAGAACTAAAATCAGTAAAGAGTCAAACAGATGTTAGATACAGCCTACACATTAATATTGCAAGCTCTTAATTAAAGGGGCCATGAACTGCCTTTAACCCCTCTCATCAGAGCGCTCTGTTTGAATAGGTGTGAAGGATTGTAGACTTGGAAGTTAACGCCCACTGCTATGATTGGCTAATAGTTGTGTATGTTTGACAGCCTACATTCTTCACAGATGCTGTGATTTAGGTCAAAAATGCATAAGTACATATCAAACGATCTGTAAAAACAGCCAAAGCAATACAGACCACATAATAAAAACATTTACATGTGACTTTACTGTTGGATCCAGTATAGTCGGCACAGCATCGTCTTTTAGATTCAGCCTTTCTGAAAATCCTGCATCGAATTGTGCCTAGTTTGTATACGAATCCGTAATAAAATTACGTGAACAAAGGATCAAGTTCTTACTGACGCGGTCTGGAACTTCATTAAAAATAAAGTTCATCAAATACAGTTTATCATTTAGTTTCAGTGTAGAAGTACATTTTGCCACTCTTGTCATTTATCTACTATGTGCATGAATCGGTGGGCAGGGCTAAACAGGCAGTGATGTAGAAGCAGGCGTTGATCATCATCTGCGGAGGTGGTGTTTAGCCACACCGTTACATCATGAAGCTTCAATATAAGCTGTTTATAGACTAATGAGAGGGTTTTATAGCACAATGACCTCTTAAATATCAAAAGATCAAGGGAATTTTGATTTCTCAGTTCATGACCCCTTTAAAATGTATGTCTCTTTATGAGTGTGCTTATCACTGTTGTGTGTCTTTCTGCTCCACACAACACACCTCTTCATAAAGGAAAACCGGTCAAAGAATCCTGGTGTTTTGTTCAGGGATCAGTCAGTGATATTCAGTCCCTATGGCCGGGCCCTCGGGCTCTTCTGTGCTGTTTGCAGCAGCAGCATTAATTCAGTGTGTTTGTGCTGTTGAACAGAGGAGAAGAGAGATGTGTTCGCCTCAGGGCCGGTACACATAACCTGACGTTAACTCAAGTCAGCTATAAAGTCTGCACACAGAGGTCAGTTTATATGCAGTTGTAATGCAGCAGTGTGGCCATTTTGGTCAGTGCAGGAAAAAAATAACTTTTTGGTTGATGCTTTTATGATGGCCAGTGGGTTTTATATTTTTTGTGAGGGATATTATGCTAACATTTAGTGCTTTCTTTCTGGTTAAGCTCCACTCTAGAGTGGTATGCTTTTAGTGAAATGAGGCATTAAAACATTGATATACAGTAGAAAAAAATATTTTGAATCTTGACCTATTACTATCTGATAGTCTAAAGTTGATTATTATTTTTATTATTATTTATTATAATAATGTTGTCTGATACCAATTTTTGATGCTCTAAGAAAAACATCATAGTCTTAATGTTTCCAGGGTGTACAACTTACAAACTCTTCATTCTAGACATTTATGTAAGATGTTGTATATAATAATGTATGCTCAAGATTGTTCCAAAGCCTTTATTTATTATTATTTTTTTTACCACATACAGCAATTTCTAATTTAAATAAGGATGAGGTATCACTTACGACAGGTTTTGATCATCAAAAGACCTGCCGGAGAACCACATGTTCCTGTAATCCTTCGTTGACTTAAATATGGCATCTAGCCTGAAATAGCTTTAATATTCAAACATGAAATGTAGAATAATTGTGAATTATTTTGTGCCATTGTGATTGGGGTCAGTAATGTATGCATTTAATATTTTTGAGTAAGGATCCATCAAATCGATCAAAAGGGACCGTAAAGACATTAATAATGTTGCAAAAGATTTCTATTTCAAAATAAATGCTGTTCTTTTGAACATTCTCTTCATCAAAGAATCCTGAAAAATAAAATGTATTACAGTTTCCACAAAAATATGAAGCAGGCCAACTGTTTTCTTCTTTGATGAAAATCAGACATGTTTCTTGAAGACTGGTGTAATGATGCTATATCATCACAGGAATAATTTTCATTTTAAAATGTATTCACATAGGAAACGGTTATTTTAAATTATAATAATGTTTCACAATATTAATGTTTTTACTGTTTTTGATCAAAATGCAACCTTAAGCATAAATGTCTTCCTTCTAAAACTTTTTGGTAGTGTATCTGAATGAAAACATTTATTAACAAAATATGTGGATATGTTTGGAAAATAAAAACTTTGGATTGTGAAAAGACCGAAGACAGTACAACCTATTGAATGGGCAAATGAAATATGAGGATCTCTGAATGAATGAAAGTCATGACTAAGCAGCAGAAGACCGTGCTTTCATCAACAAAATCTTTGCTGCTTTGTTGTTGCAGTCGTACCGTTCAGTACAAAGCATTTCAGACTGGATTGTGAATGAAGCAGCGAATCGCAGGAAACCATGTCCTGTGCTGCAGGAAGCTGATGTGTGCAGTCGCTGCGCTGTTAGTGGTGTGTCCCAATGTCACTGTGATGACATCATCATCACAGGGTCACCGCGGGGTCAGAGAGCTGAGTGTGTGTCCTTAGATTTACCCTGACTGCCCAGTCAGCAGAGAAAACCTCCACCGGACTCAACTGCTGTCTAAATGTGTTTTCAAAGACACAAGCACCCGGAACCTCACAAATGTTAGTATCATTCTCATTTCAAAAGGAAGAAAAATTAAGCTTGTTTTTCAGAAGCCTATTTTTTTTACCTTTTCAATTCTCATTATGCATTTTTGTTTTGCTTTTAAGAATTGTTTGTAATTCTTATTATATCACAAAGCATAAATTATTTGTTTTATTTTTATTAATTTTATTACAATTATTTTTTTATTTTATTTATATTTACAGATTTTTTTTTTTGCATTACTGACCCTTTTTAATAAGTTTTTAGGGGGGATAGTGTCTTTAACTAAATAACAATTTATTTATTTATTTATTTTTTTTCTGTTTTGTTTTTTAGATTTTGTCGTGAAAACTGCTTTTACTTGCTAATTAAGATTTATAATGGATTTTAATGACCATTAAAATCTGTTTTTCATGATTTGTTATTAAAAACTATATTTTGGTCACAATGAAAATATTATTTAGCTTTTTTATATACCAATATAAACATATAGGTAGAATGCATTTTAAATCAATTATTTTCTTTCTATAGGTTCAAAAGCTTCGAGCAAGCTCTGCTCATACAGTTTGTTCATGCTGAATCATAAAACCACATCCAGATTCACATCATCTTGAATATTGTAGCAATAGGCAGATGAGATGAATATGGTTGATTTTTCGTCTGGTTTCCCGTCTGCTGATGCTGCAGGGCAGATATAATGAGCAGTATGCAATGCACCTTTCAACAACGTGTTATAAAGAGCAGCGCGTTACATAACGGCAGCATAAACTCTGTTCTGCCTGAGAGAGAAGGAGAGGAGCGAGAGCTCAAGGGCACTGCAGTGTGTTCAGATTCACCCTGATAAAAAAAAGAGGGTTATTCATAGAGACCGAGGAAAGAGGGGGAGGGACGGAAAGGGGGAGGAAAGACACTGGAAAGGAGGAGGTATTGATTTGCTCAGAGGGAGGACGGGAGAGATGGTGAAAGGCAGTCGAATGGAGAAAGCAAGTGAGGAGAGATGACAGTCAGATTCTGATTTAGATCACAATAATTCTGCTTTCTTAAAGGAACAGTTCATGCAACTCTAGAAGTAAGGAAAGCAAAGGAAACACTTAATGAGGACAAGGAGGAAATCTTGAGCGCCTGTGTCTCTGTGACACTCTCTCTCTCTCTCTCTCTCTCTCTCTCTCTCTCTCTCTCTCTCTCTCTCTCTCCTGCATACATTAATATCAGTTAATGCCGTGTTTTTATTGCCATCTCTGAGCTCTGCTATGCATTAAACCAGCCGTGTATTAGCAGTCTGCCATTTTCCTGCACATCTCCTCTCCTGAACGACTCTACGGGGATGAAGGAAGAGCAGTCTGGTGCCGCTTGATGCTAGTTAGTTACCCAAGTGTGCTCTCACAACCCCATTCTCCACCCTTCATCAGCCGCGGTGCGTGTTTGGCTTGTAGAAGAGCACATAAAGCCGTGAATAATACCTGCTCGTGATAATAAGTGCACTTCAATTTTGTGCTGCATTTTGCTCATTGAGCCATAAGAAACTTCTTTCTTTTCTGTGTTCCAGTTAATTATTTCAAATACCATTGCTGCCGTTGAGGATTGTGTTTTCTGTATATGTGGTATATGAAGATGATATTTTGTTCCTGATGAAATGGGAAAGATTTTCATATTTAAAAACAAACAACCATGAGCATCGATATAAACATTTTATTTGAATAAATGCACATCTATTTTTGCCCACATGTATCATTAAAAATCTGGAAATATCAGGCCGTCTGAAATACTGTTGTAGTATTAATCATTTGAATTAGTGTTTATTTTTAGATTTTCCATTTGGTTTCCATTTTAATTATTTATTAATTTTTTACTTGATTTTTGTTCTACTTAGTTTTTTTTTTCGTTATTTCAACTTAACCTAAACAAGAGTATAATTTATAGCATTAATACATAATATAATATTATTCATTATAAATTTATATAAATAGCTGAAATACAAATAAAAAATAAAATAAAATGTTTTTTAAGTCGCTTTGGATTAAAGCATCTGCTAAATGAATGAAAGTAAATTTCTGTTAATGTTTATTTTGTTTCAATGCATTTTTTAAATATAACAGGACTGTATTGAATATGCTTTTTTTATTATTATGATCTGCTCTAAAATATTTAATTGACTAGATATTATTTTTTATGATTGGAAAATTAGCCAGCTTGATCACATTGAGATGCATTTAAATCTTAGTCCTTTTTCATTTTTTTATGGTTTATGATTCATATCTGACATACAAATGGAAATCTGCCACAGAATTCTCCATAAAATTATTTGAAGAAAAGAAATCATGTAATTACAGGTTAAAAGGTCACTCAGATTCATGGGTGTAAAATGGTAGCATCCCTGCTTCTTGTCTCCATTGCTCAAGAATCAGGTTATCTGGTCTTTCATTTTCCATCAGTATATTTGATAAGAATAAGAATCAGTGAATCCCGAGGAAGCTGATTACATCACGTCTGGACATGTTCTGAATACCCACACCTGTGTTATCAGTAGATTTCCCCGTTATGTCTGACAGTTGAATATCCTTCACCATGCCATCAATTACACCGACCTACTGAGGAAGACATTAGTGCAGAGAAGAGAGGTGGTTGTGTTCTGGTGCGAGGGGCACCTTCATCCAGC
Source organism: Barbus barbus (assembly GCF_936440315.1). NCBI lineage: Eukaryota > Metazoa > Chordata > Actinopteri > Cypriniformes > Cyprinidae > Barbus > Barbus barbus. Next base: position 28,347,862 of record NC_136750.1, read on the forward strand.
AGCAGCTCAAGGTGATCCTGTCACGGCCTGATTAATGACTCACGGTCTGCAGAACACCAGCAGCTCATAGCCGCCCGTGCACATAATACACAACATGCACATGCACAAAGCAGTCAAAACCTGCTTTATGTCCTTTTCAATTGTCCATTAAACAGCAGTGATGATAACCTGAGATGGTGGCATGCACAGGTGCACAATACCTTCACTAGAGGGCGATGTTGGCTTGCTTATAAAGTCACGTTTTATCCTTAAAGTGTGCATGCAGGATTGTTACCTGGATGCATTTCCTACTTGCATTACATTAAAAAAAACATATTACAGTTATTTACAATCCAGCATGTGTGAATGTGCGTCCATTGTGGCAAAAGGATCTTAAAAGCTCTATGAATTTTTTGTAGCACTTTACAACACAATTTATTTGTTATTCAAAAGCATGTTTGCAAGCTTGGAGTTGATTAGAAAGCTAACTATGCATTTAATATGCAAATGACATTGATGTGGTGAGATCGTGTTCTTTCAGGCATTTCCAAGACAAGTGTGGACTTATTTAGATACTTATTGTGTTGCATTTGGTTTTGTTAATCAGTCAATCCAGCGCATATACTTTTATTTAGGTAAGAAAATGCAAAATGCTGCTAGAACATGTGAAATGATAATAATGTGAAAGGTTAGGCCCAAAGTTTGTGCATTACCTTAATGGCAGCGGTTTGCTTTTTTTATGCTTTTTTTTTTTTTAATTCAGGGAAATCTCTACATTTTGTTCAGTTAGCTAAAACCAGTATTGGTGATGTAACATAAAAAAAAAAGTGTATATGTATCACACATGTTAGCAGACTCATTGTTAACCTATTTTATCATTTAGAATAATTAATACCACAGTTTTTCTTCTCTTTCTGTAGTCACATGTAAAAAAAAAAAAATAATAAAGTTATCCAAATGCATTGGTGAAAAATTGTAGCCTCCTCTGGCCGCTATTGCACATGAATCAAGGGTAATGTGATGTCTAATCTTTAATTTTCCATCAGTATGGTGATATTTGATGCTTAAGAACAAAGTTATTTTTAGCTGGACTATCTTTTTAAGCACATTCCAAGAGTTTCTTTCTTCATTAGAACGGATTTGGAGAAATTTTGCATCACTTGTTCACCAATGGATCCTCTGCAGTGAATGGGTGCCGTCAGAATGAGAGTCTAAACATCTGATTAAAAACATCACAGTAATCCACATCACTCCAGTCCATCAATTAACTAATCTTGTGAAGTGAAAAGCTGTGTGTTAGTAAGTAACCAATCCATCGTGTTTTATCTTTTAATTGTTGCTATTCATGGCCAAAATATGAGTCCAAAATAATGCTTCCTCCAGTGAAAAAGACCATCTCCTGTTCTACTCTCGCATCAAAATCCACTCACACATTCTGGACTGTTTTGGCTTTTAAACAGTGTTTGATCTGTGCAGATTTCTCTCCTGATTCAGACCAGGTGACCATTTTACTGGAAGCAATATAATGGAAAGAGTATTCCTATTTTAGTCACAAGTTTAAAAATGCCTTAAGGATGGATTTGTTTCTGACAAACATGCAGCTTTTGGCATCACAAGACTAATGTCTTGATGGAGTGGCGTGGATTGTTGTGTCAGCTGTTTGAACTCTCATTCTGACGGCACCCATTCACTGCAGTGGATACATTGGCGAGCAAGTGATGTAATGCTACATTCCTCCAAATCTGTTCCAATGAAGAAACAAACTCATCTACATCTTAGATGACCCAAGGGTGAGTAAATGTTCAGCAAATTTTCATTTCCATTCCTTTAAGCAGTAAAACTCGTCCTTAATATGTCATAATGCGAAATGCATCTGACATTCATTGGTCGTCCTGCACACTGACCCCTTTAAAGTGTGTGGAAATGAAATAAGCGTCTCATTAAAGGAAGTGATATTAATTGAGTTTGACTGCAGTTTAACTCAAATCTACATGCACTCGAGAACATTCACAGAACACTGTTCAAATCCAGCTCTTCTTGTCCCCGGCACACTGTTATTCACCCCATACTGATCTGTCCATCAGTGTGTGAAGATGTGTGAGCTTTGATTTCTGCTGCTTGTCACTTTGTGTGTCTCTCTCACTTTGCCACTGCTTTGCTCGCTTTATGTTGCTTTGCTCTGTTGTGCTTGTGCTTGATGGTTTGCCTTTTAATCACGACCTGCTCTCGTTTTGTTTGTTTCCTTCTTTTTTTGTCATTTCCAGATTTGCATATCCATTCTTCCTACCTCCTTCATTTGCCTTTCCTTCACTGAGAATGGCAAGCGGGCATTCCACTGACAAATTCAGTTTTCTGTACCCAACAGACACCAGTCAGAACGTTAAGAGGTCAGTCTAGTGCTCAGCACCTTCCACCATGTGTGTGTATGTATTTGTGTGTTTTTTTGGGGCTTGGGACATTATTGATGTTGTGTTCACTCTGATTCCAGCTGTTATGAGCCTCATATCTGTTGTATGTCATGTTTCTCTCCTCCAGGGTTTGTATGACCTTGATGTGTTTTGTCTCAGAGCAGCACACAGGTTTCACCTGCTCGTTGCTGGGTTTGTTCCTCTGATCAAGCTTATTAAAGTCAATATGAAATGTCATTCATAACCTATTTTGCATTCGAAATGAGTCATATTCAAATAGTTTTGTAAAAAAAAAAAAAGGCCATTGTGTATCAGGTCATTCTCGGTGAAAAATCTGAGATGTCAATGGAATAATGTGTTTAAAAAGTAAATAGACTTTGATTTCATGTTGACTTTAAAGCAATAAGAGGTGGTTTTACCCTCATTTTAAATGAATGAAAAAGTGGTATTGCAATGTTTTAAATTAAATGTGTAATTTATTAAATATACACTACTATTGAATAGTTTTGAGTCTGATGTTTTTTTTTATTTTATTTGATCAAAAAACTGAATATTCTGAAATATTATTACAATTTAAATTATTGTTTTTTATTATAATATATTTTAAAATGTCATTTATTCCTGTGAATAAAGCTGAATTTTCAGCATCATTACTATGTTGAGTTGCTGCTCAAGAAATATTTTGTTGCATATCTTTGTGGAAACTGACTGATTTTTTGAAGGATTCTTTGACGAATAGTAAGATTAAAACAACATTTATTTGAAATATAATTTACTGGCATGTTTGGTCAGTTTAATCACAAACATATAGAATCCGAGTGTGTGTATTGACTTTTACAATGCCTTTTCAAGCAGGGCTAATTCAATATTTTATAATGTAATTTTATATATCTGATTAAGCTTATACTTTATTAAAGCAATAAGCCATGAGAGACCATGCATTATAATGATTTTACGATAATGGGATCTTGTTAAGCAACTGATCCCCCTTAAACATAGTCAAAACACTGCAACGCATGACCTCATGACTTAATGCGTTTATTAAAAAAAATTATAGATTGTATTTTGCATGTTTAGGGGAATGGAAAGCTCTCTTTTTTTATCTTTTTGAGTCTTTGATATGTGTTTCATGCAGCATCAAGCCGCTTTGACTAGGTAGATGTCGTAACCTTGATCTTCCATACTTGTGTTTGTGAGTGTGTGATCATGGATCATAAATACGCTCGCTCTGACATTTCACCTCTCCCACACACGCGCTCGTGACACACTCACGGCACATCTGAACACATGCTTACAGCTCCAGGCTCACAGCCTTCTCCTGTTTCTTTCCTGTTGAGGTGCGAGGGGAAGGTGCTGACACATGATCCCATATTCGTGAGCTTTTCTTCCTCTATTTCCATCTTTCCCCCGACTGATTGACTGATAATGCCATCAGAGTGTTCAGGGGAGATCAGACTCACATACATGCACAATGAGAGAGGATAACACACACTGACAGGCACACTGTTTTCCGTAAGGAGCCACTGTGCTGCTGTTTTAATGCTCAGCACTTGTTTTCTCGTTTTTAACATTGTTAGATGATTATTTTTGAAGTCTTGATAAATATCCATCACATGCAAGATTTTTTCAGACCCTGCAAGGGATATGAGGGCTTCTGTTTTCAATAATTAATACATTGCATTAGGGATGCACAATATTATCGGACCAATATCGGAATCGGCCGATAACTGCTTTAAATGTAAATATCGGCATCGGCCCGATACAAAAATGATGCCGATATGTCTTGCCAATAAGAGGAATACATCAACTCGCATGTGCTCAGGGTGTGCTAGTGATTAGATCATGTCAGCATTGTGGCTCATTCTTGAAGCAAAGTTTTGCCTGAATGGTGATTGGATTCACTGCTTTGCATTGCTGCATTTAAACTGAGAATGCACGTACAGAATGACGCATTCGGTGTGTGATCGACTAAACTGTAATAGCACGTGCAGCGGCAGCCTCCCCCGGCTCCTAATTGCCCGTTCAGTAAGCAGTTTTAATTATTTCTCATACTTCTAATGAAATGAAAGCAAAACACGCATATAATTAATATTTAGACTGTGCTTCTGATTAAAAAAAGCAGTAATTGATGCCATAAAATCACGAGTGTTTTGATTTAATGGTCAGAAGCTATAGCTTACATGAAAAAAAATCACAAACATGACACTTAAATTAAATGTTATATATACTTTATTAATTATGTGTAATCTTGTAATATGTTATTTTTTAAATTATGAGCTCTAAAAGATTTTCAGAATTTTTACAACTCTTGCTTTAGACCATTTACAAATGTTTAATCATAAAATAAATGCAGTGATTAATGTATAGTTTATTATAGTTAGTTATTTTCAAATCATCAATGTACTGTCATTATAAAATAACCTCATTATTGTTTATTTAATTCTAACAAATAAATTCTTATTACAAACTAACCAAAATTAAAAAATAATTATATATCGGCATCGGCTCTCGGCCTAAATGAGTTGAAAATTATCGGCATATCGGCAAAAATCCAATATTGTGCATCCCTACATTGCATAATAAATAATCGATTATAACTGGTTTGAAATGACTAAATTAGAAGTCTTTTGAACTTGTTTTGATGCAAAAAATGAAGTCTCAGTTTTTGTGGCTTTGCATTTGCTAATTTACTAATGGGTTCAGCAAAGTTGAACTTTAGTGCACAGCGAAAGACACAAGTCTTCCGTATGTGTGTGTGTGAGTAAAAGATAAAGTTAAATGATCAGATATAATTACTGATTAAACAGTATCTATTACATTACTGTTCAAACATTGTGGTCAGCACTTTTTTTTATAAATTTATACTATTCAGCAAGGATGTATTAAATTAATTTTAAAAATGACAAAGACGTTTATACTGTTGCAAAAGATTTCCACTTCAAATAAATGCATTCCTTTGAACTTCCTATTCATCAAAGAATCCTGAGGAAATGTTTTCAACATTGATAATAGTAAGAATGTTTCTTGAGCAGCAATAGAATGATTTAAAATTATTTCTGAAGGATCATGTGACACTGAAGACTGGAGTAATGATGCTGAAAATTCAGCTTTGATCACAGCAATAAATTACATTGAAAAATATATTTACATTAAAAACAGTTCTTTTAAATTGTAATAATTATTACTGATTTTCCTGAATTTTTCATCAAATAAATGTAGGCTTGGTGAGCAAAAGAGTCCTCTTTCAAAAAAAAAATATTTTTGACCCCAAACATTTTAATGTTAGAGTAAACAACATCAGACAGGTAAATTGACTTTAATGGTAATCTAATCTAATACTTACATTGAAACGCAAGGTTTTATCATGCAAAATACAACAAAATCATGTGACAAGCTGCATTCAAACACGTGAAGTTTGTGGCTCAACTGAGGCTTTTCAGAATCATCTAAAATGTGATCTGAGATTAAACCGAGCTAAACGTAGTTCTTCAAAACCAGGTAAAAATGGCCAGTGACTGGTGTTTTTGAGGTATACAGGAAATGTATGATGCATCATGAGCGAATATGTACGGCCTACAAATTTTGAGTCGTGTGCATTTTGTTTATTTTGATTTGTTTAGGCAGATGATTGTGTTGCAGCAGTTCATGCCTGTTTCTCTCTCTCTCTCTCTCTCTCTCTCTGTCTGTCTCTCTCAGTAAGAACAGGCTGTCTTCCACCATGAACCCGGTGTACAGTCCAGTGCAGCCGGGAAACCCATACGGAAACCCCAAGAATATGGCATACACAGGTACGTGATGAGAGACACGCATGTATTTAACAACACAACATGCTTTATTAATAAATGTCGGTGGTCTTGCACTATAATTCATGTTAAAGAAGAGGTTTGGTATCATTAAAATGTAATGAACAACCAATGAAAAGACTTTTCTGCTGATGCATCCAAGATCATAAATAATATTAGCCAATAATATCATCTACTAATCAGGTTTTCCTATTTCACTCTGAAAGATATAGAAATTTAAAAGTGCAAATGTTGTTGTAATATCATCTGTAAAGGGATAGTTCACCCAAAAATGACATTTTTTTTAACATTAGAATGATTTCTGAAAGATCATGTGACTCTGAAGACTGGAGTAATGCTGCTGAAAGCTTCTGATCGCATGAATGAATTACATTTTAAAATATATTCAAATAGGAAACAGTTATTTGAAATTGTGATCATATTTCACATATGTATGTATATTAGATAATGTAACTGACACATTCACTTACCCAGAAAAACCCAAATAAAAACAGACTTTCAGTGAGAGAGATTCTCTATAGAAGACAGACAGCACACAGTTCACTGGACACATTCTTATAATAACTGTACGACATTATTAAAGTACAAGTGGTTCTGCATGTCTGTTGACGCTGGAATGAACTGAAGTGAGAGAATGATGAAATGGAACGTTAAAATCCCGGCTTTAAAGGGAGTTGTGGGTCAGTGCACATGCAGGTGGAGAGAGTGTTTGTATCGGGGCTGGAAACACTCGTAATCAAACCGTGTCTTTGTGAGCACTGCTCAACGCATGGATGACTTTTCAGGTCATTTCAGAGGAAAGAATGTATAGGATGCTCTGTGCTTAAACATACAGTCTGATCTTCTGGTATTTACACAGACGAATATCACCATATCTTAGGAGAGCGTTTGCTGTAGCTTTGAATGCATTTCATGCATTTTGTCTCTTTAAAAGTGAAGTATGTTATTTAAAATATTTTTAGTCACTGAATGAGGCCACTATATTTATACCATTAAGCTGATTTCTGAAAAGTGTGCCACTTTCAAAGTGTTTTTTGGGAAACTAGTTTGAAAATTTGGTGCAAATAGTAATAAGGAAGTTACATATTTCAGGTTTAAAGACAAAAAGAAACCATTGTGACTTGACTATTATGGCTAATAGTCAAGTCACATTTATTAATGTGGTACTTTATACATTACAGATTGTTTCAAAGCATAATAAAGTGTTAATGTTGCAAAATTCATCAATTATGAAACGACTTGATATATTGAATATTTGCTCGTACTTGAGACAATAGCAATAGTAGCAGCATATGCTATTAAAAATATGTGGTATAGAAATGCTCTGGCAGGTGAATTTGTACTTCTTGTTTATGTACATCATGCCAGGGTTGAGCATTCTTCTAAATATCTTCTTAAAGAAAAATATACAGAAATGCAATGAGATTTAGTAAATGATGACAGAAGCTGCGTTTGAAATTGCGCAAATTAAAATTGCGAATTGAAAATATGCCTAATGGAAACATCGCAAAATATTTTTACGCTCACATGAGGTGGTTTTCAGGCAATACGAAAAAGGAATATTTCATAAAACTGCAATGAAAATGTGTTTTCCACATTTACAGGTCACATGGCGTAAGTAAAAATTAATATGATCATTCTTCAATGTACTATAACCTCTAGGGATGCACCGATACCACGTTTTCCAGTACTCGCCCGATGCCGATACTTTAATTTTTGGTACTTGCCGATACCGAGTACCGATACTGATATTTTTATTGTATTTTTCAATTTTTTCAATATTGGGTAAAGAAAACAAATGAGTATGTAAAATGTTAGTTGATTAACTTCATTTATCAAATAGATACTGTCAAACCAAAATTTATTCAGACACCTTCAACATTTCTCTCATTTTATTCGCTATAGTTTAGAAAATGCTAATAAAATATTACAAGAACTCCAAGTTAAACTGTGTCAGAACAAATTTAGCTTGATAATACCTTTCTATCAATCAAAATTATTCAGACAGCTGTTGGTATGACAATATTTACACAACTATCAATACTTTGTAATACGCTCTCGAGTACAAGGGGCTTTCCTTGCTAAAAATGCTTAGACCAGGGGTGTCAAACTCGGTTCCTGGAGGGCCGCAGCCCTGCAGAGTTTTGTTCCAACCCTGCTCCAACACACAAACCATGTAGTTTTCAAATAAGCCTGAAGGACTTAATTAGCTGGATAAGGTGCGTTTAATTAGGTTTGCATCTAAACACTGCAGGGCTCCAGCCCTCCAGGAACTGAGGCCCCTTTTACACTAGTGCGTTTTGTTTTAAAACGCATAACTTTTGCTTCTGATACGCCATCATTTACTCTACTCCGGCGTTTTCACGGTCGAAAACGGAGACTTTTGAAAACGCTGCAGACCCCGTTTTAGTTTGAAAACTCCAGGGTTGCGTTTCAGTGTAAATGGACCAAAACGGAGACTTTTGAAAACGATGGCGTGGCTACCCACATTCGCACTGCATATCCTTGACCACCGTGTAAACAATAACATCATGCTCATTGTTGTACCCATAGCCTCCTTTGAAAGAATATCGCCAAAATCCGTTGCCATGACTTATTGCGAGAGGCAAAAGGATACGTTTTAGTCGCGTAACATTGGTTAATGGAAACGCCGTCATTTTGCAATACTTTTTTATCGACATTTATAAAATATCGCCAAAGTTTTGCGCAAATCTGTAATTGAAACCTGCTTAGTGTTGTCATTTCTGGATGAACTGTTCCTTTAAGAAGCACATGATCAAACAGATACTCACAGGTTCACTCTTAACAAACTGAACAGCTTTATTTGTCCTGCATCCTCCAATGTCGATCAAATGCATCCCAAATAGTCTTTCCCATGATGCCCTGTACAGCTGACAGCTTGTGCTGTTCAGTATGAGAGCGATGCGCTGCCTTTCACACTCATCCGACTGTGTCTTATTGAGACAGACGAGTCGTAATGGAGACCATCTGTGCCCATCCTGTTCAATCAAGAGCTCACCTCGCTCTCTCTGACTCTCTTTGTCTTTTTCTTATGATGGCACAGGTTACAGAGAGTGATCTGGATCAGTAATTAACAGACTTCATTTACAGAAGTGAATCTGCACTTGCTGTCATCAATTTATGTTCTGTTGGCTTTAATAGAAAAGGAAAACATTTGTTTGGTGTATGCTCAAAAATGTCTGCAATGCAGAGATCATGGGTTTGATTCCCCGTGAATGCATGTTCTTGATAAAATATATATTTAATTTATTCATTATTTATTTTTTTTAGAGAAATTAATACTTTTATTGGACAAGGATGTATTAAATTGATCAAAAGCACAACTGTTTTCAGCATTGATAATGATCAGAAATGTTTCTTGAGCTGCAAATAATCATATTAGAGTGATCTCTGGAGGATCATGTGACACTGAAGACTGCAGTAATGATGCTGGAAATGCAGCTTTGCATCACAGGAATAAAATATATTTTCTGTATTTTTAATAAAAAAAATACAGTAGTTCAGTCATTAGAAATGGCCAATAAATTGCTCATTTTGATTTCATGTTGATTCTCAGCCAGTTTTAATGTCATTTCTCAACTGTTGTCTCTTTGCATGTGTACAGGTTATCCTGGAGGTTATCCTACGACTGCCCCGACCTACACAGCCAACCTTTATCAGACAGGTAGCCCGGGATACCCACCAGGTGTGTATACACTCACACATGCATTCTGTCCACTGATTATGAAGCATTACACACTTACATTAGCAAAAAATACATGAGACCGAACACTTACACACACTAATGATCCATTAACACCAATAAAACACATGCATTTGTATTCACAAACGCATACGCTCCCTAATGCATTTTACGGTCTAGCCTCGTTTTGATGATGCTGGCCTGTAGCTGAACTATTAAACAGTGTATTATTGTTAGTAGATAGTGCTGCTTCCAGCTAGTGATGCAATGCTCAAACTAAATATATACAATAAACGTCACAAAATTGGCATTATTAGTACTCCTGTAACAGCTGAACTTGAAAAAAACTGATGCATATGACCACTAATTGTATTTTGTTCTTTATGAGCTGCTCCCTGAAATGAATTTAATCAATAAATCTGTTTGTGTCTCGATCTGGAGAGATATATGTGAATAATGCATCCGCAAATGATATTTAGAAGTTGTAAACCTGCATGATGTGAGTCTTGAGAGAAGGCAGACGCAGTGAGGATGAGAAGTGCAGATCGTTTCCCATTAGTATTGTGTTAACAGGCTTGTTTGAGCCAGCGGGGACTCAACATTTAGCATGGTGTTTAATACAGTTTTGTTAAAAGAGAGAAACTGGATTTGTGCTGTAAGCAGACATTTTTGGATCAGGATGTAAATGGTGCAGGAGTGGATTGGTTTGTGAGGTCTGTGGTGTAATCAGTGGCGCCCTGAACAGATGCTTGTATATTTTCTGTCTGTAATGTTATGACATGCCACCTGCCATTTTCAGATGCTTATACAGGCTGCCGTAGATCAGAGATCAAGCTGGCATTTTATTAATATTTTTGTTTGGTCTAGTTTCTGGCTTGCTTGGATATGATCTCAGATATCAGGTACTTTTGGTTGACCAGCAGTTCTTTTACACAATCTGATACACTTTCTCAAGTGTTTTTGGTTTCCACCCAATATCTCCATTTAAAAGCATTTAGAGCTCAAAGATTTCTGCAATATCCGTATTTTATTTTTTTTGTCATTTAAAAATACCAATTAAAATACGTATCACAGACTATGTTTTGTAATAAGACTATTGGTAATCAGATGCTAGATACAAAAAATAAATACAGCTACATGGTAAAGAGCATTGTTGGGATAGCAAATTATCGGCGTTTAAAAGGAATTCTCACACATTTTGTTGTTGACACAAAAAAACTGTGTCCGATAAAATATTGTTAAATTGTCTTGGTGCAAATTCATGATTTGGATGAAGGCAGTAAAATTAGACAGATGCTAAATGGACATATCAAGAATGAGGATGTGGTTTGTGCCGAATGTGTTTTTTTTTATGCAATGAATAATTGGATACCATTAAAATGTGCTTGCTCCCTAACAATTTTGGCCCTGTGTTGGGCCGTTTTATTTCCGTCCCTTTTTTTTCTTCTTTCCATCTCTTGTACAATTATATATTTTATATAACATCCAAGTAAGAATAATAAAAGTGTTGATAGTGATTTATTTTAATAAATACAAAATATTCTCATGGTTTAATCATATTGTTAATCTTCTGATTCGAGCACATTTTTACATTAGATGGAAAGTTTTCATGCATTTTACTGTTTTTCAAAACTATTAGCAATTAATCGGTTTCCTGCCACATTTTCCAATTTTAGTTATCGGTATCTGCAAAAACCACTATTTGTCGACCTCTATACAATTCTATTACATTTTAATTCTGTCCCTCTTTTTCTCTCCACTAATTTAACATTATTTATATATTTCATATGACTTTAAAGTTTAGCACCATTTTACATTAGGTGGAACGTTTTCATTCATATTATCGATTCTAAAAGCTATCGTATTGATTTTAATTATTTATTGGCCATTATTTAGAATTTTAGTTATCGGTATTTTCAAACTCCACTGTCAGTTGACATGGAGTTGAATTTATTTCTGTCTTTTTGTTTCTGCATTAGTTATTTAGATATGTCATATGACAGTAAAATAAAAATAATAAAAGTGTCCGTAGTGATGAAGCTTAGCTATTTTTATGTATTGTAATTGATTGAAATTTCTAAATGTTCTCATTAAGTCATTGTTTTACTATTTTACATTAAGTGGAAAGTTTTTGAACACATTATTGATTTTAATAACTACTTACTATAATTAGTTATCAACCATGTTTTTTCTATTTTAAGTATCGGTATAGGCAAAATCTGCTAGTGGTCGACCTCTACGTATCTATTAAATGTATGGATCTTTCAGACTATTCTTCCTATAGTGTCATAATTTAATCATTATCATACGTATCATGCATATCATAATATGCATGCATGCATAAGCGCAGGCTGAAGTGCTGCGGTAAAGTCATGTGTGAGGCATCTATGCGGCAGAGTCCCATCATGCATTGTGATTCCAGCAGTCTCTTTGTCCCTCTGTTCTGGTGTTTGGGAACATCTCATGAGTTCACTCCATCGCCCCCTTGTGGCTCTGACAGGATTGCTGCATTTGGAAGGAAGACTTACAGTTAAATACCTTTTAATCACTTTGCCGATGCGTTTATCTGACGTAACATCCAGTAATCTTATTACAGAGATCCTCCTGGAGTAATCGGGGTTGCATGGCTTTCGTAAGGCCAATAGTTCATGAGGGATCCCTTTGAGTGATTTCAGCCTACAATGTACCTTGCTTAGATCTTTATTCTCTATGCCAACCTCTATGCCGTTAGCATTCTACCATATTTCTAATCCTTTTTTTTGGTGTATATAACATTGTATGCATAAACTGCACAGATAATGATTGCTACATTTGCCAAAATGTGCAGTATATGTTTGTAGCACACTACGTGGAATATCTCACACTTAATCTTCCATTTCCAATGTGGCGGATAAACCATTATTGTTCCTTTGCTGATTGAACTTCCAAAAGTAAGACATTTTACACAAAATTGGATTAAAGTGCAAAATAACCTTTCTGAGATGAAATAACTAGGCTCCACGTGCTGAAGTAAAGATGCAATAGACGGTATTGTATTGTATGCAAGTTTTCCTATCCATTCAATTGTAATCCATAATTCTGATTATGCAATTTTAACATTTTGAAATCTTTTTGCACTGCCAAATGTTAAAACATTTAGCATTTCTATGCATCATATTACAGTTCAAGATATTTATCATATTATATATAACGGCATATTCTTCGAATACAGTATTTATATTTATTTTTTGTAGTTACTTTTTTAAAAATATATATATTTTGAATGTTTACTTTTTTAATAGACTTACAAGTAAGTCTTTATTGCCATTAGAGAAGAATATATAAATGTCGAATAAAGCGCATTTAGTATATTACTGTCTTTTATACAACACCAAATCCTATATGTGACCCTGGACCACAAAAGCAGTCTGAGGTCGCTGGGGTATGTTTGTTGCAATAAGCCAAAAATACATTGTATGGGTCAAAATTATCAATTTTTCTTTTATGCTAAAAATCATTAGAATATTAAGTAAAGATCATGCTCCATGAAGATATTTTGTAAATTTCCTACTGTAAATATATCAAAACTTAATTTTTGATTAGTACTTGCATTGCTAAGAGCTTCATTTGGACAACTTTAAAGGCGATTTTTCTCTATTAAAATTTTTTGGCACCCTCAGATTCCAGATTTTGAAATAGTTGTATCTCAGCCAAATATTGTCCGATCATAACAAACCATACGTCAATGAGAAGCTTATTTATTCACCTTTCAGATGACGTATGAATCTCAATTTCTCAAATTGACACTTAAGACTGGTTTTGTGGTCCGGGGTCACACATTAGGTAGCTAGCTAGCTAGTTTGGTCAATTTAGCTTCACTAACCTGGGGAAATTTCAATGCTCAATTCAGCACCTTCTTGCTTCAGGATTGTGGATAGTGTAGCCAATTGAACTCGGTATTAAAATCAATGGTTTCTACAGTAGATCTGTCCTTTTGTTGACTAGTATTTTTACTTCTGGAGCCCTACTTTTGGGGTTTGTTAATGCAGGTTTACTGATGGACTGTGAGTGGAGGAGAGGAGAATCTGGGGGATTTTTGGAGATAAAAGATGTGGCCACACAATAGTGACGCATGTGTGTAACTCTTCTTGTGTTGTGTTTGTTTGGGACAGTGCTGCTGGTGAAGCAGGCCTGGCCCCAGACGGCATCTGCTCCGGGGGCCGCAGAAGGCTCCTATGACCTGGCCATGGACGCTGGCTCAGAGAGCAGGCAGTACCAGGCCTCATCTACAGCATTCAGTAAATATCATTACTATACTCTACTGTAACTGCTGTGTGTTCCTTGTGACTCTATAACACACAAACACACACCCTTTCCCCGCACTGCATCTGAAGAACACTTGCCCTCATTGTTCTGTTTCCCCCGAGCGCACACACACAAACACACCGTTTTGACGCTGCACGATTTGATCACATAATGACTTTCATGCATGCTGTGTAAACACACTTTACAACAAGTTCTGTTCCAAAACCTAGTGAGCTGCCCTGCTGCCTACTGCTTACATAGGCAACTATAAGGCAGCATCCGAAGTCAAAATGAAACTTTTTTTTTTTTTTTTTTTTTTTACTGGATGTGATTTTTCTGTATTTATTTTGATTTCCATATTTTCAGACCTGAAGTATGACCCATATGAATTTTGTAATTACCAAAAAAAAGCTTTGTTTATTATTATTATTATTATTATGTTAAATAATAATATTAATAATAATAATAGTGATTTTTAATGTTCAATTTTATTTTATTGCACAATAGAATTATTGCAATAGTAATCTATTTATTTTTGATAATTGATTTGTTAAATATTAAAATATATAATAAAAATATTATTTTGAATAATTATTATGCCTATTAATTAACATTTCTTATTTTATATTTATTTTGACTGGCATGAAGTGCTCTGGAGTCTCAATTCATAATTGTTTGCAATAAAATTTGACATTAGTATATAAAATAGATATGCTTTGTAGATAGATATATAAGATTTATATTGTTTTTATATAAATATATTTATAATTGTCATTTTTCCGCTTTGCCAGTTTGAATGATTTTTCACAATGCATTCTGGGATTGTCCTCACCGCAAAAGATAATGCTATAGTAATTTGGTCAAAAAAGCAAATCATTGATATAATTAATAGTTTTATTAATATATATTTGTTTTTAATTTTAAAGTTTTCGTAATTTTGTGGTGTGGTTTTGTCATTTCTGTTAGTTTTATCATTTTATTTTAGTTTATTTTACATCAACTAAATGAACATGAACTAGCTGAAATGTAATAAGCTGAAGTATTTTATATTTTAACGTTTCAAGTAACAGAAATGTTTTTATGGATTTAGCCAACACTGAAAAGCAACATTTTCTTTTGTGTCAGATTGTGCTGATACGGTCTTAAAATGCTGTCTAGGTAGGCGGCTCACTAGGGTTTGTGATGGGTGATATCTCACATTGCATAATGTAGTCATACAGTCTGAGATCTAAGGTTTCATTCTCACTGTAGACAGTCAGCAGGGCTTTTGGACTTGGATTGCAGCATTAAATGAGTGTTGCGGGATTGAATTAGACCAATTGAATGGCTCAGCTTGACTAAAGAGAGTTGAATCCGGTGTGTTGCATCAGTGGTGGTTAAACGTGTAGAAATGACTGACAGAATTTCTTGGATATGTAGGGAATCTGTTAGTGTGTTGTGTAACTAATAACGCCTCAAGCAATGCATTCCCATTTGTGCAGCTGATGTGACATTCATGTGCATTTTTTACAACTTGTCAACAATCCTCCAATAAAAGCCAGATGGTGTGTGTAGAAAAGAGAAAGTCTGTCCGTGTGTGTTTGCTTGTTCAATATGTGATATTTCTGACTTGAAAGGGTGTGTGTGTGTTTGCACTTCATATGTGGCACACTTGTAGAATTGCAGCACACTCCCTCCTTACAACTCTAGTGTGCTTTACTGTTGCTCACCAGAATGGGGCGACATGGAGGTTTTGGAAATCCAACCGGAGACATGTGCGAGTGTAAAAAAACATTTTTTAGACATACTTGTTCATTCGATTGTTGTTTAGCATATGCCTGCTTGACCTGACACTCTCTCTCCGTCTCGTTCTGTATTTCAGGATATACTGCAGGAACGCCTTATAAAGTGCCCCCTACTCAGACCAATGGAGCCCCTCCGCCGTATTCCCCGTCTCCTAACCCCTACCAGGCGGCCATGTACCCCATTAGAAGTGCCTATCCCCAGCAGAACCTCTATGCTCAGGTAAGACCCTAATCTGACCCGGAACAAACTGGAATTACACCACAGTCCATGATTAGTCTAATGTTTTGTTGTGTTTTGACTACTTTTCTTGACCTGAAATGACGTCATCTAGGTCAAACCATATGCAAGCATTGTAAAATCTTGTTAATATTTAATGCATTTGTGCAATAAAGATGACAGCAGTAATATGAAACAATGATTCAAATAACAGTGAAATCAATTCCCAGTTAATAAAATAATAATTTTTTTCCTTATAGAATATTTTTACCCAAATAAATCACATTAAAAGACTGTTTGAGTATCAAAAAAATACTTTTGAGTAATAAATATGCTAGTCATTTAGTACAGTATTATTCATAGTATGCATTAATATATTGAATTAGTTTTATTTTTGTATTTTCACGTTTAATTTTAGTTTTTGTCTGCATTTTTTCTGCTTTCTGTAGTTTTTTTTTTTCTTTTAAATACTTATATTTATTTTTAATTTATTTTAGTTTCTTGAGTGCTACAACTCAAACAGTTAAGTTTATTTCAGCTTATTTCTAATTTTCATTTAGTTTAGGTTTTTCATATAATATTTATTTTTTATTTCAGCTTTATTTGAAAGATCAAAAATGTTTTCTAATAGTTTACTATGGTACTGCATCTGATATAGTAATTTGATTGCAGTAAATGATAAAATAATGTGGTTTAGGATCTAAAAGTATCACTAGAGTCATTTTGGTTGCTTGATGTTTTGTAGTCAACTTAGACCCTTTATTTGCCACACAACCTGTTATTTCCTGTTATTGTGTTTCATTACCTGTGTCCTGTCCTGTTACTGTCCTTCTGTTGCACTGTGGAGCTTCTGTCACTATAACAAATTCCTTGTATGTGTAAACATACTTAAAGCTCATTCTGATTCTGATTCTGAACCAGGATTTTTTCCCATAACACCCAGCATCAAAACACAGTGAATCACCCCTTACAGGTTTTGAACCTTGAGCCTTTCAGCTCTGCATCACTGGTCTTTTGTAATTTGAGTTGGTTTTGTTCTCAGGGTGCTT
The DNA here is from genome assembly GCF_936440315.1 of Barbus barbus. Lineage (NCBI taxonomy): Eukaryota > Metazoa > Chordata > Actinopteri > Cypriniformes > Cyprinidae > Barbus > Barbus barbus. Next base: position 28,365,089 of record NC_136750.1, read on the forward strand.
ATTACACACAGCCAGTGTACGCCGCCCAGCCTCATGTAATCCACCACACCACCGTGGTCCAGCCCAACAGCATCCCCTCTGCCATCTATCCCGCTCCTGTACCCGCGCCCCGCTCCAACGGCATGGCCATGGGCATGGTGGCCGGAACAACGATGGCCATGTCTGCCGGTGAGACGCTCAAAAATGAGAATATTGTTGAAGCTAAGAAATTATATTTAAACATGTCAAATTAATGTATACTTGAATGTGTATTAAAAATACAGCTACTGATATGCGACTCTTCTACGTCAACGGTAGGTATCTTGTATATATACACACATATATACATACATACATGCATACATACATAGTTTTAAAATTAAAATAAAAAATTATTTTATAATGAAAAAATATATTAAAATGTTTTGCAATTTATATAATCACTGTTTTTAATACACTTTTAGATAATTAACTAGATTTATTTCAATGCAACTGCTGCCATCTCTTTAACACTCTGTTACGAACTTTTGTTACGAAAGAGGATTAGGGCCAAGCAGTAATAAAAAAATAAAACCGTCTCGAGATTAAAGTCGTTAAATTTCAAGAAAAAAGTCTAGAATAAATGTTGAGATTAAACTCAGGAAATTTCGATAAGAAAGTCGTTGTTTCGAGATAAAACTCGTTAAATTTCAAAATAAAAAGTCGGTAAATTGCGAGGAAAAAAAGTTGAGATAAAATGTTGAGAATAAACTCATTAAATTATGAGAAAAAAGTTGTTAAATTTCGAGAAAAAAGTCAAAATAAAAAGTTGAGAATAAACTCATTAAATTTAGAAAAAAACAACGTTAAATTTAGAGGAAAAATAGACTCGTTTCATATTCATTTCATCTCGTTGCATAACGTTATTCTGCGTCTGCAGTGGCGGAGGTTGGAGAGTAATGCACTGGGGGGTAGCGTATGATACGATCGACGGGGTTCGAGTCCGTCTTTTGCTAAACTCGCTTTTCTTCCTTTTCTCATCACATATCAAATCGGAAAAGTGGAAATCAATTGCTTAATGAGTGTTTAATAATAATGTATTAATTAGGGGTAGGCAGGCTATAGGGAGGGCTTTGTTGTCCCAATAAGGCAGCATCCATTTAATAATTTCAATATTAAATTTCATTAATTAAAATCAATGATATTAGTGCATCCTGTTAATGTACTACAATACTGAGGTGCAAATAGTATCTGCCACTATTTATAAGCATAAATAGCATCTAATTAGCTACTATGTACACTTATTGCAAAGATCTGCTACTTTTACATAACGTAAATAGAATGGCTGTTTTCACTTTGTGTAAATGGCACATATCTAAAATTCTGCTGTTGTCAATTAGAGTAAATAGTACATATAACTATTTTCACTTTAAATAGCATCTAAGACGGGTGTATTTCTCAACTTTTTTTCTCGTAATTTAACGACTTTAATCCCAAGATGGTTTTATTTTTTTATTGTTGCTTGGCCCTAATCCTCTTCTGTACTATGTTTAAATATATATATATTGTTTTTATTATATATATCTAAATATATTTTGGGGAATTTTAGAATGAAAAATGTATTAAAATTATGTATAATATTTATAAAATAAATGTTTGAATTTATTAATAAAATTTATTACAAGTAATAAATCACAATAAAACACTATATATAATTGTGTGTGCATAAGTATATACATATATAAATATTAGGGCTGTCAATTTAACACGTTAACTTAATTAGTTATGAAAAAATAACGCAATTAAAATATTTTAACGCACTGGCCCCGCCCCCAGACTTGTACATCATCTTAAATTTAATTCAGTTGACTGTTGACAAATATGATGCAGGGCAATAACTCCATAAATGCAGTTATGCCCTAAAATTCAAGATATTGTGGCAAAAAAATGCCACTGTTTGAGTTTGTCTGATTTATGATAAGCGATATCACACGAGTGCTGTTTTTGTCACGAATGGCACAAGTTTTTTAGTGTGATTTTATACAATAGTTCAGTAAATAAGAAGTTAATATTGTGCTAAATTTTAAACACAATATTAGATGCTTTTGCTCAATTTGCCAATGAAAATATTACCTATAAAGCCACTGCAGAACTGTTGTGCAATTGTGAAAAACATTGCAGTGTTTAGTTTCTGAATGAATCCTCGTTTTGAACGAATCGTGTGAACCAATGATTGAAAGAGAGAGCCGTTTACTTAAAGGGGTCATATGATGTTTCTAAAAAGAACATTATTTTGTGTATTTGGTGTAATGCAATGTTTACGTGGTTCGAGGTTCAAAAAACACGTTATTTTCCACATACTGTACATTATTGTTGCTCCTCTATGCTCCGCCTTTCTTAAACGCGCCGATTTTTACAAAACTCATCGTTCTGAGAAAGAAAGTGTGCTCTGATTGGCCAGCTATCCAGTGCATTGTGATTGGCTGAATACCTCAAGCGTGTGACGGAAATGTTACGCCTCTTACCATGTTGTGATGCCATGTCCCGGCACGATGAGACTAAAACAATGAAACCCACTATAAACTAGGCATTTGTTGCATTCATAATTACTGATTATAATGACTCATATGGTCTTTTTACGTGTTGCACCACGCCGCGTAAACATAACACCATGTCTGCTTTTGTGATCGTAGAAACGTCAAACAAGCACTACTCTACACTGCTCAAAACTTGCATTTGAATAGTCCGTAGCAAATTCTTTAAATACCGAAACATACTTGCAGTGAGTCAGAACCACCAGACTGTCCTTGCAACGTTGGAATTGCCTCACTTTATAGCATTCGTAGTGTTCAGGCTACTCTTCCAGAATCAGGAAACAGTCCTCCGTAAAATGTGCTGCACACACTCGAATATTTGCGTTGTACTGTTCTGGCCAAACAAAGTACTTTCGCTTTCACAATGAAACACACAGCGTCTCCATGAAATGGCGGCGGCAACAACAATATTGCAGCAAGAATCACTCCGGTCTTTCTTTGCGTGTACGTTTGGGCGGTGTTTTGCAAATCTTCCCACACCGTGACATAGACATGTGGGGGCGTGTTTGAATGAGCCATTTTAGGAGGGCGTCTTAACTTTTAGTAAGAATATCTCTTTGGGTTTGAGACTTTAATCTTTGCAACTTTACAGATCTTATATGCACAAACAGCTTGTAACACTCCACAAACAAAGGAAAACATGAAATCGCATCATATGACCTCTTTAATTCCTGAATGAATCAGCTGTTTGAACAAATCGAATGAATAAATGACTCAAAGACATTTTGCTGGAGGTTTCAGTAATAATAAAAATAAAAAACATGTAATGGGATAATTCACCAAAAAAAAAAAATTAAATCTGTCATCGTTTACCCTTGTCGTTTCAAACCTGAATGACTTACTTACTTTTGTGGAACATAAAAGAAGGTATTTTGAAGACTGTTGCTAACAAAGCTGTTTTGGTTACCAATGACTTTCACTGCATGAACAAAAAATACTGACATGTTTCTTAAATTATCTTCTTTTGTTCCATAGTTTATATTAGGACGTTATAGCCTAAATATTTGTGTGTAATACATTTTATGTTGAATCAAGTCAAATATTTCTTTCTAAAGCTACTATTTGTAATGTCAACTTGATACTTTCTCATTTAGAACAATAATAGCTTTAAATAATCTTTTGTGGGTATTTTCACAGGCAAATTTAGTTTGCGATTAATTAGATTAAAAATTGTAATCGACCGACAGCCCTAATAAATATACATACATGCATACATATGCAAATGATTGCATTTTTGGTTAAATATAAATACATATTTAAAATAAGAAAATCCTTAAGTTTCAGCAGAATGTATAGAAATTGTATATTAAAAATTAATATTAATATTTTATATAATATAAAACAATTATCATTTATAAGAGCTATTTAAATGTATTAATATTGTAAAAAAAATTGGTTTATTAATTAGATTTATTAAAAATGACATCATCTGGCATATATAGTCTGTCTTAGTTCAGCAGTAAAGCAACACAGTATTATTCTTATGTCCGTTCCAGGGCTTCATTTTGATTTAAAAAATGACCCTTGAATCTCTCCCAACAGGAACGCTGCTGACCACCCCTCAGCACACTCAGATCGGAGGACACCCCGTCACCGTGCCAACGTACCGACCCCAAGGAACACCTGGGTACAGCTACGTGCCACCTCACTGGTAGAGCCCACCTGCCAATCATGTGAGTTCCCACCCACAAGACTAATTCATTCACCCAGCGCAGAGCGATCTCTGACTTCATCTCGTTTTCTCTCTCTCTCCTTCACAGATCTGGAGTCAAACATTGTATGCAACTACTCAAGTCTTACATCGGCGCTCTGTGCTCAACAGTGAGGCGCTACGTCTGTTTGCAAGAACAAAAAGATAAAAAAGTGCAAGGGTCACTTTATGCATTCTTACGTGTTTTTGTAAAAGCTGCTTTTTTATCTTTTTATTTAATTTTGATTTTTTTTTTTTTTTTCTCATTTTTTTGGGATGATGTTCTTGCATTAGGTTATTTTAATTCTTCATTGTTCCATAGTTATTCTATAAGAACTCCAGAATGATTTCGATCAATCACGGCCCGTCTTTGTGTTCAGTATAAACGCTGGTGTGTAGGAATGTACCGACGCAATATCAGCACCACTCGGATCATAATCATCCACTTATGCTGCCAAATTTGATAACCTTTAGATATTAGCACAGGGTCCGTTTTCTTTTTATTTACAGCAGAGTTTCAGTTCAGCCTTCCCAAAGCGCTTGGGAATCGATCAAGGATATTTAATTTCTCCCTCATTTCGTTCTGTCATCAATAACAAGGGTGTCTTCCAGCTTGTAGCTGTTCATGTAGATTTGTAAGGAATATATCATTAGTAAGGCAGTGCAAACGTGGTTTAACCTTCATTAGGATATCGAGTACATACAGTAATCTTAGTTATTCACTAAATAGAGAACGTTCGAGTGAGCCGGTTACTATATTAGCTTATGTGTCAGGATAGCGTAAGCTTCGAAACTATAACGATTTATGCGATTTATAAAAATGTGTGCGCATGGGTGCTCTGGCGGCATGCGCTCACGGTGAATATTGAGGGAAAAAAATGTATCAGTGGCACTTAGCTGGAGCCTCTGGGTGCGATGTCGTCCCGCGGGCATCGACACGTGTGCCAACTTTGAGGCCAGACAGGACGGACCCTACTCTGACGGAACGATTAGGATCGCATCCGGTTCAAAGGGACTTTGCGGCATCGTAGATAGCACTAAAAGCAAAAAAAACAAAAACATTTCCAATCAGCTCCAGGTCTAGAGTGTGTCTGACCCCTGGTCCTCTGTGAATCCTTGGGCCTTTAAGCCCGTAGTTGCACAGATTTTAGGCGTAGGAATGGAGTTGTTCAATGCAATAATACGAACGGCCTGCTTGAATGGCTTTTAATTGTAATTTACAGCATTTTTAGAGAGAGATAACGAGAGAATTTTGATTTCCTATCCCAAGGCCTTGCCTGTATCCATGAATAGTGTACTCAGACATGACATATCAAGTATTCTATGAAATCTTATCATACCGAAGCATTGCACATTGACAAATAGACGTAACTTAATAACCAATTATACGGTACACTCTCATATTTAATGATGTAATTAAGAAAATCAAGCATTTACTCTGCAAACCATTAGTCTTGGTGATGTCTCTGGAAGTAATATTATTGTCAGTACAGAACAGTATCACTCTTTTCGTTGTTTTGTTGGCTAAGCGACCACTATTGCGATATATAGTACACTCAAAAGTGGGAAGAAGCGATTCTCTGATCTTATGTGAAAGTCATAACGTCTAGTAATGCATGTGTCATGCGGGTGAATGCAGTATAGTGTAATCAGATGGAAACTATGCCCTTGCGAAGCATGGTTGCATCATGTTGAATTGCAGCTTCTGGATTGCTTTTAATAATACATTTACATTACAGCACATTCCCTTTGGTATTTTTCGTTAAAGTAAAGGGAGAGAGTGAGAGCGCAGAGTGACTCATGAATCTCATGGAATATATATGTATATAAAATCACACAAATTAAGTGAAGCCGCTTTTTTTTTTTTTTTTTTTTTTTTTTTAAAACAATATTTTTACAAATTCTCATGACTATAAAACATCCTGTAGTTTATTTCATTGTTATTTGTATTACTCTAAATAGTGATTCTTTTTAGAATCTCTGCAATATAGTGTTTTTTTAACAATATTTTTCATTTACATCATCCAAGGCAGTACAACAAATATTATCATGATTCATGGATAATTTATCTACATTTCAAGAGGAAATTGTCATAAAAAGAATAATTAAAAATAAAATAACAATTAAAAAATCTAAAATAGGCTTCATTTTCTTTATGCAATACACACACACACACACACACACACATGCATGCATGCATACCTTGACCGGTTCCATGAGATTCATCTGAAAGCTACTGTAACTTCATTGCAGTATAATAATTTTCCAAAAGCGAGTCAAAAGACCTTTGGTATTTGTCTAACGATGGAATTTTATTCACATGGTGTCTTTAATTAGTAATGCAAATCAGTCAAACCAGCTCATTTGTTGATTATTGAATGCGAATCTCATAATTCACAGCATGTTCACATACTCTGTCTCTGTTTTGATGACATTTTCCTGCGCTCTGTGCCCTACTCTTTCCTTTTCTGGTCTTATACAGTATTATATCAAGCAGTGAACTATATTTTCTGTCTTTGCATAAGTTTGCATCACAAGACTTGATTGATGCATTTAATCACTGTAGTCGACATATGACACTGAACTCTAGGACTAGAGTGACCTGTTACACTGCAAAATGAATAAAGGGTTTTGATTCTGAAATAGAGGACGTTACCATCCACTCTGACATGTAATGTAGGCGCTTTTTACGTAAGTGTTATTTAAAGTTTTAATTAATGATTGATGTTCATTTTTCTTATATAGGAGATCTTTATAGTTGATCTGGAGTGGAGTGATACAGTCCATGTGGTTGAGAGGCATTTCAGAGCACAAGCCTTCAAAGGGTTTCCTCTTCTTCTACATGCATTTCCCCAATCTGTCTTTCTCTTCTTCTTTTTCTTTTCTTTTCAAGGCGGACAGAGTTCAGCAATTCTGCAACTACGGTTAAAAATTAGATATGAGCAAATATGTTGAAGTTACAGGCATGTAGGACATTTTAATGCAGCGTCATCATGAATTTAAAGGGACAGATCATCCAAAAATGAAACATTGTGAGGAAAATTTTTTGGATGAATTATTCCTTTAATCAGTTGTATCAATGCTCAGATGTTTTCTTGCTCCCCTCACATTATTCCAGCGAGGGTTTTTGATGTGTTTCTCCCATTTTAAAAATAAAGTGATTAATTTTCCGTGTGAAATCAGGTGGTCTTTTCAGGGTGTTTTTTCACCCGGTCGTGGTGTGGAAGAGGCTTCGGTTTCCTGTTATTTTTTTTTGGTTTTTCCCTGTTTGGATCGTTTTGATGTAGCTATTGCAAACCCATGCACTGTTCTATTCTTTGGTTACGGGGCATCGATCAAAGGATTGTTTACTAGCGCCCGTGATGCATGCAGCGGGGTATTAGCTCTAGTGAAGTCAGTGTCACGTCACCGGTATGTAAAGGTATTTCTAAAGTAATTGTGGCACTGCTTTCATGCTCTTGCTGAAAACCTGTGATATGTACCATAGGCTTTGACGCAAACAAACGAGGGGTTGCTATTTCACGCTACTGTTTAGGAAAACAGCTATTTGTGTTTGACCCGTATGGAGAATAAGACTTTGTTGTTTGCATTCTAAATGTAAAGCAAAAAGGGGAAAGTCTTCCAGAATTTATCTCCCTTCAGTGAGTGTTCAAGAGCCCTTGCCCCATAGTATGTATGACGCACCACTGCACGGTTCTGGCAGCACGGAGATCTCGTTCCTGCGAGGTTCTGGCAGGTCCGAACGTGTTTTCGTCAGTGTGGTCCAGACCGTGCCGTTCCACCGTTTGAGCAAGGAGACCCACATCAGGCTTGTGAAATGAAGTGTAAAACTGTTTTTATTATTTTGGGGGTTTTTTTTATTGTTTTTTTGTTTTGAAGATCAGTTAGTGATCTTTGTGACATAATTAAGCCAAGTTTGTAATTGTATAATATTTACTGTAAGATGTAGAACATTCAATAACTATTAAAATCTTTCCAAAAAAAAGTTGTTTTTTCCTGCCACACACTCGGTCATATAATTCTGATGATGGATTGACGGGTTCTTTTTTGTCTTGTCAATTAAATTTAATGTCAAATGGTCAAATTATTATTAAAAGAAAGATTATTATAAATAACTGTTAAACCCTAAATAATGGGAAGAGGCTTCTATTCACTGCAAGGTATGTATAAGGGTCTTAAAAATATATTTCATCATGATATTTGCCCTATTTTAAATTCTTATTATCCAATGAAAGGTTAGATTTTTGTGAATTGTTTAAATAAAAGATCAAAAGGATTAACAGTGCAGATTAATTTTCACCGCCTCCTTTGATCATATTTACCAAGGGTGCCAATATTTTTGCCCATGACTGTATACACACATTATATATATATATACACCTCTGTTAATCAATTTGCACTGCCTAATAGCTGCTCGCATAAAATTGTACTACGTGTACTGCGTTAAGCTAATTGAGACTCGTCATAGCACTTGCATATCTTTGCTCTTTTGTTGATTTTGATCGCTTCCATTGCTTTGGATAAAACCGTGTGCTAACTGGCTAAATGTAAATATATATGTATAATTCAGCTGAAATATAATTGTTTTGCTGAAATAGAGACCCTTTGTAATATAAATGTCCTTACTGACACTTGATCGATTTAATGCTTTCTTCTTTAAAAAATAAAAAATACAAATCTTACTGACCCCAAACTTTTGAACGGGAGCATATAAGCTTTCTATTTCAGATAAATGCTGTACTTTTTAACTTTCTATTCATCAAAGAATCCTGAAAATACATAAAACTATTGGAGGAAATAGTTTTCAACCAGCCAGCAAACCAGTTTTGAATAACTTGAAAAATGATTTAGATTAAACCATTAGTCTGAAAAGCTGAACAGCTGCTGTCAAAAAAAACTAACTTCAATTATTCTTAATGGGACAGTTCACCTAAAACTGAAAAATCTGTCATTAATTCCAAACCTTCATTTTCAGAACACAAATGAAGATATTTTGATGAAATCTGAGAGCTGCAGCAATGCAAATGAAATGTTCCCAAGCCCAGAAACATAAGGATATCATTAAAATTGTCTATGGGACATCAGTGTTTCAACTAATTTTCCAAAGCAACGAGTATTTTTGTGTGTGCAAAGAAAACACAAATAACTTTATTCAACAATTCTTCTCTAAAATCATGTCTTCTGCCATTATCGAGAGTACACATGGACTGTTTTACAGATGCCTTAGCTCTGTTTCTGGGTCTGGGAACATTTGCTTTGCTGTCTGGTCAGAGAGCTCTCAGATTTCATCAAAAATATCTTAATTTGTCTTCCAATGATGAACAAAGGTCTTACAGGTTTGGGACGACATCAGGGTGAGTAATTAATGGCATGATTTTTCATTTTTGTGTGAACTATCCCTTTAAATCTTTAATCATTTAAATGTACTTCACTCATATTTTAGAAGCAGACACCAGACATTGTTTTGCAACAAACCCTGAAATGTGAATGAATCTCTTCAAGCTGTTCAAGTGTCAGCAAGTTTTTTTTTCTGCATTTGGAAACAGTGGATATACTCATCCCAGCACGTGGAGTCATGTTTCCTACATTCCCAGAGACTTCCGGTGACAGCGGAGACCAGGTGCGGATGTAACATCTACAGTTTAGTATAGTTCACAGACTACTTCCAATATAACTGCAACCTTTTCATAAGAAACATTTACGCATGTCAAAAACTAATAGTACATTGAGAAAGACAAGATTATAATATTGAATTTAATTCAGTCAGTTTGGGGAAATGGTTTTGCTTCAATATTTCTTAGTGCTTAATAGTTTACCTTTAGTCAGTAGTAGTTCTTAACTGTCAAGAACATTGTGTTAAAAAGCAACAGTGGAGTATATAGATATATGAAATAAGCCACTAGAATATATGTAAAAGCTGATATATCAATATGTCTGCAAACCACTGCTTAAGTGCATATTTAAAAAGAAAAAAGGTCACATTTTTATGTAACCACAGTTGAACAACTTCACAGTCATGATTAAATGTATTGGTTCAGTATCTAGCCACAGGGTGAGCATCTGTCATTCTGTCATTTAGAGATGGAATTTCAGACAAACTAAAGTGTTTAAAAAAATAATAATAAAATCATGTATCATGCCTTTTTTCCTGAACATTTCTAGTGAAGAAGTTTCGATCGGGCAGAAAGTTAACTTTATTAAGAATACAGTGAATCACTTGTGTTCAAACAAATATAGCATGTTATAATTACGCTCTTATGAGAGCTCTGTTTACTTTACCCCCATAGTTGTTTTTCCAGTGAAATTTTAGAGGACTATTGTTATTATTATTCAGTCTGTCCCAAAAACGCTGTTAGAGGTAATTTCTGGGTAAATTTAGAAAGGAGGTAACGGTCATTTGTGTTGCGTGTGTCCATTTCCTGCCCTAATCACCCCAGTCATCCCAGCTGCATGCTCCCGGTAATCCAATTAACCTAATTAATTAGTATTAGTACATGTGTGCAGAATCATACAGGCATTCTCTGTTGTCAGCTGGGGATCATGATCACAGACCCAACACCGGACATCAGATAGAGATGGTTTCAACCATTTTCATATGCTTCCTTTGGAGGTCTCAAACCACACAGATTGAGGTTTTGAAGGCATTTCAAGAGCTCTGGGGCCCATAATCCAGCCCTGCCCTGGACGGAAATGTCTGTTAGATCTTAACAGGCGCTTACTTAGGTCTGATGTTACGAAGAACCTGAACTTCTGCATCCCACTCAACATGGCTGGAACATGAGCCATTAATGCACATGCTCCGACATGTTCAGTGTAGGCAATGTGATGCGTTTCCCAATCCCATTCCTTTTTTGTTTTTCCCTTACTCACTACTATGACAGACATGGAAAGAAAAAGAAATGAAAATGAGCCCAGATTTGAAATCACCTGTACAAAATAGAGGAAATAATGGTCTAATCACCAATAATTATGGGGTTTTTGACCTAGACCCTTCACCATATACTCTTAAAAATAAAGGTTCTTAATTGGAATCTATGGTTCCATGAAGAACCTTTACCATTCATTATACTTAAAAAATAAAAAATAGGTTTAGGCAGAGATGCCATAATAGAACTATTTTTGAATTCCACAAAGAACTTTCAGTGCTCAGTTCCTAAAATAACCTTTTTTGTGTGTGTAAAGAACATTCTGTTAATCTAAAGAACCTTTTTCCACTACAATGTATTGTTTGTGGAATAGAAAGATTCCATCGATTCCAAGATTCCTTTTTTAAAGTTCTTCAAGGAACCATAGATGGCAAGTATTTAAAGAGTGCATAGTCGAAAAAGGTTCTTTAGATTGTTAAATTGTTCTTCAGATTAAGAAAATGTTCTGTTGAACTGTTCACTGACAGGTTCTTTGGAGAATCAAGTTTTTTTCTATGACATTGCTACGAAAACACCTTTATTTTAATAGTATAACAGTGTACTATATCAGCTATTATATTTCTGAATCATGCATTTCAAATATCACTGATCTACAACCAGCATCAAAGCCCCTCACTGAAGCCCCTCAGGCTATATGCTGTACCCAACACACTGGTGTTTTTCTGTCTCAGCCTGTGTAAAATGGTAAATAGAATAAAAGCATATCTCATGTCTGATGCTGAAAACCAAGGACACATAGCAGTTATATAAATAAAGACTGCATTTATTTTTCATATAGTTTTATGAATAAAATGTAAATCCAGTATCATTGCATTTTATTGAACTTGTTCACTTGAATCTGCAATGTGAAACCTCTTCCAGTTAAACTGAGCATTAGTGGATGCATTAGACAAAAATAAATTTGATGCTAAATGACCCAGCTTCTGTTGAATATTCGCTGGAAATTAAAGCAAAGCATTTTCATAAACACTAGAACCTCTTTCGGTCTTATGACAAGTTTTAAGAGATCTGTCTGAAGTTGCCAAGTTTTTTTTTTTTTCATACTTTTGGAGCAACATAACGTTTGTTTTGATTCAAAAATGATGTAAATATGAAGGCGGACCATTTAACTTAGTTTTGATATGCCTGCTTTAACTTGTTCTTCACCATTACAAATGAGCAAAAACATGAGGAGTTTGCATCATGCCTTTTAATATTAGTCAGCAGCTTGGAAACTTGATTAAACCTTTTTTGGTGTAAACAGCAGACACCTGCCTGCAGGCCAAAATCATGTACAAAAGAAAAATGTGTTGATTGACAGTTGTTTGTTTGGAAGATTATGCTCAGCATAGGCTATTCAAACACAGTGGTGTAGGAGCCGTTTTAACTGCGGGGCAATTTGAAACATGACATTGAACTTTGTCCACCAACTTTCTGTGAGATAATAAGTAGCCTACACAACGTGCCTTAATGTGCCAAATTATATAGACTAAAGCAAAAACATGAAAGTCAATGAAAGTCTTTCAGCCAATCAGACGTAACGTTACGTGATTAATATTCATGAGACGTGAACTGGTTACTTAAATGGGGTGTCGATGACTCTCAAGTGCAGAAAGAAGAACAGAGCAATACAGAGTACTTCTGTTTCCTTCGTCTCTCTGAGGAGATTCACTTTTACTTCGCAGACAGATTTGTTTACCGTGTTCAACAGGGGAAATAACGAAAGAGTGGATGCAAAGGTAAGTTTAGGAAGCAATTAAAACACTTTATGTAAGCTATTAAAATCAAGTGGCATGAAATGATTAATACTAATACTAATAATACTCATTTCTAATCCAGGTTTTGTTCTTATAGAAATGTTCTGTTGCCTGTAATGGTTTTACATAATTAATAATAGCCTACAAAACTGCTCTAGTGCTACAAATAAATACATAACAGTGAAACATTAAATAAACTGATATTAATTACAATAACAATCATTGCAATAACCCATAACTAATTATAACAACTAACACCTGTTACCTTTTTGAATTGTATAGGCCTATTCATAATTAATATTTTGATGTTAAAATTAAAAAATAATAATAAAAACAAATTCAAAAACATGGTCTTTATATAGATTTTATAAGACAAAACCTTTTATTGTTCGTTCACGTCTCAACTATGTGCTGTGAAATCATTGATTTAGTAAATATTTGATTTATTGATTGATATACAGTTTCAGTTAGTTCATTTATTTTGTACAGTGATGTTAGTACAGTAAATGCAGTGTTGTTAATCACGTCTCTGTGTCTGAAAAGTATCATTCTGTCCTGATTGATATTAAGACCTGTATAACCAGCTCTGTGGAAGTATGATTCCACAGAATTGCTGGATTCCACTGCAAGTCATTGTTTGTGGTGCAGATTCCAGTAGGTTAGTGAGGCTCTAATAGCTTCTGTGCTCTATGTTTCTTTTATGTGCATGTAAATGTGTCAGTAGCGGAAATAACATCATAGTGTGGGAAGAAATGGGTGTAGAAAAGAAAACATTCCAAGAGGTTGTTAATCCAAGCCAGAAACTACAATAGCCTTCTTGTTTTATTCTTTGACCTTCTTAAATTGATCGCGATGACAGCCAGTGGCACCAAGGGTGTTTGTACCCTCAACAGAGCGAAAACACATGCCGAACACTAGGAAAAGATAAACGAGAGCAATATCCCACTCAGAAACATGACTTCCCTTGTCAAATTGGCAAATTTCCTACTGCTATTGATTTGTTGTAATAATTGTACTGTAGAGAAATGTCACCACTTGATGTTTTTTGCACCTGACTAGTATGATAAATGCTTGCAAGGTAAATGACCCTCTCACCAGTATCTGCTTCCATTTTCATGCCCACAAACTGACACTATGGCCGTTTCTCAAATGGAAGGCTGTAGCATTTGTAGGCTGCATACGTCATAAAGATCTTATTTTAGAATATTAACGGTTATAAATTTGACCATTATTCTTAGTTAAGTGTAAATTGTTGTAATATGCTTTTGACTCGCGAATGTAATGCTCAGTTAACTGAAATAAACCAGGTTTGATGACGTATTCAGCCTAAACAAATGCGACCTCCGGAGGATGCAGCCTTCCGTTTGAGAAACAGCCAACATCACTCGTTTATGCTGTATAACCAGGGTTCATTTGCCTTGGGTGTTGTCACAATGAAAGTATTCATAATCAATTAAAATGAGCATGTCAAATATGTCTTCAAGACCTGACAAGATTTTGTTTTTTTAATTTTTCAATTGCAGCGGTGTTTTGTTTGCTCAGCATATAAAGAATGCCTTGTGACAAATTTCCCAGAAAAAGGTGTGGAAGAGGGTAAATGCCATGTACGTGAACCCATAATGCTCTCTTTCTATAATTCTATCACTCAAATCTGTCTGAAATTTGCGTAAGAGCTCGTCATGTGGAGTAACTGCTAAATTAAGACTCTTGCGGTTTCAGATTGCTGCTCTCTCAAACGTTCTGTCACCACCCCTGAAGATATTTGCATAAGTGTCACAAGAAATATATTTAGTCACACAAAATCTAACCTCTATATAGAACACTCTAGACTCAAACAAGTCCTGATTGGGGTTTCTTGAGTTCTGGCCAGCACACAGCTGACAGATATGTCTGTTTACTTTAATCAACAGCCATAACCCCCACTCCCTCTCTGTTCCACTCCATGAAGCTCCACCGTATCAGTCAACATTGTTACATTAATGCAGCCGAGATGCAGGTCACATTCTACCATAAATATGACAAACTCCAGCTGCGGACTATTTTTGACTGTGACTCTGACTTCATGCAAGAGCTCAAATAACCCTGGTGCAGAGTAGAAGAATGATGCTTTTCTAGACAACATTTATATAGACGTTTATTTTTGACTTAGTATCTAATGAAAATGCAACCATCAGTGTTGGGTTGGAGATTTGTGATAATCTACAATATTTAAATCTACAGTTTTTGCCTGGTGGACAACTAAATTATACAGACTCAGTGATAGGCTAAGCAACTACCTAGCAACTGCATCCCAGCATCCTAGCCACCACCGACAACACCATAGCAATTGCAACTCTCTGACAATGCCCACAACACAACAACCACATAGCAACACCTTGGAAACCACTCTCACCACTCTAGAAACTGCATAGCAACACTCTGACAACACCCACAATATCCTGGCAACTGCATAGCGACACCTTAGCTATGACTTAGAACAATCTGGCAGCTCCATAGCAACGCCCTGGCAACAACCCACAACACTCTAGAAACTGCATAGCGATGTCCTGGCAACCAGTCTCACCATTCTAGAAATGGCATGTCAACACTATGGCAACACCTTCAACATCATGGCCGCAGCATAAAAACCACCTAGCAACCACCCAGAACACTCTGGCAGCTGCATAGCAACGCCCTGGCAACCACCCACAGCACTGTAGGAACTCCATAGCAACACTCTGGCAACAATTACAATGCCACAGTAACACCATAGCAACCAACAAGAACACTGTGACAACTGCAAAGCAACCCCCTGACAACCACCCACAACACTCTGGCAACACCCACAATGCCAGAACAACACCATAACGACCACAACTGCATAGCAATACACTGGCAACCACCCAAAACACTCTAGAAATTGCATATCAACACTATGGCAACACCTTCAACATCATGGCAACAGCATAGCCACAACCTAGCTACCACCTAGAACACTCTTGCAACTGCACAGCAACACCCTAGCAACCACCTACAATGCCCTAGAAATGGCATATCAACACTAAGGCAACATCTTCAACAGCATAGTCACACCCTAGCAACCACATAGAACACTCTGGCAACATCCAGAATATCCAAGCAACTGCATAGCGACACCCTAGCACCTACAACCACGTTTTCCAAATGAGGAGGTCGGCTTGTCTTTGTGGTAATACTTGGAGAAATCAATTCCATCAAATTAAATTAATCAATTTATAATGAATATATAATATACTATAATACAAATATTAATATAAATATAAAACATAAATATATAAATAAAAACATTTATAAAATTGAACATAAACATGTCAGAAAACCAAAGTAACATTCCTCTCTTCCAGAACTCAGTGTTTTAGCTCAGTCCCACCTGAGGCTGGTCAGATGTGTGTTCCTGAACCTGTCTAGACAAATCCAGCCTTCTGTTTTCACTCCAGCCGTCTCTGGGATAAATGATGAAGAGCTGATGAGCTGGGCTGGGCTGGGCTAGACTAATGATAAGGAATCAGCAGATTCAGGCACTTCAGCAACAGTAACTGAAGACAGAGTGTGTGCAATCAGACGACTGCAAAAACCTCTAGATTAACAGCATCTGCTAAATACTCACAGGTGTTAGTACTGGCCAGACACACACACACACACACACACACACAGGCTCAGACAAAGAGATGTTCTTGTGAAACGGAATGTCTCATGTCTGTTGTTGCACAACACTTCTTGATAATGACATCAGACGCTGTCATAAGACAAGAACTTTAGCTGGAAATGTTTTTAGTTCATCTACTGCAGTGAAGTTTTCACTGATCATAGTGTAGATAAGCTCATAAAGATGAGGTATTATGCAATAAACACATTTACTGATCGTATTACCTGCAGTGATGTGTGTTGGTGGCATAACCGGAAATTAGGCTTTTACTTGAATGTGCATGAATTGGGAATCGATCCAGACAGGATTTTGTAAAAGCTTCTGTTCTGTGTACATAGACCTACAATTAAAAAATTATGAAGTATAAGGACATGCTCTGTGTGAACAACTATTGAATTAATCTACCAAGGATTCAGATTAATATTGTAATTTTACTCTGATATAAATATATATATATATATATATATATATATATAGGAATTGGACATAAAAGCAAAGAACACATGAATGGAGACTTTGAGGAGTCTTTGTGGCCGTCCTTTATCACCGTTCTCGTGAATGTTTTGCCTTTGATAGTAAGAATGGGGCACTTCATTTAAATATGAATCAACTGATTTAAACTGGGAACTGAAAGGAGTAAAAGAGGAATGCAAACTCTTTCTTTTCCTGTGTCTTTAGCAAGCGTGTCACATGATTTGTGCCGCTTTACTATCTATCGAAAGTGCAATGAAATCTTTTGTAATTTTAATGTAACTCAATGTGAACTTTTTTCTATTTGCGTAAGAGTGTGACTAAGAAATTGCTTTATGAATGGTTCAAGAATGCTACATTTAGCTTTATTTGGTGTACAGTATCTTTTTATTTAAAGTGAACAAAGGTTTTTGTCTCTGAAAAATAGATTATCAGGTATAAAATGCTATCAGGATCATGAAAAACAGTATTGCAATTCCATTTGGCACAGAAATTGCACACTTGGATGATCTAGTCAGTGGGTGTAAATAAGGGCTCATGTATACGGTGGCCGAGAGAGCCCAATGCGCTGCAAATAGAAAAACACCTGCAAATTAAGAAAACAACTTCGCCAATTTGACAACACACGCGCTGCAAATGCACACAGCACAACCAAATAAAGAAACGCACTGCAAATACAATTCTTTATTTGGCTGTGTTGTGAGCATTTGATGCATCTGCAGAAGATGTTTTCTTGATTTGCTGGTGCTTTTTCTATTTGCATGTGTTTTCTGAAGTTGCAGCGCGTTGAGCTCTCTCTCGGCCACCGTACATTTAAGCCATTTCTGTTAATAAGTTTAAGTAGGCGTTATTTTACATTTTAAGGCCATATAACCTCAAGTCCAGAGCATCAAATCAACAATCAAATGCCTCTTTCCACTTCACATGCATTTGTTTACTAAGGATTCCTGCCTTCAGTTTTCAAAGTGGCATCTTGCATTTTATTAGTGACCGCAAATATAATTCTGATTCCAATATTCTCATGTGAAATTACATCTAGGCAAGTCACATGAGAAAATGTCTGTAAATCCAGTCATGTTTATATATTAACCATCTGACTTGTGTCTTAACATTCAGTGTTATCCAACACCAGAGAATATAGAGTAAAATATAGAAGTTAGTGCTTTCACTCGGCGGTATGATTAATGAAGTTGCCCAGTGGTTCCTGAGAGTCTGACAAACACAGTTAGTTCGCTCACTGTCTGCATGAATCCTGCAGCGTTATTGAATGTTTTTACTCTAATTGGGTTTGAACGAGCTATATTTTCTCTCTAATTTGGTTTTTACTTACTATGTTTGGACTGTATAAATGTGTTTTGCATGCACACGCTGAACGGATGTGCGGTTTGCGACATTTAGGGATCCATTTGTTTAGTTCTGTTGGAAAGAAAATGTCAGTGTTCAATGAGATTAAGCAAATGGAGAGATTCACCTGATTTTCTCCAGAGAAAGACTCCAATAATTATTTCTATAAAGAATCTGAATAATGCCTGTCAGAGATTTCAATAGGAGCTTCATTTGTGTCTATTTTTAATTACTTACAACTGAACTTTTAGGAGAAACATACTGAGACTAAGATGAAACTCAATGAGAACTCTCCAGAGCTGTGAAAAAGCATCCGTTTGGCAATATTTTCTTCTGGATTATGCTAAATAAAATATGTTTTGGCCTTTTTTGAAAGGATAGGTTACGATGGGGAGGGATCACAGTATAAATTTATTGATTTAGATGTGATATAATATATACTGGATGATGTACAGTTCAATTTTATTTTGTGATCATGACTGGCTGCCTTTCTTTATCTCGCTTGTCAAGCATTCTCACCAAATAAATAAATATTTACATTTACATTTAGTCATTCAGTAGACGTTTTTATCCAAAGCGACTTACAAATAACGACAACTGAAGCAATCAAAATCAACAAAAGTGTTAAATATCTGAAGATTAAATATTGATTCAAGTATAAATTATTCATTAATAATTTTATTAGCATTTTTCATGTATATTTTTAAAGAAAATAGTTGATTACAATGTATTTCCATTTTATTTATATACTATTGTAGCATTTATTAATATTATGAATTAGCTTTTATTGTAATATTTTTTGGCATTGTACGTTTTAATAATTTGATGTGATTTGAATTTTTTGTATATTTAACATTTTTGGTAATTTTATTGTTTTTAAACTTAAAAAATATAATATGTTATTGCTTTTATACTTAGTTAAGGCAATATTTCTAACTAATGTTTTTGAAGTTAAAAAGTTTCATTGAATATATATATATATTTTGTAGTTTTAGTTATATAATGATGTATAGTTATATTAATACTTGGAGTATTATTATTACTGTACAGTGGTATGTAACTAAAAGTATTATGTCTTCGAGATGTAACCGAGATGCTAGATGGCACTACATAAAAAAAAAAAACCTCTATCATCGTTGTACATGGCAATGTTATTTTAATATCATTTAGGTACTAATATAGTTTTTTTATTTATATGTTCTGTTTTCATTTTAGTCAAAGATTTAGTCATTTTTGTTTTTTTAAATGTCTGAATAGTTTTAGCAATTTTTATTTCGGTTTTAGTTTGTTATTTTAATATATCAAGTTAAACTAAATGAAAATGAGAAACTGAAATTACTTTATTTTAGTTAACATTCATTTTATTTCAAGAAATGCTTTTTTATGTTTTTAGTTTTTAGTTAACTATAATTTTCCTGGTGCA
The DNA here is from genome assembly GCF_936440315.1 of Barbus barbus. Taxonomy (NCBI): domain Eukaryota; kingdom Metazoa; phylum Chordata; class Actinopteri; order Cypriniformes; family Cyprinidae; genus Barbus; species Barbus barbus. The sequence continues at coordinate 28,384,895 of NC_136750.1, forward strand.
TGGACAAGCACCATAAATAATCCTAACAAGTAAAATAATCAGAGTACGAGATTATCTGTGCATCTGTTCATATACGACTACACTGATGTATAAACGTTTCTGTTTTTCAGAATGTGAGGCATTATCTGTTAAGATGGCGTCTCTTAACCATTCCACCTCCACTCTGCCTTCCTGCACCTACAAGGAGGACTTCAAGCGCTTCCTCCTCCCATCCGTCTACAGCCTGGTCTTCATCTTCGGACTGCCGCTCAACTTCATCATCATCCTGCGGATCTGGGGCTCCCGGCGCACTCTGACACGGACCAAAATCTACATGCTGAATCTAGCGGTGGCCGACTTCCTATACGTCTGTTCCCTTCCGCTTCTCATATACAACTACGCCAGCAAAGACTACTGGCCCTTCGGCGACTTCACCTGCCGCTTGGTTCGCTTCCAGTTCTACAGCAACCTGCACGGAAGCATCTTCTTCCTCACCTGCATCAGCTTCCAGCGCTACATGGGCATCTGCCATCCGCTGACGGTGTGGCCCAGACAAGGCGGACGCAGGCTGGCATGGTTGGTCTGCGCTGGCGTTTGGGTGGCCGTCGCCGTTCTCTGCGCTCCAACGTTCGAGTTCGCCGCCACCGGCATCCAGCGCAACCGCACGGTGTGCTACGACCTCAGTGTTCCAGAGCGCTCCACAGCCTACTTCCCGTATGGCATCACTTTGACCTGTCTAGGCTTCGTCGTGCCCTTTCTAGTGATTGTGGTGCTGTACTGCAAAATGACACGGGTTCTCTGGCAGTCCGGCGAAGCCCGAGAAGCCGTGGCCATAGAGAGGAAGAATAAAGCCGTGAGGATGATCATCATTGTGATGCTGGTGTTCGCCATCAGCTTCTTGCCGTTCCACGTGACAAAGACGCTCTACCTGCTGGTGAGGACCTTTCCCACGGCCCCCTGCGAACTGAGGAACCTGCTGTCTGTGGTCTACAAAAGCACCAGACCCTTCGCCAGCATGAACAGCGTTCTGGACCCCATTCTGTTCTACTTCACCCAGCCGCAGTACAGACGCAGCACCAGGAGTCTGCTGCTGAAGATCACCTCGCTCAAAGACAAGGTTGACAAATTCTGACTGAATCGAAATTTACTGTGTGTTAAAGCAAGACACTACAGCAGGGGTAGGCAGCGTCGGTCCTGGAGTGCCGATGTCCTGCAGAGTTTAGCTCCAACCCTAAAAAAACCCTCACCTGCCTGTAGCCCTAATAATTCTGAAGACCTTGATTAGCTTGTTCAGGTGTGTTTGATTAGGGTTGGAGCTAAACGCTACAGGACAGCGGCACTCCAGGACCGACATTGCCTACCCCTTGCACTACAGTCATAGCCATTGTTTTTCATCTATTAGACATATTTGAGTTTTTTTTTTAAGCTTAAGTTTACAAATGAGTACCTTTTGAAAGGGTGCCACCCTAGTGACAGGTTTGTACCTATAGTTTATTTCTGAGAGTGTAGAAAAAGCATCCAAAATAGACATTTAAAGGTGCAGTACGCAGTTTCTGAGAAACTCTGTTGATACTTGAAATCACCAAAAAAAGAAAACAGACAAGCCTCTAACCAAAAGAATCACACCCCTGTTTTGATAGCTCAGCCCCTGATTAATTAACATGCTTTGCAACATAGGCACCTCCCCCATCTTTAGTGGACACGCCCCTTGTTACAGTATCTCTAAAAAGCGTTTGTTCAAGGGTTATTACAGTTAAAAAATGCTGGGTTGAATACAACCCAGTGCTGTGTAAAATATGGAGGAACCCAGCGATTGGGTTGTTTTGACCCAGCAGTTGGGTTACTGCCCAGAAGGTTGGGTTAAACATTTAACCCAGCTGTTGGTTGAAAACAACCCAGCGTGTGTTCTGTCCAATATTTACCCAGCACTGGGTTGTATTTCACAACCAGTGCACAACTGAAACCACTAAAAAAAGCAAGAAAATTTTTAATGCTTGAAATAAAATAAACGCTAACTGAAATGAAGTAAGAATAGACTAGAATAAAATCAAATTAAAAATGTGAATTTTTATTTCAGCTGATTATCAAGGCAACATTTCTCATTTTTGTTAAATTAGTGTGAAGTATTAAAATAACTAAAACTAAATAATATATAAAAATGAATAAAAACTTTATAGACATTTTAAAAATACCAATAAGACAACAAAATTGCTAAAAATGTTACTACAATAAAGTGAAAACAAATTAAATGTAGAATACTTACAAACACTATAAATGTATATATATTTTTATATATAAATATTTTTTTCCTGGCTGTCGACAGTATTTTGATTTGCTGGAGGGATAAAAATAAATTTCTAAAATCCCCTCCCTAAAAACCTTTTACTCTAATATATGCCAACAAAACAACATTTTAAAGAAATTAAGATTTTTTTTTTAAGAATTTGAAACCTGACTTCATCCAATGTTCAGATTTCTGCTCTGGGAATATATTTAAAATTAGAGCATTTTTAATTAGATAATGCCTCGTATGCAAATTTAATCATAACTTATGATTATAATAATACAACATATTATAATAATAACTTATAATTATAACACAATGTCTTAATGTAACTGTGATTAGTTAACTAGAAGAGTATGGTGATATCTGTTAGTTAAATATTTACCCTGTAGTGTCTTGCGTTAAGATGCACTTAGTAGGCTGTGTGGATGTTGAAACCAAAAAAAGTCAATATTTAAATACAAAACGTCCAATGCATTAAGTATTCGTGTACTGTGAAGGTTGTACATAATGGTTGAAGGAAGTCATTTTTATAGACTGATTCAGTGTTACAAAAAATTCATTTATGATGATTGGAACTATCATACATCACCATTTACATTTGCTTTGAGAGAACAGCCCACAGTAGAGCTGTGTGTCTCGCATCTGAGGGTTCGAACCCTGTGAATGGCAGCTGAACGAGCGCACTAGTTTGGCTGATCTCTCCTAACCGGGAAACAGGTGGAGCACTTATGAACATTTTATGAGTGCAATTTGATGTAAATGTTGATATAAGAATTACAGAGCTGAGAAAGCAGAAATGTCTTGCCAGTTTCATATTTTTGATCCAACTTTGGGTGCAAATTAAAAAAATAATTGTTAATTTTTGATAATTAAGTTGCATAGGTTTTGCAGGTATAAAAATGTGTTTGTTTAAAAACACAAGGAAAATAAATCATGCATTTATTATTTAAATTATTTCATTGATAAATAAAACAGTAAAATCTTACTTTTTTTTTTTTTTACTATACCACTAGATTAAGATCTATATAGTGTGTGGGGTCAGTAAGATTCTGTATTTTTAAAGAAATCAATACTTAAGCATGGTTAAGCATGGATGCTTTAAATTCATCAAAAGTTAAAGACATTTGTAATTTTATCAAATATATTTTAAATACATGCTGTTGTTTTGAACATTCGATTCATCAAAGAATCCTGAAAAAAAGTACCAGTTTCCACAAATATATGGAAGCAACACAACATTTTCAACATTGATAATAATCAGAAATGTTTCTTGAGAAATGTTTTCAAATTCAGCCTCGCATCACAGGAATAAATTACATTTTCAAATATATTCAAGTTATTTGAAATTGTTATATTTTTTAACAATATTACTGTTTTTGCTATTTTGAGCAAATAAATGCAGCCTTGTTGAGCGGAAGAGACTTCTTTAAAAAAACAGCTTAGCAGCCCCAAACGTTTGAACGGTACTGTATATGCGTGATATTTAGGATAAATAGAGACGGTGTGGAATTATGGATGAGGGAGAGATGAATGAAAGCATTTGGAATGGAAAGAATAACACCATCTGTTTAACATACTACATCTGCTGCACGTTATCTGAAGGTCATTATCAGATGTTTGATGGTTTAATAACACTTTGTACAGCTCAACATGTTTATGATGTAACATCTTGTCCTACAAGAGAAGGATCTTGTGTTAACAACACAGAGCTCACGTACAAAGACGTATTTGTACTGCCTGTGCTGTCCTTGTGTTTTCATGAAGCAGTTTAATTGCAGCTGTAGATATCATGTGGGTTATAAGGTTTTATTTGAAGTTTCAACATAACCAAAAACTACAAATAGAAATGGCTGGAAGGCTGGGTTTACACTATGGTAAAACCAATTCTGTTGCATTGCTGTGAGTGTGAATGTTTTTTAGTCATTTAGCCAGTATTATCTTTGTGAGTTTTTAAATATGAATGAATTTTGCCTTATTGTATCTGATTGGAGAAGAGCCTTTTTCCTCAGTCTGCATGAACATGAAGCACTCTAAGTTTGGAGTGAAATATAACTACTTTACACTGCGCTGTAAATACTGTATACTACACCTTGTTTTTAATTTAAATTGTTTGTGAAACTGTATGCATTATGCAGTGATAATCATGTCAAACAGATACATTGTTGTTATGCAACCTTTCCATGTTGCTTTATTAATTCAGCAAGTAGCATTCAGTTATCATTTCATAAAATCTTTTTTTTATGCTATTCTGCATTTTGAAATCCAGTTTTGTGCCTGTCTAATAAAATAATGGCTTTATTTTGGCAAATATAGTAGGTATTCCATACATACAAACAATCTTTATACAGTATATAAAGAGTAAGCTATTTTAAACATGCATACTGCTAACTTGTGAGCAACTTCAACCAAGCAAGCATTACTGTGCTTGACAGTAGGTGGGGTACTTGACCAACAAGTTTTGTTAAAGCAGACGAAATTTTTGCACATTAAACTGACATTATTTGAGCATTTACAAAAAGAGAGTTTCAAATAATTAAACAACATACAACTTCTAGGCAAAATTCATCATTGTGCCCATATAATGATGAAAACAGCTCTTGTGTTATAACTATCATTTCATTTCAGCTGTGTTTCTAATGTAGTATGCGCATACAAGATCTTTTTTTCAAGTAAGCATACTAGTTATTGAATGCTTGCCGGTTAAAGAACATTTTTGTTAGTGAATGTTTGCTTTTGTTTACATATCAAACTCTAGTTATGTGTGTTTGTAATCTGTACAATCTGTAGTTGTATAAAAAAGTATAATATTAGATGAAACTATATCCTCAATGAGGTCTTTGTGAATGTTTTTTGGTTTGCTTTTAAATGTGAAATGTTGATTTGTCTTGTTGAATTGTGGCCGCTGTGTTCTTATCCTGGTTTGTTGTTGGTCCAATAAAGACAAATCAATAAACTTCATTTCCTGCAATGTTTCTTATATTACTGTAGCTAACATTGATGTTCAAGAAAGACCTACAGTGGACTCAAAAAGTATGTTTGAACATATATAAATATCATTACATAAATACCAATCCACACATCTGAATGAAAATCATGCTAGAGATTTTACCATAACTAACTACAAAATTCTTATAAAAAATGATATGTCTTGAAAATTGTGCTTTAAAATAATAATGACACTTGGTTTGATATTGTATTTATTATTTTATGAAATTACATTCATAAAGTCAACTTTAGATAAGAGTAAATAAGAACATGGCCAATAGAGTGCACTCTAGACATGCATCTGAAAGGCAAGACGAAAAAGAAGAAAAGAGAGAGAAAAAAGAAGCCTTCGAAACAAAGGACTGCAAAGGTTGTTTTACTGTAAAGCCAGTTTATGGACACCATGGAGACAAGCAGAGTTTTTCGTTAAAGAGGCAATAGATTAATGCCTGAGCTTCCCCAAAGTTCAGCAAGGAAAATGAAGATGGTAATTTGTTCAAAAGTTTCCCACTGTGTGTTTACAAACTGACTCATACCGTCAGCATTATCTGCTCTCTCACATCAGAAAGAGGAAAAGCTGGATCCCCCCTCGTATTCCCCGGGGGTCTCTCTCTCTAACCCCGACCCCGTGTTTTAGTCCCGCCCTCAATCCAAGCAACTATCTGCATATAAAAAGCCACAAGTCACGGAAAACCTTAATTGTGCCAAAATAAGGCTGAGCGCACTTATTCAAGCTGGAAATAAAGGATGCTTTTGAAGAAAGACAGTCGGCCAAGGAAATGGGATTTACTTTGGAAACTGTACATTATTCAAACGTTGCTCTAGTGTGTGTTGGGCTGAAACACTTGGGAGTTTTCTGCTCAAACTTTGAGCTCTTTCTAAATGCATGGATGGACACTAAGGGAAGCAAACATGCGCAAAGTTCTGGGGATATAACTCTGTTTTCGTAAACAATCTCCTCTGTTGTTACTGAATTTTTGTCCTCCTCTTCGGAAAACACTGCCAAGCAACTTTTGTGGTTAAATGGGGGCATTGTAAGTTGTTTTCAGGGGGGTAAAGACAGCCACGGAAAACTTAAGAGAAGAAAAGTGCGGACTATTTATCAATGAACTGAGAGGATAGTAAGAAAGACAAGTGGGAGGACAGGCATCGCAATGGCTGAAAGGGAGATTGAAAGAAAGGCGCCTGTTCACAGAAGCGTCTCTTTCAAAAAGTGGGGGAGCTGGAGCGCAAAGCGCAGATCATTTGGAGAGGATTTGGATAGGTGCGGTGCCCTTCCCCCAGACGCCGTAGAGCACAGCGCGCAGCCATCACTAGCGACGCACGCTGTTACTGTATCCAGAAACGTTTCCAAAATCTCAGCGGCCAACCTCTCGACCGCAGACCTCAAGAAAGCCGCACATGGAATATCTCCATCGGTTCGTCAGCTCTCTGAGAAGTTCAGTTTGAGCTCAGGTGGGACACAGAGTTCCTTAGTCAACTCTGAAAGCGTTAAAAACACAAAAAGTGTCGAAGATTCGTCTTTGAGCGAGAGCAAGGAGTTTTCTGAGTCTGCGACGGAGAAACAACAGAAGGACAGTAACAGATATTGCTCGGCTCAAGAGTCTGTGTCAGGGTCGGATTCGGACAGAGGAGATAAACACAGGCTCCGGAAATCTGTGGGTGGCCCAAACACCGGTAAGATACATTGTTTTGAAATCACTAGTTCTGATTTGGCACCCAACAAATCAGCTGTAAACAAAGACACTTTCTATAACGCTTCTGCTCAAGCTTCTGTACTAATTTGGCTTGTACTTTAAAGTTAGCACAGTGCACTGTATTTAGTGTATTGACAATTTGCTTGTGATGTTCTTTGAAAGTCGATTTGGATCAGTATGTCTGCTTAATGAATACATATGCGAGTTAACATAACAATGTTTTTATTTTAGGGAGTCCAACATGCAAATCTCGTCGCTATCACCCTTCCTATGGAGAGACATCTGTTCATATTGATGCAAACTGGCCAAGCGTTTCTAAGATTAGAGAACTATTTGGGGATGGACGCAGAAAGCAACATCGGTCAACTTCAGATGCTGATGACTTGAAAACTGCTTGTCAACACCTCCAGCATTTCGACGCAACTCCAGACGAAAGTGACACGCACCAGCCAAGGGGAGCCTGGCAAGACACAAACTGCTCTTATCATGACAACAGTGCATTGTTTGCGGACTATTCAATCCCTAACTTCCATACTTTAGCTGCTGAAAGCCATTCTTTTGAGTTTTTGAATTGTGATTCTCCTCCTGCTCCCCCACCGCGCAGTAGAACGACCGCTTTGCCCCTCAGGTCTCACCGTTGGCAGCTGCTGGAGCAGAGACCGAGGGCAGAGCAGCCACAGCCACCGGATAGCTCGCATTCCTCACATAACTCCTCCCTACCACAGACAGGGCCCTCTGTGGAACTAGCCGGCACTGGGGGAAGACTGAGCTCTGGAGAAGAGGACGAGAAGTTCAGAGAACGGACAGGCGACAAGCATGGCATCAGGGCTAAGTTGAGAGAAAGGTCTTCAGGTAGTGAGGAGGACGGCTCTGCAGCGTTAGCTCACCACAACAGGGACGTAAGACGCCGCTCGCTAAGGAAAAAGAAGAAAAGCAATTGCAGCAGAGGCAATGAAGAGTCAAATGACAGTGACAACCAACCTGTAATAATGGAGCCGTGTGATTCTCAAACGGTGGGCCGCAGGATTGAGGGTTTCCGGTCTAGGGGTTGTTATACGGGCATGCCAAGGGCACGAGACAGCACATCTCAACGAACCCATGTCACTAAGGACAGCTTTAGGCACCTGTATAGAAACTTTGAGGGGTCAGTCGGAACTAGCCCTGTTCCTCAGGTGTCACGGGTTTCAAAAGTCACCATACCCTCATTTAAATCCAGTCCATTGGGGTCACGAAGTAGTAGCAGGTATTCTAGCACAGAGATGTTAAAAGAAGAGGATCAGCCAGCCAACATCCACAGCTATGGCAGGGCTTCATCAGCTGTTCAGAGTAAAACATACCATGGTAATGCCACCATGTACCGCTCGCCTAGTTTTGGTCATGGAGATAACTTTTCTCGCACCACAGTTCGAGTCAACCCTAAGCTTGTGCCCAGCTTAAGCCCAGCAGAATATAAAACACACAGTTCAGAAAACAGGGTATTCTGCCACTCCTTAAATAATGAGAAAGACAGGAACAGGATCTCTATGTCCAACCCTGACATTGCCTCAGAAACTCTCTCGCTTCTTAGCTACCTTAAGACCGATCTTTCTGAGTTGAGAATGAAGAAAAAGGGACAAGATGATGAGGTCAATCTTAACTCTGATCAAGGCACATCTGTGTACAGAATGGGCTCCAGGACAAATCGGCCGCACCATGGACGGCCTTCCCTGAAGGATCTCACTGCTACTTTAAGGAGGGCAAAGTCTTTCTCCTACTCTGAGAAGCCAGCAGGGCAGCAATATTATGGTAGTGGGCCAGGTTTAAGGAGTTCCTCCGAGCAACGGCTAGACTCTGAAGATAGTGGCGAGCAGGTGTTGATTGCTGACAGGGAGGTTGAGAGCGACGACTGTAGAAGTACCTACGGTTACGACGAGCCAATGCCGACCCCTCTGCAAGACCGCTACGTGCAGGAAGCCAGACAGGTGATAAGAGACATTTGTCAGATGGGTAAAAGTAAGGATGACGATGATGATTATGAGGAAGACAGTTTCAAGACAAAAAACAGTGATGCTAAAATAGACACTGAAAAAGAAGATAAGGCAAAGCAGGAGATGACGAGACTTGAACACTCTGATTTTACTGGGTGTAAGGAAGGGGAGGCTGATGGAAAATGTTTACAGAAGGGAAATTTGGAGCAGAACATGTTCTGTGATAAGTCATTGGATGAACTCTCTGGCCATGAATCTAGCCTGACAGATGAAGGAATTGTCACAGAGCCAGACATTGGCTCATATGGGGGGCTATCCTGCAGTAAAGACTTGCTGGGTCAGACTCTCACCGTTTGGAATCAGTCAGGGTTGTACGAAGAGCAGTTGCCTGATACAACACCAGAGGAATCTCTTTCATCTCAAGTTCCGTCTGTTAAGACGGCGAATGAGGGAGTAGCCATAGGAGGAGACATTAGCAGCAGTAAAAATTTAAACCAGGGGGCCTTGGACGCTCCGTCTACTCCTAGTGCTATTCGCAGGCGAAGGAAATTCTCCTCAGCTGGAAACAACGGCTCAGACTCCAGCAATGGCAGTAACGGAGAGTCTAATGGTGAGTCTGCATACCGTTCCTTGAGTGATCCTATGCCTCATAGACATCGGTCAGATGCAGAGGATGGCGGAAAGAGCTTCTCCATGGACAGCAACCTGCTCGGTTCACTCTCTCTAACTTCCAAGGTGGGTGTTGGTGTGGAGTCTTCTGCAGCAGACCTTTCTGAATATACAGGCAGTGCTGCCAGTGACCTTTCAGTGTGTAGCGACAGCCTGAGAGATTACAGTACTGTGATTCAGAGCATTGTTTGTGAACCTGGCGCAATGGACAATCTTATTGACGAGAAGGCGAATGGCAAGGCTGTGAAGAAAAAGAGCTTTAGTGACCCTAGCAGACGTGGAGAGCTGGCGGATACTGTCCTAGAATTTCAAAAGCATCCCAGCGAGCCAATTAGTGAACTAGAACAATCCATACCACCTTCCAGCAGTGAGCCCATCTTATCCGAGCAAAGAGATGAGCTTTGGGCGCTCAATAGCGAACAACGACAACTTTATTGTCCAATCAAAAGATCTCGTTCTCAGTCTGAGCATGATTTGCCCTCCCACCTTGGTCATAACGGAGAAACGAAAGCCCCAGGTGAGCCCTCATTTCCTTTTGACCCTAAGCTAGCTCAGGTTTTGTCTCCTCGCACCAGCCGCAGAAGCCCCAAGAAACGCACAAACCGCTTTACCCATCAGTTGTCTTGTGATGACAGGGATCACTTAGATGAACAAGGTGAAGAGCAGTCCTCTGCATCCATCCTCCCCCAGCTTCCAGCATCAAAGGTCAGACCCAAACACGTGCGTCATGCCAGTGAACCTGCCACATTTGTGCCCATCATTCCTTCACATGCCTACATCTCCCAGGACCTCCAGAGGTCTAGCCATATCGGAGAGTCTTCAACACCCAACAAAACAGTCCCTGGGGAAGAAACTCCATCATTAGAGGACGTCACTGAGCAATACATCTTGGCCTTGAACTCTCCAGAGTCCCCGGCAGAGACCCCTGCAGCTACTGGTGGGGTTATTCTGGAAGGCACCACTTCCACACCTTCAGTTCCTACCACCACTGCTGAGCCAAAACTAGAGAGGAAGTCCAGCGAGGAACTTTCCACTGCCTCTCTGAAGGCCAAACCAAGAGTGGTGAGTGATGTTTTGTTCTCTATTTTGGTTATTTTTATGTTTTTGAATCGTTTGTTTATGGCAAGTTATGACATAAATGCTTACGAATATATTTCTATTAACAGTTGTTTGTGCACAGCAAAGTTTGCTGATTGGATGTAGCCTTTTGCTCTATAATCATGGGCGATAACTTGGGAGCAAAGCAAGATGAAGTGTTTTTTGCATATTTTATGAGACCTCTATGCTGGTGTTCTGGACTGAATTATATTACGGATAAAACTGATGTATTAATCTAAAAAGAACTTGGATGAGAGTTTTAAGGCCTTCAGCTTGAGTGGGTATGCATGTGAAAAATTATGAATTTATTTGTGCAGCGTTTGACATGTTGTTGTGCAGCTGAATTTACAGCTCCCGACTTAGTTTTTTATCACTGATGGAAATATCAGAACAATGTTTCTTAGAAATATGAAGGACATTTATTTTGCCCACAGCAGGTTCTTCTGCGGTCATGTTGTTTTTAATTTCCTTAGCCTACCTTCCTTTTGGTCCACTGCCTGTAGTGTGTGTGTGTGTGTGTGTGTGTGTGTGTGTGTGTGTGTGTGTGTGTGTGTATACTTGTGTGTTTCTCCCACTGTCTGCCGCAAATGTTCCTTTATTTACTTGCTTCTATGAAAAGTCAGAATATTCTGGCATTCTTAACTGGCATATTTTGAAGGGAATGCTTTATCTCTTTGTGTATTTATATAATGGTTTATCCGTTGTATAGAAAGTTTGAAAAGACTAAAGTAGCCTTCAAAAAAGGCTTGTGTTACCAAACTGATCTTAGGGAGAAATACCTTTCAAATACTTAATATTTAAGAGTGTTGTGCTTGGTAGTGTATGTCCGAGGGCCATGATGTTTTCCAAAGTCTTGCATACTCTCAATGATAGATTAGTTCTCTGTATGGCTTTGGTAAGCCCTCTGTAGCACGGTTGGTCTGTCTCAGACACTGGGTTTGGTCATAGTTTCCCTCAGTCCACCTTTTATGGTGCTGTATTTTCCTGAGATTTTGTCTGTGCCAGCTTGTCCTTTCAGTTTTGTGGTCCACTTAGGACTCTGTTTGGAGCCGCCTGATATTGGCTGATTATATAAAGGGTGCAGATGAGATTGAGTAACATTCTGTTGGCCAAATTCCTTTTTTTCCCCCCTTTTTAATTCTTCTTTTTTCCTTGCAAAGGGTCATTATCAAGTACACATTGGAGAAATGTTTGCATGGCCTTGTCATTCAGCTTGTATTATGCAGTCTAATTTGAGCCCATCATTGACACAGTCTTGGAAACTCGTGCACGCTTTTGACTCTCTTCTCAGGAATTTACACACATGCATTTGTATTCTGGCTAATGAAAACAAAGTGTAAATAGAGCTAAATGTTCCTCTTAAGCTGTTAGCTCCAGGCACATTTCCAGAGACTAATGCCTGCTTTATGACATGTGTAGGGCTGTTTGATGTTTCTTTCGTGGGTTTTTTTCCCTCCTTTCAGTACAGTGTCCAAGGTACTTTTTGGGGCCAGTAGATTGTGTATTCTTTCAACTTATAAGTAGTTCTTTACATGTGTTTGGTGGCATTCTATGTGATTTGGATAATCAGGTAATCACTAACCACAGTAATGGCATTTATTACGTAAAAGTTGAGACCAGGGTAATTATGTTGCCTGTATTACTGTAGTCATTCTTTAGTGAAAGAGGAGCGGGCGGATATCTGACATTAGTGGGTTAATGAATATTGAGGCTTGGAGAAGTTCAGACCATAAACACAGGGTGTTTATACCAGGGGCTGCGACAAGTGTGTGGAGACGGTTTAGCTAAGTATTCCCTGAGGTTGTGACGATCAGAAACAGTACACGCACACACACCCCAAAAAAGAAGGAAAAACACATGCAGTCAGGCTGTGGAGGGGAAAACGCCCTTGGATTGAGCTCTCTGTGAGTAACCTATGAAGATGTCTCAATGCTGCGGTAATGTGAAACGTTCTTGGATGGAGGAGGGTGAACACATTGTGCTCAGCTGTACAAAGACAAGCAAAAGAGCTGTGATAAAAGAACCTAACAAAAGCACAGCCTGCTAAATAACCTCCATGTACAACACAAATGTGTTATATGAGTGTTTGTTCATAATCAAAAAAATGCTGCCACAGTAATGAAAACTTCTGATATTCTCGATTAAACTCCACTTTTTCCTCATTTAAGTTCTACAGTAATGCAACTATGAGAATCTATATGCTCAGTCTTTGCAAGCAGAAATGTGAAGCTTGTATTTTAAAGCACTTGAATTGAATTATTTGATCTGTAAAGTCAACCAAATTCCCAACCATTTTGGGACTACTTTTCTAGGTGGATGCATATCTGGCTATGCATTACTGATGTAATTCAAGTGGCTGGAGTTTGCTCCATCATGTAAATATTAGTTTGTATGACGTTGAAAGATTAGATATAATATTGCACTGATAAAGTCAGTGAGCGATTCTGTCACACTGGACATAACACATATTGTTTCTTGTGTAAACCAGTGCATATTGTAATGATGACCCTGAAGCAATGGCTTGGCCCATAGACTTCCATTGTAAATGCCTAGAAACACAAATTGATGGATAAATTGAAAATATTTTTGTTCTGATCAAACTTTTTCTAGGCTATATCTTTAAAAGGAGAGCGAATGCAGACTTGCTGAAGAGTTTCAGAAGAGATCTCAAAGTCTCAAATTGTGCTGTAAGTCTGCAGTCAAAAGTTAATGATCTCAAATAATCTTATTGGCAATCAACATTCAATTTTTAGCTCTATGACCTCAGCTGGTCTGCAGGTCTTAACTGGTTTATGATGTGTGTTTTTAACAGGAAAGGGAGGGACACTGCTTGCGTGTGTGTGTGTGTTTGAGTGTCTGTTGTGTGTGTGTTATAAGAGTCTCTGCTCCTTTATCAGCGCCAGTGCCGAGTGATCCTGTGCAGACAGGAAGCTAGGGAACAGAAACAGGAAGTTGTTGTGGTTACTAATATGTTTGATGAGCTGCAGAGGCTGGAATGTGCCGCTCTGCTCGAGAGACTGTTTGGAAACAAAGTGCCAGGCGTGAGAGAGCGCGCACACACACACACACACACACACACACACACACACACACACACACACACACACTCCAGACGACTGTGTGCTGTGTTTGCATGACTTGTCAAATCTTTGATGCTGTAACTGCTGCTCAGTGTCTTTAGCAGGATTAAAGGCTCAGCTGGAATGAGGGCATGTGTTTGCTGTCTGCCTGCGATCGGACCATCATCTCAGAGGGGACACAGTCACGTCTGTGTCTTCCCCTCTAACCGAGAGTAATTCCCTGTGTATGTTCACTCAGACGCGTGTGAGTCAGTGTGTTTTAATGCAGCATCTGGATATGTGGGAGATGTTTGTAGATTTTCTCACTCTTTAAACTTGCTTACAGAGTCACTGCTGCTGTTGTGAGTGATTCATCAGTTCGACTGCTGAGGAAAAAAGTGGCTTTACCATGCTGAGCTGGGTTAAGAGGACTGTTGACTAATTTCAGAGGGGTTTTTGACACTTTTCAGCAGATCAGGCTGGATGATCAGCTTGCTAACCATTTTAAACTAGCTATAAGACCAACAAACCATCTTAGGCTGGTTTGAGTTTTTTTTTTTCCAGCAGAGTCTAAAGAAAAATGTTTGTTGAATTTTTTTCAAATTCAAAAAGCAATGATTTTACCCGCCTTAATATTCTGTGTGGGAGGTAAAATATTATTAAAGCGTAATATTAAAGTGTCATTAAAATATTTTCTTGTTACTATTCAAGAAATAGTTTGGAACTGACTTTGTTTTTGCAATTTTGTTTGCTGATACTAGCAGTGCCAAAATTAACGTTGTTGCTAGGGTGTTGCAGGTGGTTGCTAGGTGGTTGTTCAAATCACTACTAAAAGTGAATGTGCATTAACAAACCTAATATGATGTTGTAAAATAATTCATCTTTACTGTTATTAGCATGTGAGTGTTATTCATCAAGTATATAGTATTATATAGTATTTATGAATTATTTTATTTATATATCTTCAGTTTTCATTTTAATTTCACTAGGTTTTTTAGCAATTTTGTTTTTTGCTTTTGTCATTTTTATTATTTTTTTAACTTATTTAGCTTTATTTTTATTTTACTATTCAGTCATTTTAGTACTTATTTAATTTAAGTTTGTTGCCAAGTTTTCATTTTAGTTATTTCAAAGTTGAATTTTTTTTTTATATGTATATTTTACTTTATTTCAACTTTATTTCACTTTATTTTTTATTTAATAATCTGCACTCATCTCTCTCTCTCTCTCTCTCTCTCTCTCACTGTCTGTGTCGCTCTCGCTCTCTCACTGTCTCTCTCTCTCTCTCTCTCTCTCTCTCTCTCATATGCTGGCTGTTGTGTTCATGGCCGTTTTGCAGCAGTGAAGGAAAAGAAGGCCACATTCCTGGTGCCTGTTTAAATGAAAACAACAGGGAACAACTAGAGCCCCCTTTCTCTTCAACTCCATGTTCCTGTGCTCTTTTCCACTCGCTCGCTTCATTTACACTCAATCAGTCTTTTATTTTCTCCCTCTTTGCATTTCCAAGTATCTCTTTTCTTTTTACAGCCCTGCTGTCATCCATTACTCCCTCCTTCCCTCCCTGTCAGCGTACCTGATATCAGGGCTGAATCTCATTTCTGGAAGAACGACAAAAATGACTTCATCCCTCCACAATGTTCCTCAGCTCCTGAGCTGTCTGCAAATGGCTTTCAGAGGAGAATGAGAAATTAACAGGATGAGCAGCTTTAATGGACGGGCAATCCACTTCCCTTCAGAATAGGATAAATGATTATGGAGGTTTAAGGAAGTTTCTACTACTATTTGAAGTGATGTACAATTATTTATATTAAATAATGTCCCCTGACCATTGGCTTGAAGGACCATTTAAATTCCCATATGCTTATTTACTGACCCTTCTGGATCAATCTGATTAATTGTTTATTTGGTAAATATAATTTTATATACTATATTTAGATACTTTGTATCTAGTTTCTAAATTGTTTTCAGCTCAGAAAATTCTCAGTGAAACTGAAATGTTTTTTTTCCCACATACAAATTTCCATGCACTGTACTTTTTGATAATTACCCATAATTCCGGCCCAGCAGAAGCATTCAAACAGAGGTCACGACCCTGGGTTGTGTCAGGTGATCATGGTGACCTGGACTCAGCTTCCTCTGCTATCTGTTATCAGGAATTTTGACTCTGTTCCCTTTAACTTCCATAGTGTGACACATTTATGAGAGAAACTGGATATTCAGTGAAATAATGCTTTGTTTTATCCATTAGAATTTGAATTAGACTACACAGATGCCCACATGTACTTTTCTTTCCTTAATGCATTAACAAATTAAGTTCCTTTTTATTAATTGATTAATCATGATTGAATATTTTATTTTTATATTGCCCATTCTTAACTGTTGGGGTTTGATGCAAACCCATATCCATCATCCGATGAGGCTTATTTGGGTGTTTTCTGCTGTTGGTGGTCTCTGTAAGCATGAGGGCACATGTTTTTAGAGTTAAACTCATGCGTTCTGTCATGAATGATGCATTTATATAGCGCTATCATGCAGGGATCAAATCTCACAGCAGATTAGTGCAAGGGAAACATCAAAGCAGTCAGAGATGTTATTGTGTTGCGTGTCTGTCAGTATGTTATGGAAGCTAAAAAAGGTCATTTAGACTTTTAAACTTCCATTTCTGACTATTTGTTATCAACATAAACTCAAAATGGCAAGATATTAACTTGCCTTTTTGAGAAAAAAGGAAATAAAAATGTTGCAGTTGCCTATTTTATTATTTTGTTCCATGGTAGAAACGAGCTTTCATGGTACGAGGGCTCACAGATCTGGCTGTTTGCATCACAAGTGTGTTTTGCTCCAAGTGTGACACATGCTGAAGAATGCATGTCTTGTTTGTTTCTCAGGTGCTTTTGAATTCCTCGTGTCACCTCCTCCTCATGTGTACACGTTTTTAGAGGTCACTTGTCATTCAGTCGACATTTAACCACTGTAACTTCCAGTAAAACGAAGTTAAGGAGTTTTCCCTCAGGAGCAGACGGAGTGAAATGTTGCTCAGGGTCTCATGCTGATCAAACAGGTGCTTCATCTCAGTATCGCGTGTGTAACCGCAGTCTGAATTCAGATCTGTGTTATTTGAGAATTAGTGGTTACTCTTGCATATCGCATGTTTTGAAAATGTGGTTTAGTGTGCTGTTAACATTTATTATGCTACTTTCTAAAAGACAGTTGATATTCAGGGTTTTTTAGGGCTAAAATTCACTAGTAATATTATTGATTTGATGTCACTAACACTATCAGATGAGAACAAAACTTGAACGGAGTCAAATTTGAATCGCAGCTGATGAATTTTGCAACATCGACACTGTTAATGAAACGATTTGAATCAAAATTAAACTGACTTGAGCTGAATAACAACATTATTGCCTTCAGAAGACCTGAATTGAACTCATTTTGTAATTGAATTTCTTTATTGAACTAAACTAAATCAATGCTGAATAATGACATTGTCTTTTTAGAGCTGAATTTGAAATTCAAAAGTTTGCATCGATTCTTTTATTTTCCATTTTCTAAATGACGCTGCTTTGAAACAGTCTGTTGTATAATGTACTATATAAATAAAGGTGACTTATGTTTTTATGTTGACTAACCTATTTACTTTATATATTTTATTTGGTGTTATGTTATCATTATTAGTATTATATTAAAATGAGTATATACTTATGTCTTATTATAATCAGCAAACTATTACCTTTATCCACTTCTAAAGGATTTTCTGTATATAATGTGAGTGGTTCTTTTACATTTTTCACAATCCAGTCAAACCTGATAGATAGTCAAGTCCCACCAATATTATTTCCCACATTGCGGAAGATAAATGTGTTGCGAATGCTGTTTATGCTGTTATAGCAACAGTATGTGCCCCTCTCCAAACACGCATACACGTTTTCTCTTACTTTTCTATTTATGAAAAGAGACATTTCAAACTACCAGATTCATGTCATTCTCTCGTTCTGTCTGTTTATATGTTTCTCTTTTTTTGTGTGGTCTGCTAAGTGCTCTTGGCTCAAATGTCTCCATGTTTTTCCACATGCAGCTCCTCAGATTGACGTATCCGTGGCGTTTTTCACTCATTCTGATGTATATTTTGCCAACGGTTCTCATTTTTCCTGTCGTTCCATTCTTATGAATAAAATGACACACATTGACGTGTCTCCTAGACGGATCACTCATTTCTTCAACTTGAAAGTACAGATACATCTCAAAAAATTAGAATATCATGAAAAAGGTCAATATTTTTTGTCACTCATTTCAGAAAGTGAAACCCATATATTATATAGATTAATTACACACGGAGTGAAATATTTCAAGCCTTTATTTCTTGAAATTTAATACAGATAATGAAAACCCAAAATTCAGTGTCTCAGAAAATTAGAATTTTACATAAGATCAATTAAAAAAAGGATATTTTAAACATAAATGTCAGGCTTCTGGAAAGTATGTTCATTTACTGTATATGTTCTCAATACTTGGTTGGGCCTCCTTTTGCATGAATTACTGCATCAATTCGGCGTGGCATGGAGGTGATAGTTTGTGGCACTGCTGAGGTGGTATGGAAGCCCAGGTTGCTTTGATAGCGGCCTTCAGGTCATCTGCATTGTTGGGTCTGGTGTCTCTTATCTTCCTCTTGACAATACTCCATAGATTCTCTATGGGGTTCAGGTCAGGCGAATTTGCTGGCCAATCAAGCACAGTAACACCATGGTCATTGAACCAGCTTTTGGTACCTTTGGCAGTGTGAGCAGGTGCCAAGTCCTGCTGGAAAATGAAATCAGCATCTCCATGAAGCTTGTCAGCAGAAGGAAGCATGAAGTGCTCTAAAATTTCCTGGTAGATGGCTGCGTTGACTGTGGACTTCAGAAAACACAGTGGACCAACACCAGCAGATGACATATGGCAGCCCAAATCATCACTGACTGTGGAAACTTCACACTGGACTTCAAGCAACATGGATTCTGTGCCTCTCCACTCTTCCTCCAGACTCTGGGACCTTGATTTCCAAATGAAATGCAAAATTTACTTTCATCTGAAAAGAGGACTTTGGACCACTGAGCAACAGTCCAGTTCTTCTGACGTTCTCTCTGGTTCAGAAGTGGCTTGGTAGCCCTTTTCCTGAAGACGTCTCGGCGTGGTGACTCTTGATGCACTGACTCCAGCTTCAGTCCACTCCTTGTGAAGCTCTCCCAAGTGTTTGAATCCGCTTTGCTTGACAGTATTCTCAAGCTTGCAGTCATCCCTGTTGCTTGTGCACCTTTTTCCGATCCAAATTCTTCCTTCCAGTCAACTTTGCATTTAATATGCTTTGATACAGCACTCTGTAAACCGCCACACCTTTCAGTCATGACCCTCTGTGACTTACCCTCTTTGTGGAGGGCGTCAATGTTCGTCTTTTGGATCATCGCCAAGTCAGCAGTCTTCCCCATTATTGTGGTTTCAAAGAATAAGAGAGATCCTGAATTTATACTGTAGGGATGTCATTTCATGAAACTCAAATGTAAATATTCTATTATATTGATATACTGATTTTTGACTTTCATGAGCTGTAAGCTCTAATCATCAAAACTAAAAAAAAAAATACTTTTGAAATGTTTTACTTTTACATGTAATTAATCTAAAATATATGAATTTTTCACTTTTTGAAATAAGTTACAAGAAAAAATGAACTTTCACGATTTTTTGAGATGTACCTGTATTATGCAAGAATTCTGCCAACTCAAGCAAACATCTTGCCAGTGGAACGCAAAGGTGCGAGTGGGTAAAGTGAAAATTGTGTCATACAAAGCAGAGAATGGACTCGTCGTGAGTGTTTGGTTTTAAGTGGTAGGCTATGGAAGACAGCTTCAGTATGAGAACAGGGTCACAGAATGATGCAGTTCACCCTTTCCCATGGTACATCTGGCACAGCTCCAGTGTTTGTGTGTGTTGATTTGTTTATCTTCCATGTAACCCTTCTGCATCACACTGATTTATGGAGATGAACTCAAGGCATGGAATAGAGGAGAAATGGAGACCATTAGAGAAACAGGAAAAGAAAAGTGCAGTTTTAAGTGCCTTTGATTTTGCCCTGTAATTAGTGGTGCTTGTTTACTGATATGAGCATCATTATTAATATTAGGTTATGGTCATATTTACGATGCTTGCCAAAATTCAGCCATTGCAATAGGAATCTGCATGACTGTGAGTTTTAGATAGCAGAATTCACTCGTGTTCATTTTGGTCACATTTGCCTGCTTAGTTTGAAAGTGACTTTGCTATGAATTAAACACAATGCTATATATTGCAATGCTAAGGATAATAGACAATGTTTGACAACGTTTTTTTTTACAGTGGAAATTAGTTTTATTATTATTAAAATAATATTTTCTTTTATATTTTGACTTTCTATTATAAAATAATTAAAATATTCTATAATTAAAAATACAAATTGTTTATATTATGTACTGTATATGCAATTAATATTTTCTACATTTTTTGTTTTTATTTGCAATTTACATATCTCCTGTTTTATTGTGTGGCAGGTGAAAATCATCCAGTAACTAAGTAAAGTAACAGCTCTCCTCAACAAGCCTCATGGTTTAAGGTATCATTTCTGTCCGTAGCACAAACGAAGAGCATGCCACAATTTAATGGGTTAGAGGTTTAGAACAAATCCCCAATCTGAAGTGCAAGCACTAATAATAGTGATGTTTGCTTTAACAAGCGCCACTAATTATTATCGTTATGCCATTATATCAGCTTTCTTCTTTCTTTGTCCCTGGTGTTTTTGTGCACTGTCAGTTATAACTTTTCTTTCTCTGTCTCTCATTATGATGGTACCACCCTCTGTAATTACAGTCCTCTGTTTGCTTATGCGGGAGAGAATGGTTTATCCTCATTCTGGGGTTCCCTAAAGAATCACTGCTGCCCGTCTAACATTTTATATTGCTTTATTTTATGTCACTGGACTCCTGCATGTGCGGTTATTAAAAAGCATATTTGTCTGTCATCTTGGGCATCGGAGACCAAAGACATGATTTATGACTGTAGCATTGGATGTTTATGTATTTCAATCCGCTATCTCCTCTATGTTGTGGTTCTCTTCTCTTATTATAAACCCAGAATGCCACAGCTGTCCGTTTGATGTGGGTAAGACATCCATATTTCATTTTATTTCACTCTGGATCCGTGTTCTCCACAAGTTTGGGCAGCATGGAAAAGAACCGCCTCTTTTGCATAAATTCTATTTAGAATATCACAAATGTCTTTGTGGAATCTTCAGGAATAGAACAGTGTTTTTTGTTTTAGTAACTGAGGTACAGTTTACATTAATACATTTTTGCTTTTAATCTGATGTAATTTGGGAATCTGACCTTTATTATAAATTAAAAGTAGTGCGCAGGATAAACATGACGGGTACTTCATCAGATTATCATGTGCCTTTGTGAGTAAGTTTTTTTATTTTATTTTTTTAACATTATAACATTTATAATGTTACAAAAGATTTATGTTTCATTTGAACTTTTTATTAATCTAATAATCCATCCACAAAAAATATGAAGCAGCACAAATGTTTTCGTTTTATTGAAAATAAATGTTAAGAAATGAAAGAAATTATGTTTCTTGAGCAGCAAATCAGCATATTAGTATGATTTCTGAAGGATCATGTGACAATGAAGACTGGAATAATGATGCTGAAAATTTTGCTTTTTATACATTTTAAAATGTTCAAATGGAACAGTTACTATTTTTTTTTTAATCAAATAAATGCAGCCTTTTTAAGCAAACCTTTAGAAAATCTTACCAACCCCTAAATTTTGAAAAGTACTGTTTATATATTATATGTCTGTAAATGAATGGCATGGTACAATAAAACCAATCCTCGTCCTTCAAGTGTTTCCTCATTGGCGTCCGAACCCACTTGCTATCCCTCACGGACAATGCGTGTACTGTAACGGGCCGGGGCATAGCTGAGCGTGTGGGCTCCGGGGCCTTCGTAATGTGGGTGGACCGGAGTGGCGGTCACTCTCTGACTGATGCGTTCACATGCATACTGACTCGGACTTGGCAGGACAACATGGGCACAGCTCAAGATCAAACCCGTAAACAGTGTGCCAGTTTCAAGAAGAACGATAGAGACTTCTGCGCTCGCTCACTCTCGCTCTTTGTTCGGGTTTAATGGCGTCGGTGAGGCGGTTTGGAGGGGCTTCACGTTTCTGCGGTGATGGCAGGAAGGACTCCAAGTCCCGCCTCCAGGAAGAACGTTCTGGAACAGGGCAAAGACTTCAGCAATCAGGCAGGCTTTTCTCTTGATTTGCATGAGAACATTGGTTGTTGGGGGTATTATTATTTGTTATACATTTTTATTTATTATTATTATTTTAGCCTTAATGTTATCTTTTGGGAAACTAGTGCTTGTCAGCGTTAATTTGGCTGATTGCTATCAGCCAATGGTGCGACTTTGAGGTGGGACTACATGTTTGAATGACCAATGGACGTTGGAGGAGGTGTTTAGGGAACAGAAATAATTTTTGCAGTTTTGTTTGAGATTGCTTCTCTTTTAATGTTGCTTAATAAAATAGTTCAGCCAGAAATGATAATTTGCTGAAATTTTACTCACCCTCGGGCCATCTAAGATGTAGATGAGTTTGTTTCTTCATCAGATTTGTAGAAATGTTGCATTCCATCACTTGCTCACCAATGGATGCTCTGCAGTGAATGGGTGCCGTCAGAATGAGAGTCCAAACAGCTGATAAATTTTAGCCTACATTTTAAACAAATTTTATTTTTGGGTGTACCGTTTCTTTAAGTTGAATGTATTCTCATCTTGCCTTCCTGTAAATGTTTGATCTCATGAGATAACCATCAAGCTAGTAGTTTTGTTGTTACCTCCAAGTAGTTACCTGACCACTTCTCACACAAAGTAGGTTACACAGTCTACATTCAGCAGGCCATAATAGCAGGAGTCACTGCAGGGATAACGTCAGGCGCTAGGAACTTAAGCATTATTTGACTCGAACGTAACACTTCAGGAACTGTTAATGTTGCTGCGGTATAATTATCTGTGTTTGGGTTTCACGCTGCGTTAAGGGTGGTCCGGAACTGAATTTGAGCAGCTTTTCAAAGTAATGTTTGACAGTCCTGAAATAGCTATTCGGTTTGTTTTTCCTTTTTCAGTCTCTGCTCTTTCTCCAATATAAGAACCTTAATATAGACAAAGAACGCCAGCAAAGATGTTTCTAAATCAGACATGCACACTGGATTTGATGCTTGGCGAAGGCAGGCAGAGACTGGGTCAGTGCCAGGACCCCTCGCCACATTGCATCCAGTTAGTATCGCAAAAATATTTCACTTCAAAATCAGAAAATATTTAGTTAGATATTAGATTTTTTTTTTTTTTTTTTATTATTGCTTTTTTAAAATTTAGCATACACATTAGATTGAAATGTATATAAATGTATGAGGGATAGTATGTATTTGATTTATTGTAATTATTCAAAAAATATATATATATTTAATAAATTATTTTAAAATATATAATTATTTAAAACAATAAGCATTACATTTAAATTAATATTAACATTAATTAATTTTATTTTTTATTTTTTTTATTGAATTAAGCAAATTTTACCAATTATTCTTAGTTCTGAGCACATTTGATCCTTTTTACTGTAATGCAGTATTTTTATTGTATTAAAAATTATATTACAAATGACAAATTCAAGAAAATTCTATCACAAATAATTTCAGTAATATTTATTTTTTATATATACTAATGTTGAGTTTTATTTGCATTTTGCATGGCAGTTGGCTGAAAAATTTATTGTCATAAAAATAATGTCATAAAGCACAAAATCTTAACTTTCCTATTTCTTATTTTTAATTTTAGGGTGGAAAATGACCTTTACAGGTTTATAATTTCACCCGATAGTGTAAAGAATGCTTAAGTTTTCATGTGGAGTTTATATGCGTTGGCAAAATCGTAGATCGTCTTTAAACATTTGTGAGTGTGCATGTCGAGAGAGGTGAGCCGTATGTCCTCTGGCTGGACTCTCGGGGTCCCACGTCTTCAGCACGACCCACGGATCAGCCTTCATCAATCATAATAGCCCTAATTACCCTCCTAATGATGATTGTGATAATGGTAATGACCGCTGATTCCAGAGCCTTCGGAACGCAGGAGAGGAAACCGAGGAAGACAGGCAGTCGGAAGCCACTTGCGAATGTTTCGCACAAAGAGAAAACGGCACAGAAGAGATGACTGCTGGAGGACACCGGCTAAATCATGCCATTATGTTGAGATTGACCTCCTATGAATGAGGAGTCTGTGCCCGTATGGGCAGGTAATAGAAGCCTGAGTTTGGGATTGCAGGCTGTGCGTGTGTGTGTGTGTGTGTGTGTGTGTGTGTGTGTGTGTGTATCAAATAACTTCAGAGTTACTCAGGGTTCATCCCACAGGAGGATTTTATAGCTATACATATCTCACGAGACTTCATGCAGCTCTCAGTTATGCTTTATTGTAGTATTAACTTTATTTGCCATGTTTGTTACTATACAGTAAGAGAATTGAACTAAAAAGTGAATGCAGAAAGCAGATTTTAAAGATGTTAAGTTCATTTTGAAATCTCTGAGAAACTCTAGAGAAGAAACTATGAGAAGTGTCTCAAATTTGTTCTCCATTTCTGTGCAGTTGTACTGGTTTTTCCTTACACCAGCTCTTGATTTTCTCTCTGTCTTTTCTTCTACAGAAATGGTTAATAAATAAATAAACTAAATTTAACATTAAGCCTATTTTTGGATTTTTTTATTGTAAGCATTTATCATCTATTTTTACTACCATCTTCCACTAGATTCTTATCTTTGTAATATGCTATTTTTATTGCATTTCAGTGAAAAAATACTGTAACAGTTATTCTATTTATTATAATAATATTTGAATACTTTGCAAGTATTTAAGTAATATTTCATTGTTTTTTGTTTTTTTTTGCGATAATGATAATGAGTCTTTTTTTACTTAAGAATTGGGAGAATGTGTAATTAATTTTCATAAAATGATGTCATAATGTTATTTTAGTATCATTGAGATACTAATATAGTGTTTATTAATATTTTGAATGAGTTTTTATTTTTATATTTTCCTTTTTCATTTTAATTAAAGTTTTAGTATTTCTTGTCATTTAAAAAAAAAAAAAAAAAAAAAAATATATATATATATATATATATATATATATATATATATATATATATATATATATATATATATATATATATATATATATATATATATTTGTCTGTGTAGTTTTTAATTTAATTTTTTTTATTTTATTTAAGTTTTGGTTTTAAGTACATCAAGTTGAACTAAACAAAAAAATAAAAGTTTTTTAAAAAGTCTATTTTGTTTTAAGTAAAGGAATTCTTTTTTTATTTGAATTACATTTTTATTTTATTTTAGGTGACTATAATAGCCCTGCTCACGATGTACAAAATCCTAATGCTCCTATTTTTTATTTTGGATTTTGGGCTGGAAAATGACCTTGACCTGTTCTCGAAAGTTTTAGAGATTCTTTTCTTCTTTATAAATAGTAGAACAGACACAGCTGCAATAACAGAGTTTTCTCTCTTTTTTGCAGCTGCTTTTTTGTTTTTTCTTTTAATTTTCTCTCCCTTTACACGTCTTAAAGTGATCACTCTTGACATATTTAAAGCTTGTGAGTTTCAGTCTCCTGTTGGGCTGTGTAAGAAAGCTCAACGTCAAGTCCATTCTCTGGTACATGTCGCAGAGGAGCCCAAATTTAGTCTCTGGCTCAGGGAATGAAAATGAATGACTGTCTCGTCACAGTTTAACCTTTTGCTCAGACGCTTGTTCGACTGTTTTTCTGGAAACATGCTGATGGAATATTAGATGACATCAGCATGAAGCTCTTCAAGTTGTAACAGGAGACGAGATTATTAGCCATTAAATTTCAGGGACACTTGAACACAACTTAAACGAGGCATTTTTATTGTCATTTTTCTGCAGCTGAGTCTTTGTTTTATAGCTTTTGATTGGCAGGACGCCATGTACGATATGGACCGTGACCCTCTTTTGTATCTCTATAGTAGATGACAGCTAAGTTTAGATGAAATCTGTGTTTTGTACATTCTTGGAAACCTCTTTCTGTGGAACTTGTGTATGAATAGGAAGTTGTTGAGTTTGGCGCAGGCCAAGTTACTGCCACCAGCAGCCTCAGCCTCGTCCTCCCCCTCATCGCAGGAACTATCCCGTCCGTTTATCTCCACCTATTTTTATCCTTCGGGCCTGTTGTGTCGTCAGGCGTACATCTGGTTCTCATTCGTAGTTCTCATTCCATAAAAGACAAAGTTGCATTTAGCGAAGAGAGAGCAATACTGCAATAATATCTTCCTCCCACTCTCTCCTCGCTGTCTTTTTCTCACAGGGCGACTGTTACTTTAGCTTTCTCTGATTTGAAAGTCTGTTGACAGGACTGATATACTAGTTACAGGAATGCTAACTTGTCACCTTTTGGTGAAAATCATCATTTTGAATCCAAAATATGTTAATTTGTGGCTTTTGTTACATATGAGATTTGGTCACTTATAACGTGGATTTGAAAAGGCAACATGTGTTAAACATCTTCCCAAATTTGCAATGAAAGTCATTTATAAATTTGTTGTTGAAGCTTTCAGATGACCCTGTGGTTTTCCGCCAAAATAAAAGCTCTGTGGTTTCACGTTTAAAAGCAAAAAATGAAGACAGCCAAGAATATTAGTATTGTATTTTAATTTTATTAATGCATATTAATAATACACTTTTATATATACATGAAAGAGTAAACGAGTATAATAGTATTAATACTATAGTAATATATTTCTTTAATTTATAAGATAAAATGCTAGAAGTAGTAGTAACAATAATAATCATTCCTAAATTTGTTTTCAACAAAAGAAAAGCTTTAAGGACTTCCTGCAGTTTTCCACCAAATTAAAAACTCTATTGTTTCAAATTTACTGTTCTCTCAAAAATAAATAATAATAAATTATTGTTGTTGTTGTTGTTGATGATATTACCATTAGTAGTAGTAGCAGTAGTAGTAGTAGTAGTAATAATAATAATAATAATAATAATAATAATAATAATAATTAATTATTAGTAGGAATAATAATAGAAAAATAACTAGTATTTTATTTTACAGTACAATTGTATTAGTACTCTTGGATTCATTCTATAATGTCATAAAATATTTAAATAATAATTATGTTGTTGTCATATAGTAATAATATGTATTGTTGTTGCTATATATCATTATTTTATATTTTTAAAAGAGTGAATTTTTCTCCTTTATCCTTAAGCTTAAATTGATTTAAATCCACTTTTTAAAACAGATATATTAAAAAAAATCTTCCTGGGGGCTAAGACCTATTTTATCTTCTACAGAAGAAAGCAGGTCATACTGGTTTGGAAAGACATAAAGATGAGTAAATGACGACACGCTTTTAATTTCGGGTGAACTATCCCTGTAAGGTCTGTTTATTGCTCAAACCAAACTCAAGCACCACAGAAGTGGCTCTAGAATGAAATGTTTTCACATGAACACGGTTGCAGGGCATAATTTGACTCTTTGAAATGTTGACTCGCTTCTCCTGACCGCAGTGACACGAGTTGCCTAAAATCCCTGCTTTCATAATGCTATAGATTGTGTCGGAGCACGCTACAATCACCTGACCCAGTATATGTGTGTGTTGGCTGGATTCAGCTCACTGTCTGTATTACTGCTCGCGGTCAGTCAGCAGGCCCTGACCCTCCTAAACCTTTGACCTCTCACCCCTTTATGATTATCGCAGGTAGAGGTATTTACACCTCCGAGTTTGAGAGGTGAGGAGATACAAGTGACAAACAGAATCAGTGAACTAGTGCCCCTTGACCTCTGACCTCCTGGTACCCCAAATAGAGCAGAAATCTGTCAATATTGACATTTATATATATTTGTTTGTTAGTGTTTAACTGTATATGCAGTTTCACATGTGCTTTAATGGCCTTTACAGTTTCTGCTCTGTTGTGGAAGAACAGAGCAGAAACGGAATCGGTCATATCCCACACACACACACACCCTGGTTGGACCTTCCATATAAACTGGGTCAATAATTGGATCCATTCAGCAGGTTGAGTGGAGGTCATTGGGCTAATACTGTGACCCTGAGCTGTCTTTCTCTCTCGTTGTGTTGTGCTTTTTCCTTAAATGTAGCCTGACAAGTTGGGAAACTGTCTTAAAGGAAAAAGATTAGTAATATTGTTAACTTCACTGTTCAAAAGTTTGGGGTTGGATTTTTTTTTTTTCAACTGTGGAACAGTAGTACAAAACAAAGTAGCTGTACAAATTTAGAACCCATCCCAACCCATCTCACCCCCTGGTAGACTTACCGGTGGAGCGAGAGGAATCATGGAAGAAAAGAAATGAATACGTGGGAGAACATTCATTTTAATCACCGATATATGGGGTTGAAAAGAAGTAGGAAGACGAGACCAATTTTCCAAATCTGAGGATACTTTCGCTAAAATACCATACTATTACTATTTCCTGCAGGGAAGGAGAAACATCTATCCCCAAGTACTTAAAATTTTGAACCAATGGAATAGATATAGAAAGGGTCATGGAATCAATTTTAGAACTGAGGGGAAGTAAACATAACTTACTCCAATTAATTTTAAACCCAGAGAGAGATCCAAAATGGTCAAATAAATTCAGCACATGAGGAATAGAATGTGACGGCTTCTCCAAAAACAATAAGACATCATCGGCAAATAAAGAAATATGATGATGAGTATTCCGTTTATTTATGGGAGAAAGTTTCAGATTGTCGGACCGCTTGAGCTAAGGGTTCCAAGGATAGGGCGAATAACAGAGGAGACAGCGGGTAACCCTGACGAGTACCTCGATGTATAAAGAATGGGTTAGAGCGAACAGCACCTGTGAGAACAGTGGCTGCTGGATTGGCATACAGAACTTTTATCATATTTATGAAACTCCATCCTAGACCCAGATGCTGTAGAACCGCCCATAAATAGTTCCATTCGAAAGCTTACATCGCATCTAGAGATAATACTGTGCAAGGAGAGAACAATCTATTATTTGAATTAATAATATGATGTATAACCTGCGTAAGTTATCTGAAGCTGAGCAAGATTTAATATATCCTGTTTGGTCATGATGAACTAGCCTATTCATAAATTTCTCTAGACGACGAGATAATACTTTAGCATATAATTTAACATCAGTCCCTATCAAAGAAAGTGGCCGGTAACTAGAACAGGAAGTCAGATCTTCATCTTTTTTTAACAAGTGAGAAGTAACAGCTATATTAATGGATGGGTCAAATGAGCCTTGAGTAACTGTAACGTAATAAAAGTAATATTATGTAATTTAAAGAAATAGTTTAATTTAGCTCAAAGGGAATCATTTATGATTTTATAGGGAATTTTGAACAGACTCACTGTTACGGCGATTCACTGAACGAGCCGTATAACAAACTCTGCGCTGGATATTAAAATCCAAAATATAGTGAAAACACTATTAAACGGCACAGTAACAAGATCGGCAGATTAAGACATTAACTTGTGAGCACAAAACACAAGATACTTCTCTTTTCAATATATATAAGATCTTATTTATATAAACCTAAGACATAAACTAATCTAACACATGAACACAAGCATTCACACGTTGCAGAAAGAGAGAAAGTAAGGAAAGGATGAGTTTAAGAGAATGGAAATGTGAAATCCCAAGTTTACAGCAATATGTGCTATTGCATAGACCTGAACAACCATCAATCACTTATTTAACCCTCGCTTTGAGTTTCTCAATGAGGCTAAAGTTTATATTAAAGACACCAATTCAGTTACAACCTGGAGGTACTTGCATTGCCTGTGTTAAGGGATTTCCTTTGTGTCGTCGTCGTTGCAGACAGGGGGTTCCCCGAAGTGTCTGATTGGTTGAGGGTTCAGTAGTCTTTGAAGTGAGGTCTTGGGCGTTGGCTGAGGATGCGGAGTTGGTCTGGTCGAAGTTTGAAGCGAGTGCAGTCGGAGCTGGACTTTGCAGCAAACTTACATTAGAACATGAAACTCCACGGAAGGAAAAGAAACTAAAGTAAAAGAATAAGAATAAAAGGATGTAACGAGACAAAGTTGTTTTCCGTCTCATTATGGTAGCAGCTGGCACGTGGGCCAGAGCACGCTCAAAGAGCAGCACGCGGTGGCAAAAGAGAAGAAGAGGGAGTAAGAGAGCAAGAGAGCATTTTTACGAAGATGAGTAAGAGAAAGTTTGATGGTGTCCTGAGTTTTTAAACTCTGCTTTCAGACCGTCCCATCTGGACGTATTGACCAATTAGATACTGTCTTTGCTCTGGGTATTGCTTTGTTTCTCCACCCCACTAATAAATCGTTGTTATCTGTTCAGTCAGAGGTCCGAACTATACAGGCTCTTGCAAAGTATACTTTTGAACATGATTTCTATGACAAGACTATGATGCCTTTGACAAAGAATTGATTGGAAGAAACATTTAAAGCATGAATTTTCACACTCATACACACCAAACATGCATCTGAATCCTTCAGCTATTCAATAATGATTAAAAAGACATACATAATATTTGATTAAAACAATGGATAGTCAAATGTGTGGGTTACAAACATAATATGGGTTATTTCTATGCAGAGAAATAACTCATAGGTCCTTTTAAGATGATTTTTAGGGCCCATGAACAGATCTCTGTGAGCTAAGGACTTTCAGTCTGGTTCTTTGTCTTCTGTGTGAAATCTTAACTTTGTCTGATTCAGTCTCTGATATCTTGCATAACCGAAAAATGTATCATCTAACATGAGGGGGCCTAAATCAGACTAAATAGTATACAATTCGATTGGAATGCCTGGGGATTTCCCCTTGTTCATAGAACGAATTGCTGACTCCAGCTCCTGAAGAGAGATCGGTTCAGCCAGGTATTCTGAATCTGAATCTGACAGCCTAGGTAAATCAAGGTTGGACAGAAAAGATGCAAAAGAGTCAGGGTCACCATCAGCAGAAGAAGTATAGAGGTTAGAGTAAAAAGAGTGAAAGCCAATATTAATGTCTCTTGGGTCTGTCGTAACGAGCCCAGATTGGGATTTCACTGCTGAAATATTAGCAAACTTTTCACTGTTGCGTAATCTTAGGGCTAAAAGGTGGCTTGGTCTACTCCCTTGAAAATAATAATTCTGCCTGGATCTTTGGATCAGGAATTCTGCCCTGGATCTCAGTAATTAATTGAGTTTGTACCTAACCGCCATGATTTTACTGAGTGTATTGTCTGAGAAACAACGCTGATTCTCTCTAGTCAGATTCTGGAGCTGTGATTCCAGTTCAACTATCTTTTTGTGTCTGTTTTTCTGAACGAAAGAGGCAGATGAAATTGAGTT
Organism: Barbus barbus; assembly: GCF_936440315.1. NCBI lineage: Eukaryota > Metazoa > Chordata > Actinopteri > Cypriniformes > Cyprinidae > Barbus > Barbus barbus. Next base: position 28,416,100 of record NC_136750.1, read on the forward strand.
ATTCCGTATAAATCCTTTAACTGCATTCCAAAGTGTTCGAGGATCATCCACTGAACCTTGGTTAATTTCAATAAACTCAGCAAATTTATTTCTGAATTGACTGCAAAAGTTTTCATCCTGTAACAGTTTAGGGTTAAATCGCCATCTAGTGGCATCAAAGATAATCTGCACAAATTTCCATCATGATCTAATTGGCGCAAATGCACTTCTTTTTGCGGTGACCGGAGAAAAATCTTGTAAGAAAGACAGCGTTGCTCCGTCTGAAATTTTCACCGGGGCATGAAGTCTGGCGGCCCACAGAATGAGCTCCCTGTCCGTGTACTGCAGCAGTTTAAAGATGAAAACCCGTGGTTTAGCGCGATCTGAGGAGAGCCTTGTGAACACGCGATGCGCTCGCTCCACTTCAATCTCTTTGCTCTTCAGATACGGGAGCCACGACGGTAGCAATCTTTTCAAAAAGCCCATAGGGTCGTCCTTTTCGGAACCTTCAGGCAATCCGACCAGATGCAGATTGCTGCGCCTATTGCGATCCTGTAAGTCCACAACCTGTTGCTCGAGTGCGGCAACGTGTCTATCGTGATCTGCGACAACTTTCTTTTGTTCTCTCATCTCCCCAGTAAGAAGATCCAGTTTAGAGCATAGCGACTGAACAACTGACATGTGAGAAGCGAACTCGCTCCGCATCGCCGTCAACTCGGTTCTTAGAATGTCCTCAAAGTGTGTAACAGTGTTCGCCATCTTCACTGTAAAAAAAAAAAAAAAGTTGAGCCAAATTAAAATTAAGGCAACCAGATTCAGCAGATTTGAGTTTTCTCAACTTGTTGTTTTGAATTTATACAACAAAAAATTGAGAATCCCCTACAAAAATAAGTTGAGAGAACTCAAAAACCTGCTGAAGCTGGTTGCCTTAATTTTAAGTTGGCTCAACTTTTCTTTTTTTTTTCTTTTTTTTACAGTGTTGTCCATCATATCACTCGCGGTCAGTGGCTTGGATTTCTTCTTAATCGGAGAAGCCGATGGAGACAACTCCTGCTGTTTACGACTGCATGCCATCAGGTAAAGCACCACCAATTAATAAAACTTAAAACAAAACGGAAAAAATCAGCAAAAAGAGGCCAAACGTACATGACTCCAGGGTTGGATTTTTATTTTATTTTTTATATTTCTTTATATTTTGAAAGAAGTTCCACCAAGGCTGCATTTCTTTATCAAAAATACAGTAAAAATAGTGAAACATAGCAAATTAAAATAAGTGTTTTCTATATGAATGTATTTTAAAATGTAATTGATTGCTGTGATCAAAGCTGAATTTCCAGCATCATTACTCCAGTGTTCAGTGTCACATGATCCTTCAGAAATTATTCTAACATACTGATTATCTGCTTAGGAATCATTATTATCAATGTTGAAATATGTTATCAAGATTCTTTGAATAGAAAGTAAAAAACAAAAACAAAAAAAAGCACTTATTTGAAGTCGAAATCTTTGGTAAAATTATAAATGTCTATAAAATAATAATTATAAATTATTATTATTAATTAGTACTTTTTAAATTTAGTCCATTTATTTTAGAAGACATTTCTAGCTGAGTGTTGTCATATCAAAAGCTGCCACATTTATCTTGTTCCATTTCTGTCTCTTTCTGTTTCCATCCCCTCATCAACATCTAAATTTACAACTCGTAGACATTGTTTTTGTTACTTGTTGCAGCTCGTTTATACGTTGTAACAGTCTGCTCCTTGTGAAAGAGACAGTATTAACATCTTGCGTTGTGTTTTATGGATTCCAGAAATCTCTGTCCCTCATCAGTGGTATTGAGAGAGAGAGAGAGAGCTGATGTAAAGATACGGTGCTCCTGTGGTCTCCTCCTCCTCCGTGTGTTTATTCCCTGTTGTCATAGCGATCACAGGCTGTGGTGGAAGACTCGGGGGGGACGGGGGGAACGGAGCATTTTTCATAGGGACTCATGTCCGTCTATATATAGTGGTATGACCATGGGAATAAAGTTTACTTGCGACATGAAAACAAACAGTCCTCTCTCTCTCAGACTGTGAGAACGAAAGAGCAGAAGAGTTTGTTAATGAAAAAACGAGGCACAGGAAGGGAGAGACCGATAGATGCAGCAGAAGAGGGTGTGGGGATGACGGGAGATAAAAATGATTCCCTGTTTGTTTGGTTGATTCAGCGCTGATGATTGACTTGATAATGTTATTCTTACTCAAAACTGGACATGCACATCAAATCTGAGTATATGCATTTAAATAGCTCATGTGAAGAAAAAAAAGGGTTTTCCAAAGGCATTTATCAATTTATTGACAGTTCAAATTAAATTCTCGTTCCTTTTTGTTTTGTTTTGTTTTTTACTTGGATTTCCTGGTCAGAATAGTTTTTTAAGGGTAATGACAGTGGAGAGTGAGTATATTTTCAATATATAAATCTGTTTATTTGTTTGTTCATTTATTTCTTTTATTTATTTATTATTTAAATGTATTATTGTTTAATTATTATTGTTGTACTTATTATAAATAAGATTAAAGTATGGTGCATAATTACTTTGTATGTTTTTATGGTAGCTGATTTTATATATATATATATATATATATATATATATATATATATATATATATATATATATATATATATATATATATATATATATATATATATATATATAATAAATACTATTTAATTATACTATTTAGTTTTTTTTAGTATTACAACACACTATAGTTTACCATGATGATTGCATGAGTTCAAATCTGTTAAAAACTCAGAACATTTTCTCTTGCACTTTTAAACTTTTGTAACTGCATTTGTATATAACATTTTATGCAGTACAGTACATTGGTCAACCAAGGTTGTTTTTAAATGTGCTTTATAAATAAATCAGAACTTAAATACATATGCTTACCATGATATTTGCCTGGTAAAACTTTACCCTTACTCACAAACTTACCATGGTAACCTTAGTTCCCACCACCAACAAAAAGCAGCTCCTCTCCCCTTCTGTGCATTTGCACACAGAGCCGTGAGTGTGTGTGTGTGTGTGTGAGAGATTTTGACCGCACGCGATCCCTGCATTCATTTTGTACCTGGATTCCTGCATTTCATTCCAGCTCCTTGGGACGGAGCCAAAACCTTCTGGGAAAAGGGTGGGGGTGATACGATCATACACCCCCCTCTTTCTCTGTGCTTTAAATGGAGACTATTCTGGACTCTTGCGTTACAGGCCGGCGGTTCGGCTGAGGGGGGATCGGCGCAGGCCGAGGATGGTTAACTGGGTCTGTAGGGGAGAGAGAGAGGCTCTTTTGAGATGAAGGGGGAGGGACTTTGATCTAATCACACTCTGGGAGGGAGCAGCCGTCTCTGGGCCGGAGCCCGCATGGATCACAGTCAGAGAGAAGCCTGCCATATTAGGAGAGAGCGAGAGCACACGGCTCCTCTCCTGGGCTTGATCGCTGTCCCTCTTCTGCTGCTCTTCCTCTTGAGGTTTTTAAGGTGCTTTATTGGCGTTACAGATAGTTGTAGATTGCAGATTAGCTGCACACCTATGAAGAAGTGCAAAGCAACAACTGTGCAAAACAACATGGTTTGGACATGTTTTTGATCTTAAAAAAATATATATATTTCTGCTTGGAATACGAGATGACTGAATGCAGTATCCCATAATGCAATGAACTAGATCTTTCATTTCCAGTGTGACTAATGAACTCTCATCATTCGTGATTTTCAACATCTGCTTCTTGATTAATTTGATTAAACTGCCAAAACTAGACACTCCTCGCTCATTTTAAACATGCTCATGTGACAGCAGGATTTCTGTTTGAGATCTGCATTGTTGTATATTGATTACTGATATACTGAACATAGTTCTGTCACTTTCTATCCTGTTCGCGTTGGTTTTATATCTTCATGTTTGTGTTCCTGTGGTTTTACAATGGGTTATTTTTCATAACAGTAGCACTTTTTTTCCTCTAATCTTGAAGATTAGCTTTAATCCAGCTTGTTAAGAGAACTAAATGTGTTTATAAACACTATTAATATGCAAGACAGCAGATTAGGCTCTCGTTTATTTACATCTCATTTACAGATGTTCCTAACCTACACTACGGTTCAAAAGTTTGGTGCCAGTAGGATTTATATTAGTAGGAAAATATTAGGCCTAATACTTTCATTCAGCAAGGATGAATTAAATTTTAAAAAAGTGATAGTAAAGACATTTAATGAAATGAAAAAACGTGATATACGGCCAAGTATGGCGACCCATACTCGGAATTTGTGCTCTTGCATTTAACCCATCCAAAGTGCACACACACCGTGAACACACACCCGGAGCAGTGGGCAGCCATTTATGCTGCGGCGCCCGGGGATCAGTTGGGGGTTCGGTGCCTTGCTCAAGGGTCTCACCTCAGTCGTGGTATTGAGGGTGGAGAGAGCACTGGACGTTGATCCCCCCCCCACCTACAATCCCTGCCGGACCTGAGACTCGAACCCGCAACCTTTGGATTACGAGTCCAACTCTCTAACCATTAGGCCACGACTTCCCTTATAATGTCACAAAAGATTTCTATTTCAAATAAATGCTGTTCTTTTGAACTTCGTCAAAAGAATTAAATAATAAAAATAAAGAAAATAAAAATGTCATGGTTTCCACAAAAATATGAACTGTTTTCAGCAGTGATAATAATCAGAAATGTTTCTTGAGCAGTAAATCAGTATATTAGAATGATTTCTGAAGATCATGTGACACTGAAGACTGGAGTAATGACGCTGAAAATACAGCTTTGTGTCACAGGATAACATTACATTTCAAAATATATTCATATAGAAAGCAGTTATTTTACATCATAATATTTTACAATATTACTGAATTTCTTATCAAATAAATGCAGACAAAAATCTTATGAATCCCAAACTTTTTATGGACCCTAAACAGCAGTGTGTCTGTCTGTAATAGGCATGAATTTTGGCTGTCAACAAAGCTGGTTCCACTTTGCAGCCTATTTTGGCCAAGAGAGAGATTGTATTAATAAACCGCCGTCCAAAGTAATGAGTAATGATTATTAGAAAGACTTGATGCTGCCAACCTGACAAACTTGGCAAATCCAGTGATTAGTTCTTCCTCAAAAGTGCTTGCCTTCTACAGAAACTTGCACTTGTCGACTCATTGAGCCAGCCAATCAGATTAGACCATGTCAGATTAAAATTAATTTTAGTGCGTCTGTCTGACTGGTGCCTTTTTCCTTTTCCGGCCTTCTGCTTGCTCTCACTCAGGTCCTCTGGTAACATTTGACATTTCACTTGAAGTAAAATAATGTTATTGCCAGCGTTCAGTTGCTGTTTGTGGTGGTTGTTCTTAAGAACAGGATTAAAGTCTAATGTTATGTATTGTTATGAATCTAGACATGATGTCACGATGTGTGTTACTCCTCTACGGAGATGCATTAGCTGTCAGAGTCACTGGATGATGTCATCAGACGCCTTCATGTGTGCTAAAGAGCAGAGCTCTCAGCTCAATGAGGCCATATATTTACTTAAAGACATTATATTCCAGCTTTTTAGGGGTCCTGTGCTTTATTAGGTTCATGCTGAACTCAAAGGCCTTGCTTTTACAGCCCTGCAGCAAAAACACTCCCTGACCCGCGTGAAGAGAGTTAAGTTTCTCTGTACAGACCTGGCCTGAGTGAGATGCTGTAACATATGCAGGGTTTACAGTAATGATTGTCCTATCAACATACATTTTGATATATAAAATACATAAAATAATTGTATTTATTTATATATGCACATTTGAATATAACTATTTTGAATGACATAATATAATTATATATATTTTCTGATATTTAAGTTTTACATATGTACTTTTTAAATTGATATTTATATATTATATTTATGATGTTATTTAGATATATTTTTAGTCCAACAATAAATGATCTAAGCGAGTGAGCAGATGAATAAGCCAGTTGTCTGTTGTGGATTGTGTTGTCTAGCGGTCGGTCTCAGGTTTAATAAGGCAGGTTCAGGTTAATGTTCACTGATGTAAGGTACTGTAGGTCAGTAGGGGGTTTGTTCATTAGTTTTAAGCTCTTGCGGTTTGGTTTGGGCCGAGTGGGGTCTTGAAAACAGCGCTGATGGAATTTAATGAACTCTAAAACGGAGACGGGACGAAGCTTGATCTCAGAAATCCCGCATTCGTTACGGGGAGGGAATGCACATAACCTACCAATGTTTGACATAGATGACAGAATGGTAAATAATTTAATCGAAGAAACATGATATGATCCGAAAAGCTTCACGACTGAAACATTTGTCATCCTGAGGTGTTTCTGTAAAGCGTTGTTTCTTTGATGTCGTCTCCACCTCTTCTCGTTTTCTCTCTCTCACTCGATCCTTGTCATCCCTTTAATCAGTAAAGAATAAGTAAACTCAATCCTTCTCTCTCATGCATGAAAAAGCTATTCAGTAACAGACCCCAGATGGATTCTGGGAAGGCAACAGCCTGTTTTGGCCCAATATCAGTGATACAGCAAATGATGCAATTAATCACGGCACTACAATAAAATACTTTTATTATTACGTTCTGAATTCTATTCATAAACCGGATGTTGGGATTGTGGCTCCGGCTCTGTTCCAAAACCTTGCAGTCTCCTTGCTTCCTTCTTAGGCAGCATTCTGTGTGACATGGAACCTCATAAGTGACTGATTTGGAACGCTCTACGGCAGGGGTTCTCAACCCTGGTCCTGGAGGGCCACTGTGCTGTAGAGTTTTGCTCCAGCCTTGATCAAACTCACCTGCCTGTAGCTTACTAGTAATCCTGCTTGATTAGCTGGTTCAGGTGTGTTTGATTAGGGTTGGAGCTAAAGTTTGCAGGACAGTGGCCCTCGAGGGCCAGGGTTGAGAAAGCCTGCTCTACGGCGACATCATAGAATTAACACTTCTAGTCAGAAACTCGATTGCTCGATTGAAAGTTGATTGCAGTAGAGTTTGGTGTTACAGGGATGTGATTTTGTCCATATTTATATACATTTCCATATTTTCTGACCTGAAGTAAACACACCAGCGATTTTATTAAATTTGTTATAAGAGTTGTTTAGAACTCTGTGAACAAAAAATCTGTGTTCATCTCATTATTTTTAATAATAATAAATGCACTTTATTTTACAGTACTGTAGTATTATTGCAATAGCAACATTAAATCAATAAAGAAATGTTGATCATTTAAACAATTGTATTTTTCTATTAATAATAACAATAATAAATCTTTTTTTACAGTATATATGTATGTGTGTGTGTATGTATATGTATGTATATACTCTTATTTATAATATTACAAATATATTAATATATGTAAACATTATTTAATATACTATTCTTTTTATTTTATTAATAATAATAATAATAATGCTAATAATACACTTTACAGTATCATAGTGTCATTACAGAAATATTTATTGATTTTACTTTTTATAATTTACATAAGATTTTTGATAAAATATTAAATTATGTTTTCATTTGCAGTACAGTGTTATTTTTTATATCATTGTTATAATTTAAAATATTATTTTGAATGATTGTGGTGATGGTGATTTATTTAAACAATTAATAATATTGGATTAGGGCAAAAAATATTTCCCTTCTTTTTGTGTTGATGTTGCACAGTACACCTTAAAAATTGTGTGAAATGTTATTGGTTCATGTCAGTGAATGCATATAATGCCTTAAAATGCTCCCTCTGTAGGCAGCTCACAAGAGTTTGTAACAGCCTCTGTGTGTGTTTACAAGAAAAATAACTAGTGCTGCAAATCAGATGAATTATTAGTTGTTACTGATGATGCGTTACTGATACGACTCTCTTCAGGTCAGCCAGAACTCTTTCTGAGCTTCCTAGCGTCTCTGTTTTGGCACTTCTCATTGTTGACCTCCTCCCAGCGGTTTAGATCTGTCATCAGAAGCTGTTGTTTGGACACTCTCAGCGTGAATGACGGTGCTTTGGTCCGGCTCCAGAGGATATTGTGGTTTTTAGGGGCTTCTGTGTGTTTGACTTTCTCCTCATAGGTGCTAGGGCCACTTTTGATGTGTTTTTTTTTATAATGCATTGCAAAATCATTTATATTTATTCATTTGGCACACATTTTTCAAGTGATTTACACAGCATTCAAGATACACCTCAATGTCACATGATCCTTGAGAGATTATTTTTATTTTTTGTCATTATTAAAGATAATTGTTTATGTGACCATTCCTTTTTTTATTTTATTGCTATTGCTGCCATTTTATAAAGCCATAGCCATGGATTCACATAAAAGGTGTATCTTGAATGCTGTGTAAATCACTTGAAAAATGTGTGCCAAATGAATAAATATAAATGATTTTGCAATGCATTATAAAAACAACACCCCTAAACCGTGGTAAAGTCTCATACAGACATGGAAGAATTATTGCTTTATTTTGTAGTTCTGGCCCACATTAGCTCAGATGTCAGCTCATAAAATCAGCTAAAAAGCATGTAATGGCATTAGAAATGTCTCTGCATTATGCCACACTAGTTTTTATTGTTTGTGTCTTCAAGGGATTTTGGCTAAAGGCCCACTGCAGGTCAGATGGACCGTCGGTTTTCCATAAAAGTCAAATTGTGAAATATTATTACAATCTAAATTAACTGTTTCCTATGTGAATATATTTTACAATGTAATTTATTCCTGAGCTGAATTTTCAGCATCATTACTCCAGTCTTCAGTGTCACATGATCCTTCAGAAACCATACTAATATGCTGATTTACTGCTCAAGAAACATTTCTGATTGTCAATGCTGAAAACAGCTGTGCTGCTTCATATTATTACTATTAGATCATTGAAAAGAACATGACATTTTTTTGTAAATGATCATTTTCTTTACTGTCAGCAGTAGTGTATACGTGTGTGGTTGCACATGTGGTATGCATGGATACTGCATAGTAATCTCAACAGGTATTCGAGTAAATTCTAAGCAGCTGGAGTTTTGTGATGGAAAAACCTGCGCAAGCACTCAGAGATCTGTGCGCAAAGATCCAAAAGTGCTGATATGAGCATTTTCTGATGCATTTTTTTCACATGGATATCTTTCTGCTGCAGTAACACAGCCAACAGCAGAATGAACAAATTCCATTAGGATGTTTCTGTGGCAACCAGCACTGCAGTGGCCATTCATGAACTATACAGTTCAAGCCAATGAACTGTAATCTCTGACTCTGACTTCCTGTCGCTCCTTTATTAATATTTGGCATTTCATTGGGTGCCCAATTTTGGACTGACCTATAATTAAAGGGATAGTCCACGCAAAAATGAAAATTCTGTTATGGGGTTCTCACTCATATGTCATTTCAATTGCATGTGACTTGCTTTCTTATTTGATACACAAAAGATGTTATTATGAATGCTCCTGCTACTCTTTCATGCATCGAAAGCATATAATAATCAGAGGCTGTTCAGAAACGTTCTGCTTCTCATATATGGCTTCAAAAGAATTACTTTCTCTATTAATTATAGTTTAGTGTAAAATTAGTATTTTATAATACTTTTTTTATATATTTCATTCAGAATACATTTAATTTAAATTAGGAGTTAAATGAATAATTTCATGCACAACCAGAGTCTTTTAAATTATGATTTATTTGTATTTTACAATGTTTTATGATTATTTTGTTGTTTTATTATTTGATATTCTTTTGATTACATATGATTTATTAATATTTAATTTAAATGAGTGTTTTCATGCAGTGATGCATATAGCAACCGGAGACTGTTTGGAAACACTCTGCTTGTCATATGAAGCTCTCAGCTGAATATATGGCTTCAGGAGATATACTTTCACTTCTTTTACGGTGCTTTTTTATGTTGTTTTGGAGCTTGACAACCACTGGTTACTGTATGATTTGGTTTCTATTGAAAAGTCTTGGGTGAACGTTGTGGATTTCTCCATTTGTCTTCCACATAAGAAGGAAACTCATGCAGGTTTAGAATGACATTGAGTAAATGATGACAGAACTTTCATTTTCAGGTGAATTGTTCCTCAAAGATGTTCTTCTTGCATTTAGAGCCTCTGGCCGTCTACTTTTAGACATTTCTTCCAGAATATTCTTTCACACTTGAGTTAATCATGTTCTGAAATATGCCTGCTGAAAGGCTCTCATTTATTCTCTGCTCATCATTTAATGCATTACTTCTCATTATCTTTCATTTCCTTTTTTAACTCTCTTCTTTTGCTATCTCTGTTGGGCTCAAGCCCGCTGTCCTTGTTCCAGAAGTCAACATGACTCTATTTACACCTTTTTTTAGTTACCTAAAGGGGTCATATAACATTGCTAAAAATAATATTATTTTGTGTATTTGGTGTAATACGTGGTTTAAAGTAAAAAAACTATTTTTCACATATAGTACATTATTGTTGCTCCTCTCTGTCCTGCCTTTTTACAAAGCTCATCATTCTGAAAAGCGTGGTGTGCTCTGATTGGTCAGCTGTCCGCATTGTGATTGGCTGAATACCTCAAGCATGTGATGGAAATGTTACGCCCCTTACCATATTTGGAAACAAACAGTTTATATCATAACTAGCTGGAGACTACTTTCAGGCGCTGCGTCATATTGCGCCTGCTACACCCATGGTACAGCAGCTAAGTTCCTTGATTATTACGCCGGAATGAGAGTATAGTTCCTAGCCATATCAGCCTAGAAAATCGCAACTTTTCATTTTCCGTCAGTCTTGGTACACGATGTAACTACAGAAGAGTCAAGTCTTAAATAAAAAAATATCGAAACTCTTTGGTCATTTTTGAGCGAGATGCTAACGGTCTAATCAGATTCAATGATACCCATTTTCCACCAAGGCAGTTCCAGTGCTGGTTCGGAGCCAGAGCCTAGTTTCAAACTGTTTCTTTGTTTTTCGACACCCAAAGCACCAGCTCCGAACCAGGAAAAGCGGTTCGTAAGTAGCACCAAAACATTGCTGGGCTAGAAGAAAGAACCGCTTGCGTCAGGAGCTGGGGGCAGGGTTACCGTGACCAACAAGACGAACAGAAACTTGGACCGCCATATTTGAAATAGCAGCTAAACGCTAACACGTTTGATTCGCCGTGTTTGGATGCCGATGTAGGTTCGCAAAGCCATGAACATCAATAGCAACGCAACGTCCCCCATTGCTGATAGTTTGTTTAGGCTTGTCCGGGATAGGTCGGCGCTGCGTGGACCGTTCGGTGCGAGGCATATCGGGGTGCTGCGGGAGTGATTGGAAAGCAGACGGCTCTTTATGCTTTTGGATCGCTCTCGCGGTGCTTTAGTATGTTGTGTATCGATCGATCGATCTGCGTGGCGCTGATGCACCTCGAACAAGCCTGTTGTGCCGCGCTAGTGAACCGAAACATGAAACGTATTCAGTGACGTAAGACCTGGCCCTGTATTGGCTCTCTAGACTGTGGAAAAGGAACCGGTTCTTAAAGGGCTCGCCAGTCGAACCAACTAAGAACCGGCAATAGCACTGGATCTGAACTAGCACCTGGAACTGCTTTGGTGGAAAAGGGGTATGATCTATGCTAAGCTATGCTTAAAGTGCTACCGCCAGATCGGCTGAATGGATTCGAAAACGGTAAAACTCAACTGTTTCACTCTTGGGGAGTTGGAAAATGAGCCGATTTTCAAAAATAGGGGAGTGTTCCTTTAACGGATCTTGTATATGCACAAACACATTGTAACACTCATAAGACAGAAGAAAACATGAAATTGCTTCATATGACCCCTTGAATTCATGTCTTGTGCACAATTCATGTAATTCATAAACAGCTTGTGTTGATCTTTTATCAGAATGCGAATAGCTATTATTAAGGCCGTTCACACCAAGGATAACTATATTAGCATCCACACTAACAGACAATAATGTTCTGCTTATTTTAAGCGTGTGCTGTAGTTTACTCATCTGCTACTTTAAATGCTATTTAAAGGGGTCATCGGATGCTAAATTAACTTTTACATGTTGTTTGAACATAAATGCGTGTTGGCAGTGTGTGTACACATCCACCCTAAATGATAAAAATTCACCCAGTGCTTTTTTTTTTTTTTTAATCTCGATAAATGATTACTCCTTTCTCAAATCAAGCCAATCTCAGATTCTTGCATGTGTCACGTCACACGTACCCAGGCCGCTCTCACGATTGTTGATTGACACGGCTTGCTGTGAGCAGAGCTGTTTTTAACAGGGTAAAAAGTCTGTTTTATACTACCATTTGAGAAATTTTAACCAGTGTGTTATGGACTTTTCATTAAGACCCTAAAGAATGATATCAACTTGTGGAAAATGGGCATCCGATGACCCCTTTAAACATGGATTCTGATTGGCTGTTTTTTTTTTTTTTTTCATGCAATAGCCAATCAGAATCCACCAATGGGGGAAAAAAAATAAGTGTTCTGAAAATGTTTCCAATGATATCGTTCCTCTGCATCGTTATAGTTGTAGTGTGAGCTTTCAAATTCTCATTTAATTAGAATGTTTAATATTAAAAAGACTATATTGTTATTGTATTTTGCGTTGTGAATGGGCCTTTAGTAATTGTTTGGGTAACTGTTTATTGTTAGTAATGTGATCTTTTCTAAAATCTTAAAAAGGTAATTTAAAAAGTTTTTGCTGGTAATTTTAGGGTTACAGAGATAATATCAAATAGTTGTAGAATAGTGACCATTGGGATATCTGGAGATGCTCTGGAGGATGAACTTCACCTTCAATCTTCAAAAAACCTCCTCAAAAGACTCAGGAGGCGAGTAGATTCCCAGAATCCATTCAGCTGGTATGAAACACACTCTTCTAAGTGAAATGGCTTGGTGAATGTGTTTCATGTTGAGTTTGAATGCATGCTTGTGGTGTGTAGTTGCCAGTGTTTCACGGTGCACCTTGTTTAGAAGCGTTTGTTTTGATCTTTTCTTTCTCTCTGCTTTCTCATTCCAGTCAATCACACACGCATTCTTTAAAAGAAGTCTTTATAAGGCTTTGCTTTGTCCTGTGCTGTGGTCACAGACAGATTTAGTGATGTTTTAGAGCAGAAACCACTGCAGTTCAGTAAGAGTATATGAATTTAACATTTTTGCATGCAATATTGAGTCATTTTCTTGCTCTTCTCACTGTCACATTTGTACTGGTGACACTGTTGCTTTGAAACTTTACCTGAAGCACACTTTATCTATCATCAGAATGCTTTTGTTAGTGAATAAAGCCCGACAGCTGTGTGGTTTGAATATTGAAAGCGTCAGTCTGACCGCAGACATCTTAATATAAACAGCAGCGCATGCACGTGTGAGTCTCGCAAAAAACAACGTTTGTTTATAGGAGCAAAGGAAGCAAATTTTCCTTACTTTAGCAAAGGAAAACCAGTCTTCTCTTGGCTTATATCGAAATCCTCCAACATTTTTCTTTACAAATCCTCGTTTTGTGCTTCTAATTCATGACCGGCGTTTTGTTTTTTGTTCTCTCTCTGCTAGGGCTGCACGATATATTGCATGTGATTGTCATGCGCATCTCGTAAGGAAAGCCGGTTCTGTGATTTTATTAATAAATCTCCATCACCTGTTTTCAAATGGAGTGGCATTTAATACACAGAGCCGTAGTTCACCAACAAGCTACACAATACCACATTCAATATCGCAGGCGATTCATCTGCGATTCTGAGCGCGAATTGCATAGCTTGTCAGTGAACTACAGCTCTGTGTATATGGAAATATAAAAAACGCATGGATTTGCAATTGGAGTCCTTTATTCATCCCCTGGAGCCGTGTGAGGCACATTATTTATGGATTTGCGCACTTTATTTTATGTGTTTTGGACTGTGTGAGCTTAGAAGAGCCAGGACAATTTTTATATAACTCCAATTGGATTCGTCTGAAAGAAGAAAGTCATATACACCTAAGATGGCTTGAGGGTGAGTAATTAACAGGATCATTTTCATTTTTGGGTGAACTAACCCTTTTAAAGGGTAGCTGTCTATGTAGAGTAGGCAGCTCACTAGCTTTAGAATTTCTCTGACATGCTTTTTAAAATGGGAACCTTACTTGAACTCTTCAGTGATTTGAGCCGTTTCAAATGTTAAATCTAAAGAGTGATTTTTGGCAGGGATTTATGGGGCCTTCTAGTCACAGTAAGCAAGAACTGAAGCTTTGCTGTGTTTGTAATGCACCCGATAATCTTTTAAACTCTCACAAGAAGATTTCAGTGGGTTTGAATGGAAGAAACACTCTTTCCTACTCTATTCCCTTCTTATTTTTGATCTTTTTCACACCCTTATATCATTCATCTCACACTTACTACCAAACCGAACCATTAGTCATCTCTTTCCCTCTAAACTGGCTCATGAACCCCGCTGAGTCTGCGCTGGTTTCTTGTTTAATACACCTGTAAAGTGTCAGTCAGTGCTGTTTCCAAGCAGAGTTTAGACTTTTTCATGATATTAAGCTAAATTTGGAATTTTGGATGAATAAATCAAAAATAGGGCCGTGTGAATATTAAACTGCATAAAGACTGCTCTTTAAATATGAAGTCTGTATGTTCTGCATGCCTCCGTATGTAAATGAATGGGTTTCGTCTACAACACTCAGAAACTCAAAGGTCTTCACAACAACCTGTCAAAATAAAAGTTTGGTTTAACTTGAAGAAATTGTGACATAAATATTTTGCTATTGTACAGTAGAATGTACTTCTCAAAGTAATAATAATAATGATAATCATAACATTGAAGTTCAAATTCAATTGACCGTTAAAATGAAGTCCGGAAATAATAGAATACAGAAAAATTTCAACCAAAAAAAAACTGAATTAAAAAAACTTGTCGTGTTTTGAAATGTGGTCTGATACATTTTGGAACACAATGACCGATCAGTATATTTGTATGTGGTTGTGTGTTAATTAGTTAATGTGGTTGATTTGATATGAGAAACCTCAGTTGATTTACAGAAAGTGACCATGTTAAACAGCCTGTGTAACTCAACACCATGAGCTGCTGTTTCCTAACTAACCTCAACAACCAAATGTTTCTGAACCCATGTGTGTTATAGAAAAAAAAAAGTAAGAGAGTGTTTGGACATTAGAGTGTTTTTAAGAACAGCACGTTTGGTTTCCCGTGTCCTTAGTGACGATGAAAAGAATGCCGGGGAAAAATGACAAGACCACATTCCCTCCATATTCCCCGATATTTATCCAGATCCCAAAAATAGAGCCGTGTTTCTCATTCGGAGGTGGAGGAGGAGAGCCAGAGAGAGAGAGAGACACAGGAGGAATTTCCGGCTCAGAGTTTAACTTAATAGAGCAGCCAGTTCTTTGCCCGACTATTATGCAGATGAATATCTCTCTGGCTTTGCCTTGAATCAGACATTTTGGAAATAAAAGAGCGTGGTTTGAATGTTTGGTGTAGTTTGTCTTTATTGTCTGGCTCTGATTTTAATGCCAGTTCAACGTTTTGTTAGAACCATTGAGGTTGGCGGCCAAGTTTAGTGTTTTCTGAGTTTGTTTGGAATATGCATGAATATTTCACCCCAAAATAAACATCCTGTCATCATTTACCCAGCCTTATGTCATTCCAAACCTGTATGCATTTCTTGCTTGCGTAGAACAAAGTGAATGGAGAATTGTTAAAGCTTATTTTAATAGGGATTGTAGTTGTATTTGTCCCTATTTGGTCGCGTCTGTCATTATATTCCCCATTAATTTCCATAGTCATGTTTTAAAAATCAGACTTTTGATCTGCGCTGTGGTTTTAGCTCACTCTAACCCAGATGGATCGAGTTAATAGAAAAAAGATGAAATGAAATGAAGTGAAGCCTGACACAATAGAGCATGTTGTTTTTAATGACTGTACTTCACTCGTTTGTTTCATGTGTGTTCAGAGAGATGATCTGAACCTTCACAAAACATCAATCCAAGTGTTTGTGATGTTTTCCAGCGACTTTTGCATTTAAAATCTAATTTGACTGTTGTAGAAACACTGCTGGTGTTCATTTCTGTACCATGTATTGCTATCTGATATAGTTTTTCTAAGAGACTGTGTTATATAGTCATACCATGGTACTTACTTTAGGCTGCATTTATTGGATCAAAATACATTACAAATATTAATATTGTGAAGTATTATTACAATTAATAATATTACAATTTGAAAACAGTTGTGCTGCTTTCTATTTTTGTAGAAACTGTGATACTTTTTATTTTTCAGGATACTTTGATGAATTTCAAGTTCAAAGATCAGCATTTATTTGAAATAGCAATCTTTTGTATCTTTATAAATGTCTGTATTGTCACTTGTGACCAGTGTTGGGAAGGTTACTTTGGAAAATAAGTTACAGATTACAAGTTACCCTATCTAAAATGTAACAAGTTGTGTAACTATTTCAATTACTTTAAGAGTAAAGTAGTAATGTACATTAGTTTGGATGAATAAATCAAAATTACATTAGTTACATTAGTAATGTAACCGATTACATTTTGATTACTTTTCTACATTTTTAATGTTTTCAACTGTTAATAATTTCCAAACATGTAAACCAGGCAGGGTTAACCTTACCGTAGTATTTAACACTAATTACTGTCAGACTTTCAAAATACTTCATCACTTCAATTAAGATTATAATAGTTTAATTTTCAAGCACAATGATTCGCTCAGCAGTCCGGACTGCCCTCTGTAGTCTTCTGAGGTCAGATTTGGTAGCTGAGCTAAACCAGACAGTTATTGAAGTGCAGAGGATGGATTCAATGATGGCGGAGTAGAACTGTTTCCTCAAGTCCTGTGGCAGGTTGAACTTCCTCCGCTGGCGAAGGAAGTAAAACCTCTGCTGGGCATTTTTCACAATAGGGTCAGTGTGAATGTCCCACCTCAGGTCCTGAGAGATGGTGGTGCCCAGGAATCTGAATGACTCCACTGCAGTCACGGTGCTGTTCGTGATGGTGAGTGCAGGGGGGTGTCTCCTGAAGTCCATGATCATCTTCCTTCTCTTGTTCTTTTTGAAGACCTGGCGCACATCTTCTCTTATCTGCAGTGCAGGTGTGGGGGAGAGGGGGGTTGCAGGAGGTGTGAATGGTGTTTTTTCAAACCTACAATAGAACTCATTCAGATCGTCTGCCAGTTGTTGATTCTCCACAGTACTGGGGGATGGTGTCTTGTAATTGGTGATGTCTTTCAGACCTTTCCACACTGAAGCCGTGTCACTGGAAGAGAATTGGATCCGTAGCTTTTCGGAATAATTCCTCTTTGCCACTCTGATCTCCTTTTCCAGTGTGTATTTGGCCTGTTTATACAAGACTCTGTCCCCATTCTTGTAAGCATCTTCTTTGGCCTGACGGAGCTGTCTGAGTTTTGCAGTGAACCACGGTTTGTCGTTGTTATAAGTTAGATGAGTCCTGGTAGGATTGCACATATCCTCACAGAAACTGATATATGATGTTACAGTCTCTGTGAGCTCGTCCAGATCGTTTGCAGCAGCTTCAAAAACATTCCAATCAGTCAGGTCGGGACAGGCTTGTAAAAGCCGCTCTGTCTCATTAGTCCATCTCTTTACAGTCCTTAATACAGGTTTAACAGATTTAAGTTTCTGCCTGTAGGTCGGAATAAAATAAACCAAACAGTGATCAGAGAGTCCTAAAGCTGCCCATGGGACAGTGATGCATCCTTTATTGTTGTGTAACAGTGATCCAGTATATTACTGTCTCCAGGGTTGTGCAAGTTACTTCCAAACTGTAATATATTATAGATTACTTGTTACTGTTATTTAAAAGTAATTCCTTACCTACAATATTACTGTCTCAGAATTTTAATGCGTTACATGACTGACTCCTGTATTACTTTTGAGTTACTTTCATCAAAATAACTACAGAAGTAGAACTTAACATTCTAAAATGACAAAATGTACTAGAGGTACATAAAGCTCATAAAGGTAAGAGTAATACATCATTCGTAACTGTAAAGGGTCTACTTTTATTTGTGTGCACTCACAATATCAACAAAACATTGTGCTTTTATTTTGAACAGGAGCGCTTCACAAAAATAAACCGAAAGTCAGCGAATACATGCCTCACAGACATGATAAATATATCTATAGAAAGCTTTAAATTACTACTTAACGAAATAAATGAAAAGAAAACAAAAACTATTTAATATAATCGTTATCCGTGAAGATGCACTTCTCTCTAAAGGCGTGTCTAACGAGGAGATGGCGAATCCTTACTATTTCCCCGGACACATTCATGGTAATTACTTTTGCTTTATTGCGTGTATTTGAAGCAGAACTCTTCAGCTGTGCTGACGGCTCGCTGCTGCTGCGGGACACTAAGCACCGTCGAGCTGCTCTTGACAGTCGCGGCAGCACAGACTCATGTTGTTTCCACCAGCGCACCAATATTTTTTCATCAATAATTGATGGATGTCTAAATTATAAAGATAAGGAGAAGCCTAAAACAGGCCTGAGGACCAGCCCGCATCTGAACTATGACGTTAATATTGGCTCGAAGGGACATAAAAAAAGTCAGAGCCCGACTTATTAAATAAAAAAATATAAAAAAAAATGTTGGGCTAATAGTGCGTTGTAATGCAAGCGTTACTGAACATGTACCGAGTAAAATATTACTGAATTGATTAGTAATGCCTTACACTACTGCGTTACAGCAAAAAGTAATCCGTTACTGTAATGCATTACATTTGTAACGCATTACTCCCTACACTTACTGTTTCTGGTGGGACATGTAACATGCTGTCTGTATTTTGGCAGTTCACGAGAGAGATTTGCTTTATTAAAGTCCCGTATGATTAAAACCGAGTCTGGGTGTTGTTGTTCTGTGTCTGTGATCAGATCAGCGAGTTTCTGTAAAGCTGAGCTCACGTGCGCTTGCGGAGGAATGTGGACACTCACGAGAATGAACGAGCAGAACTCCCGCGGCGAGTGGAAAGGTTTACAGTTGATGAAAAGCGTTTCTAGATCTGAACAGCACATCTTCTTTAACACGGTTACATCTGTACACCACCTTTCATTGATGTAGAAGCATGTTGAAAAGTCCTTGTTTAACCGGGAAAGCAGGAGTTTGTCCGTTTTGTTGGGTAGAGAGCGGAGATTCGCCAGATGGATGCTAGGCAACGGCATTGGAAATCCACGCTGTCTGAGCTTCACGAGCGCGTCCTGAAGCGTCTAAACAGCAGCTCCGCCGACTACTATGTTCAGCAAAACATCCGAATAATCGAAAACCGGTTAGAGATTTTGTGGTGTGTTCTGCCGAATGTTCAGCAGTTCTTCCTTGGAACTGATCGTGTTAGACAAACCAAAAACAGGAAAAACTAACAAAAGCACTAAAACAACTGGAGAGCCAAGCTCAATGGCTGCCATGTGCAGCACCATCTTGAGATAATGGGATAAATATCATGGTACATGAATTTTAGTAGCCAGCCTGATTTGCATTGCCGTTACAAACATACTGTGGTGTTACCTAGGATCAGACCTTTGAACATGGTAATGCCATGTTACTGAATGTTTACCATATTCATATACCATGGTATTAAGTTCTCCAGATAATATCAGGGTAATATCATGGTACTTGTCTAAAAAGGATGATACTTCCATGTCTAAAATACTATTGTAGTTGGGTACTTTTTGTTAGTTAGATTCTGTGATGATGCTATAAAAGCATGAACACGTCATCCGTCCATGACCCGAAAATATCAAGTAGCATGAAGTTGTTTCCCATGATATCGTATGGCCCATCTCTCTGATTCCTCAACGCACACACATTTTCCCAGCAGCATCCTGATCTGCCTCACACACACACACAGACAGAAGCACACAAACAGTAGCCCCTTGTAGCCGTGTGATACAGTAACGCTCACAGTTTCTCTGCCTGCGTCCAGATTGATGTTTAGAAACGCAGTAACCGAGCCGGTCACTTCTCACTGCGAACAGTTGCTGTCCAGATGTAGTGAGAATGGAAGTTTGCTGGTATTGTGTTGATTTCAATGGGCATCAAAGCGCAACTTTTTGGACATGAGCTCAGTGGCACCCCCTGCTGGCAGGACTGTCTGTTATTCAACGCTCCATAGCGTTTCATTGCCCGAATTACACTCTTTCTTTATTGACCATAGTGATGTTGTAGCAAAGATACAGTGATTTAAAACAGATGCTTTTTCATGCATAAAATTACTTGGACTTAAGATCTGCTTGATTTTATTACAAAATGTTCCCACGATTCCCCCAAAAAACACATTTTCACAGTGGAGTCTTTATTATCATTGCTCAAACCTATAATCCAATTAAACAATCATCCTGTGGCCATTTTTTGATTGCTCAAATCTTGTGTCTTGTTACAGAGAGGTGTGCTCATATTTACTTCAAAACATGTGCAAGTCTAGTCTCTCGCTGCAATTATCGCTTGTTTGTAATCTGCTACAGATTGTGTGCAAAACCTCTTCAAGCGCCACCATTTTCCATGGTGTGTGTGTGTTGATGGACATTTTGCAAAACAGCAGGTGGGCAGGAGAAGTGCAGTTAATAGCTGTTATGCTTGAGTGTGTCTTCATTACGAGAGTGTTGTGTGTCGTTGCGCATTCACCCACATTATTTACCCATCGCTCCCTCTCTTAGACACACACACACACACACACACACACACACACATATCGGATACACAGATACGGGCAGACCAAAGCGTATCTGTCATCTGGTCATATGTTATACACAGATTTTCTTTGCTTTCAGTAGGCTGCATATTTTTCTACAACAGAATTTTAGAACTCTCTTTAGGAGTGATTATTAATCAGAATTGTATTTATTTTATTCTATTTTATATATATTTTATTTTTGTATTTAATTTTTTTCAAAAATATTCAATGAGAATAACTTTTGGGGTCTGTAATTTTCACATTTAAAAGTGATTTATTATTTTATTTATTTATTTTTATGTTTTACCAAACAACTGAACAGGAAAATTGCTAATTTTGTGACAATAGTAGGGAGTGTGTATTACCAGCCTAAATCATAGAACTAAAACACTGTCCCAAATCTTGTTGTAGTATGAACCTTATTAACGCTTGAGACATAATTTTTGACCACAATTTGTACCACAATGCCCTTTGTTTAATTGGCTTTTTTGTTTAAATGAGCTTTTATTCATTTAATTTAATTACATTTTTAATTTATTGTATATTTATTTTATTTTATTTTATTCATTTCTTTTATATTTTTATGTACATTGTAATTTATGAGGGCAGGGTTTGGTCATGTGGTTAAAGTTCCTGCAGAATGATGGAAGTTGGAGTCTAAAATAGCTCGCAGCAAGTTTTAGGTGCGTCTTGTTCTCATGTATTTCTACTTTAGACATGATTGAGTTTTTTTTTTTTTTTTGTATTTCTCTTTTGACGATCTTGCTGCTGTAAAGCTCCACACAGTACAGGAAAACCATCTGAGGACACACTTATAAGTGATTTATTTGAGTTTTTATTTAGTTTAATAGTTGAGATTCCTATTAATGAGACTTAAATGCAGTCAGGGAATTTTAATGCTGTATTATTTTAGTTTTGAGGGCACAAAATGTAGGTCACAGCTGGCTGGGCTGATTGCTAACAGAATTTCTCTATTGTGTTTGAATTTATTGCTTGCTATTTAATAAAGCTAATCTATCCTTGCTGTCTTCTTTCATTAATACTGTAGATATTTTCATGTCAGGTGCAACATGGCGCATGTGGAAAAGCAATGAACAGCTTCTGAAAGGGTCTTATAAAGCGAGGCCACTGTGAGAAAATTAGTAATTTGTTTAAATCAAGGGGTTATATTGATGACCATGAGCAGTTAATAAATGAAGTGTGTGTCAAACAGATATCTGGGTCAGGTTTTGTCTGCAGATTCAAGATGCCTTACTGGTTTAGATTTAGGGTCCCGGGCAACAACATCAGGAAGAAGCTGAAAGGGAAGATTTTTTACCGTTTCAGAATAGCAGTAGCTTGGTTTCCATGGAGGTGAGTGTTTTATATAAAGGGTTAATTGGAGTGATGTCAAAGTGTGTGCAAGTTTGTGTTTATACACTAGTGGTCAAAACTTTGGGGTCAGTAAGATTTTTATTTTTAAATAAATTAATACTTCTATTCAGCAAAGACACATTAAATTGATCAAAAGTTAAAGTACAGGAAAGTTCCCGCTCATGTCCACTGCATTCATCATAGCTTTCACATTCTTTCTGATTTGACTGATCCTTTTCTATATAGCTAGCTAAATATTTTTTAACATGTGAATTCTTGCTAAATACGCTGTAATATTACGGGTCGTTGGCATGAATTGTACTCGTGATGGAGCGGCAGTGGAGCGAGTGAAAACCACAACGCTCCGACTTTTAAAAAAACCGCGCTCCGCTCCCGTACTCTGATTGTGAGTAACTGTTGCTGTCATGACAGATCTATTTCAGAACCAGCCGCTATCAAAATACTCTGGCTACGGGCGTGGGCCAGATATTATTGCTAGCAGGCCAGTTTTGGCCTGCGGGCCGCCTGTTGCCAACCACTGCTTTAGGGTGTATGAACATAGTGATGCTTAGACTTAACAAACAGCGCTAATAAATCTAAACGGCTCGATCACACACATTCATCACTGTACCTCTCTTGGCCTTATGAGGTTTGATGGCGTGCATCCCAGCATTTATGTTTTAAGTTCTATTTTTATTCTAGCACTGAATGTTTTCCAGCAGAATTATGGCCTTGTGCGTTTGAGGAGAGTTCCTTCCCTGTTGAACTGAAGAATATGTTTTACATCTGCCTCAAGGCCGCCGGAAATGTAGCTTTCGTGCTGCTTTTTCCAGAGCGACGGCTGTAGAATTGCATTTTTCTGGTTTTGATGTTTCGGGTTTATGGTCAAAATGACTCTTCCTTTTTCATTTCATTTTGTTTTATTCCCTCTTTCTGACTCTCTCTCTCTCTCTTAAATGTCAGTAGCCCAACTGTTTTGTATTCTCTGAAGGAACTTTTCCAGCTTGTGATCTGTCTGATTTACGGGCCCCAGCAGACTCTGACCGCACTCTGCTGAGAGAGATAGAAAGAGAGACAGATATTAGAGGAAGGACGCACATCTGTCAGTGTCATGCTGCTACAGGTACCATGAAAATCAATGCAGTCACGTATTCTGCTCGTATGTCAGAGAGGTCAAAGAGTTCATTACTAACCTGGAAGTGCAGTAAATGTGGAGTCTCCTACTGCAGTGCTTTGAAACGTTCTGCTAAGGTCTGTTATTTCTGTTCATTACAATTCTTCTTTTCAGTGGTGTTATACTGTTTCAAATTTTATTTAAAAAAAAAATTGAATTAAATATATATTTTTTCAATTTTAATATTAATGTTTAAGTTTTAGTAATTTTTTTACTTGTTTGTTTGTTTTTTGGAAATAAACTTATTTTGGTTAAAGTTTAGGTTTTCATCAATTTTCTTTATTTCAATAAGCAAAAACTGGTTTTAATACTTTTAGATTAACAATTATTACACTCTTCTACAGATGAAAAAAGACCAGAAATTAATAACTTCCTCTTTTTTTGTTAATGTTTCTATTTAGCTTCGGTACTTAAACTTATTTTCTCTTAGTTGCCAATGCAACATTAATAATTTTTATGTTTAGGTTTTTCATCTAATATTTCAGCTTTATTGCAATGACCATTTTTAATCAATTTAGTTTGAGTTAACAATAATAACACTGTTTTTCAGATATATTCAGATACAGATATAAATAATAGAACAGAAAAGAATAACTTGTTTCTGAACAGATATGCCAGCATATAGCAAAGGATCAGACGTCTGGACCAGACACCAATATCTGCAGGAAAGCTAACAGATACAGACATGCAGATTGACTTTGGTATAAAATAAAACAAGCATTCCAGTAAGACTTGTTGAATGTAAATTAGCAGACACTTCAGGCATTAGAAAAACGTGTTCGCACCTTTTAGCGTTTGGGTGGAGGACACATAACAGATCTCGTTTTTCATCGGCATATCTCCGTTTCTTTATATCTCCTTCACTTTTTTACTGCCATCACCTGTCAGGTCGAGGATCTTTCATACATGAGGATTCAAAACCTAGTGAGCTGCATGCCTGAATGGCATTTTTTTTGGCCATAATAGAAATATTTATATAATAAATGCAGTCTACCCTTAAAAATACTGTGGTGTTACAGTGGTTTGGAGATTTTTAGATGGTAATGCAGATATACTGAACGGTATTTACTTGGTGCTTAAAGAATATACATTGGTATTTATAGTTTTGTTATATGAAAATACCTCATAAAAGATGGGATTGCATGATCTGTTGGCAGAGCATCTGTCAGTGCATGGTTTGTAATGTCCCAGTTAATGTCCGATGAAAGAGACGGCTTGCCGAGAACTTAATTCTGTAGGTAATTGATCGAGCATGAGTGTATGTGCACCACAAACGCGTCTGCTCTTTTACAGTGAAGATGTGGAGCAGTTTTCTTTCTGTTCAGGTGTCCGCTGTCATTGTTCTGTCGAGGGTGATGAAAGCGTCTCTCTCCACGTCAATAATGCATCAGCACAAATGCACTTGCTGCTAATGGCTTCCACACTCCCAAAAAAAAGTGCTGAAAAACCTCTCGGCTAAAAATAACCCTGCGGGGATAAAGCACAGATTCAAATGCCAAGAATGGAAAAAGAAAGGAACGGAAAAACAGAGAAAGTGAGAATACGGTACTGATTAGAAAGAGAATTGTTGGGAAATGTTGATGTCTGGGAAATATAGTTGTTGTTTTTTTTTAAGCGTTGTAGAAACGTATACTTTTTCAGTTTGTTCATTTGTTCATTCATTGTTTTACTGAAAATGCTATGGTAGAACAATGTAAATAACCTAAAATGTAGTACAAACCTTAACCCTTTTTTTGGATATTTAATTTGTTTTTTGGACATTTACTAGAGTAATGCCTTTTTGGATATTTACCATAGCCATACCATGTTTTTGGACATTAACCAGAGTAATACTTTACTTACTTTTTACTTTTGTCATTTAGCAGACGCTTTTGTCCAAAGCGACTTACAAATAAGAAAAAGTAACTAAAACTAAAAGTTACAACTCTACAAATACTATATACCCACATATGTAAGAAAATAAAGAAATTAAATAAAATTGACATGCATATAACAACATTTCAATAATAAACATATAAATGAAAAAACTAAAATAAAACAATTGAGTAATACCATTTAGTTTTTTTTTTTGGATATTTACCTTATTACAACTTTTTTTGTGTTTTTTGGGGTGGGTTTTTTGGACATTTATCTTAGTAATACTTTTTTTTTGGACATTTACTAGGTTAATGCCTTTTTGGATAGCAATACCATGTTTTTGGACTAACTACAGTAATGCTTTTTTGACATTTACCATAGTAAGACCGTTTACCTATTATTTATTTGGACATTTACTAATGGCAATAGCGTTATTTGGACTTTTTTTAGACATTTACCATGGCAATACCATGTGTTTTAGACATACACAGCAACATTGTTTATTGGATATTTACCTTAGTGATACCATGTTTTTGGGGCGTTTAGCATGGTAAAATGATTGACTTGTATGGTGTTAACATTTAAATGTATATCAATAGAAATTATAATTAGCTTTCTGCTTTGTTTCCTCTAATAAGTGTATTCGTATTGCTGTAAACTATATGGAGAATCAGTCATTCAAGTCCCCGCCCCCTTGTTGCCATGGAGACACAGCCACACCTCTGGGTTTCCATCCCCAACAGGCTGAGCCAATCCAATTAGCCAGTGCGGGATCGGTCATGGATTGGTCAGGTCTGTGAGTGCTGCTCTGAGCTCAGCTGCTCAGTGCTGTTGGTGAGCTGCGTTCAGCTGGTGCCCGTCTGCTGCCTCTCATTACACACTGATGTCTCCCTGCCGTCTCTCTGTTTACTGTCTCTCTCTGCCATCGGCTCTACCTGCCTCAGAAAGCGAGCGAACAACGCTGAGCTAGGTTTTAAATAGGGGTGAAACACATTCCCCCTCCAATTTTGGATTTTTACAGTCTTGGATTTAAACCCGAGATGTTTTTTTTGCAAATTATTCCTCATGGAAGGAGTCTGACTCTCTCCAGCCTGTTGCTGCGTATCTCCTAGTGGAGGTGATCGAGCTGTCAGGTGGGGGGCCGTCGGATACGCAATCACCAGGGGGGCGAGGGACACTCGTCGCATGCTGCAGATGGTACGGACCCTCGCCCAGTTCACCATCGCCCTGGATGATATGCAGGAGAGTGGAGAGAGCACCAGTGATGATGGAGGAGGAGGAGGAGGGGCAGGTGAAGAGGTGAACAGGTCCGTCTCTGTCGAGCCCAATGGAAACGGTGTTGGGGGAAGCGTGGGCGCCCCTCAGACCAGTGCTGAGGTACGAGCGTTACAGCACTGACCGCCGATGGTTGTTGTAGTCTGAACCTGTTGCTGTGTTTATGTTTGCTATGTTGTTTTCATTGT
Source organism: Barbus barbus (assembly GCF_936440315.1). Classification (NCBI taxonomy): domain Eukaryota; kingdom Metazoa; phylum Chordata; class Actinopteri; order Cypriniformes; family Cyprinidae; genus Barbus; species Barbus barbus. Next base: position 28,442,584 of record NC_136750.1, read on the forward strand.
TAGAGAACATCTACGTTTGTGGCACTTTATCGTCAAGGTCTTTTTGTTTAACAGTTTACCAGTTACATTTTCAATGTCTTTTTCAGTTTGTTGTGTTTTTCTTTACTGTCAGTATTGTGATAGATAGAAGGATGGATGGATGGATGGATGGATGGATGGAAAAATGGATGGAAAAATGGATGGAAAAATGGATGGAAAAATGGATGGAAAAATAGATAGATGGATAGAAAAATAGATAGATGGATAGAAAAATAGATAGATGGATAGAAAAATAGATAGGATGGTAGATGGATAGATAAATGTAGATAGGTTAGTAGATAGGATGGTAGATGGATAGATAGGGTGGTAGATAGACCATATCATTCATGGATGGATGGATGGATAGATAGGATGGTAGATAGACCATATAATTGATGATGGATGGATGGATGGATGGATGATGGATAGATGGATAGATACAGGTAGATGGGTTGGTAGATAGACAATATGGTAGATAGTTTTGTAGATAGGTTGGTATATCGACAGTATGGTAGATAGGTTGGTAGAGAATGTGATGATAGATATATAGTTGGTAGATGGATAGATAGACAGGTTAGTAGGCTGATGGATGGATAGATGGGTTTGGTAGATGGGTTGGTAGAGAGATAGGTAGGGTGGCAGATATACATCATTAGATAGATAGATAGATAGAGCTTTCTTCCTCTCTAGTGTTGTCATCTGTAGGTTCATGTCTGTCTGTCTCTTCTACAGCAGGTTATTCTCTTCTCTCCCTTGATAGAATTAGAGAACGTCTAAATCAGTGGCTGGTTGAATCATGAGTTTAGGCAGTGACATCGCCTTCAGAGAGAGACCACCATCTTCTGCTCTGTACCTGCTTGTGTGTGTGTGTGTGTGTGTATGTGTGTGTGTGTTAAACCCCCTCCTCTCTCCCTCACTCCACTAACTGGATGGAGCTGAGAGGAGCTTCTTGAGATTATGTCCAGACACTGAGGGGATTTACCTGTCTCCACTGACCCTGTGGGCGTCTGTCTTAAGACTGTCTTATACACCTCACATATGGCACATGTAATCAGGTCCATCACTGACCAGCGTGTGTCTGCGAGATGATCGGTTCATGCTGGATTCCACAGCAGCCAATTGATAGTTTTCACGTGATGTCACACCCTTATAGGAGCGCCCACCCGGAGGGCAAAACGAAGCTTTGCTCCACTGACCGCCAGCTATTTTTACGCAGATTGCATCAAGTAATAATGTAGTAAAACGCAGATATTAAAAGGCGAGATTCAGTGGACACCTTATTGATGATGTATATTTTGTACAGGCAAGAAGATGAAGCCAGAATATAAACACAATGTGCAAAGTTTCACATTAAATGGCTTCCCGTAGAAAACCATTAGAAGGAAAACACTGAACCGTTAAGCAGACTGCGTTCATATTCCGGCCTCATCTGATTGCCTGTGTAAACTATGCATCATTAATGTGGTGATTACTGAATTTAATCTTTTAATATTACTGTTTTAAATGTATTAAGGCACTTAAGTATTTTTACAACGTTTTGTCGCACTGTTTATGATTTGAAATATTGCCGCGGTTGCTTAATATGGATTGCAAATGGCCAAAACTTGCATTTTGTTCAGAAATACCTTTTGTTTATTCTTTTGAGAGGTGATCTAAATATTTGCGGCTGGGAAACGGATGAAAAATGTACACACTTGTGCTGCAGTTCTATAGATGTTTTGCCCTCCAAGTCTTCGAGCCGGTCACGTGACTGAAAACGATCAATAGAGTGTGTTTTTCCACGCTCTCTGCAATCTACAAACTACCTCATGTCCATATTTTCCTGCCGTTTTTACTTTCCATCTCGGCTTCTTTTGTTTCTTCTAATTTTTGGCTTTGTTTTAGTCTGCGATTCAGTTTGGTTTAGCCCTAAGATTACGCAACAATGAAATGTTTGCTAATATTTCAGCAGTGAAATCCCAATCTGGGCTCATTATGACAGACCCAAAAGACATTAATATCGCCTTTCTCGGAATGAGAGTTCTGTATATTTATGGGAGAAAGTTTCAGATTGTCGGACCGCTTGAGCTAAGGGTTCCAAGGATAGGGCAAATAACAGAGGAGACAGCGGGCAACCCTGACGAGTACCTCGATATATAAAGAATGGGTTAGAGCGAACAGCACCTGTGAGAACAGTGGCAGCTGGGTTGGCATACAGAACTTTTATCATATTTATGAAACTCCATCCTAGACCCAGATGCTGTAGAACCGCCCATAAATAGTTCCATTCGAAAGATTTCATCGCATCTAGAGATAATACTGCGCAAGGAGAGGACAAACTATTATTTGAATTAATAATATGATATAACCTGCATAAGTTATCTGAAGCTGAGCGAGATTTAATGAATCCTGTTTGGTCATGATGAACTAGCCTATTCATAAATTTCTCTAGACGACGAGATAGTACTTTAGCATATAATTTAACATCAGTCCCTATCAAAGAAAGTGGCCGGTAACTAGAACAGGATTTTTTTAACAAGTGAGATGTAACAGCTATATTAATGGATGGGTCAAATGAGCCTTGAGTAACTGAAAAATGTATCATATCTAACATGAGGGGGCCTAAATCCAACCAAAAAGTAGTATACAATTCGATTGGAATGCCATCTATACCTGAGGATTTCCCCTTGTTCATAGAACGAATTGCTGACTCCAGCTCCTGAAGAGAGATCGGTTCAGCCAGGTAATCTGAATCTGAATCTGACAGCCTAGGTAAATCAAGGTTGGACAGAAAAGATGCAAAAGAGTCAGGGTCACCATCAGCAGAAGAAGTATAGAGGTTAGAGTAAAAAGAGTGAAAGCCAATATTAATGTCTTTTGGGTCTGTCATAGCGAGCCCAGATTGGGATTTCACTGCTGAAATATTAGCAAACTTTTCACTGTTGCGTAATCTTAGGGCTAAAAGGTGGCTTGGTCTACTCCCTTGAAAATAATAATTCTGCCTGGATCTTTGGATCAGGAATTCTGCCCTGGATCTCAGTAATGAATTGAGTTTGTACCTAACCGCCATGATTTTACTGAGTGTATTGTCTGAGAAACAACGCTGATTATCTCTAGTCAGATTCTGGAGCTGTGATTCCAGTTCAACTATCTTTTTGTGTCTGTTTTTCTGAACGAAAGAGGCAGATGAAATTGAGTTTTTTCTGGTCTCCATAATAGTTTTAATGACCAACCTTTCCAAATCCACTGAGCATACCTGTGACTGAATGCCAGGCCGCATCTGTGTCATCGGGGCATTTCAGAAATACCCACAGTTCTTTTGGGACGTGTTCTGCTGCTGCCACACATGCTGTTGGAGCTTCTGGGCACATTTCTGGCCCCCTGATGAGACTCCAGAGAGCATTTTGCTCTAAATGCAGTTCAAATGTGTTTTTATTACCAGTTTATATTAAGCACCAGGTTCAGGCAAAGGCTCAGTAATCTCTTCAAATTCCTCGTAGCATATAGCTCTGCTTGTCCTGCGTTTGAATTGTCCTGGGTGAAAAGTAACAAGAATTTGCTGTGGCCTGCTGGGAAACCACTTTAACCCGGTTCAGAATTAGTTAGTTTAGAGCTGAGTTAGTTTAGAGCGACCCACAGCAGGTCAGCAGGTTTGTTTCAGGTTTACTCAGTGCAGTTAAGAGCCGGACGTGTCGGCCAAGACAGTGTGCTGGTTAGTACAGTCTGTCAAACCACCTGCTTTTTATGGGAGGAAATGGACTCAATGACAAGATCATCAGTCTGAGAGATAAAATGAGAGGATCCGAGGAGCATGTGAATGCAGAAATTACACTTGCTCTGACGCAGCAGGTAGCCTTCCTTCCTTCTAATATGTTTAGCTAAGCTAAACGTGCTTAAATTAAAACGCCTAAAGCTAAAATGCTCACGTTTTTAAACCTGTTGTCCAACAAAAGAGAACATTATAACCTTTTTAGTCCACAACACCAGTTAAATGCTTTCTTTTGTGATCTGATGTAGCTTCTTGTCACGGAACGAGGCACAAAATATGTTCCATAGCATAGGCCACAAATACATCGATTAGCAATGGATTATAAATATACTTAATTATTATGAAAATACCAGAGATGGCTTGAATAACACAGATAAACTATACATTGTCGTAGTCGACTGTTTATTGTATTTGTTTTATCATTCAAAACGTTTATATTTTCTGTATACTCGAGCAATGCCTTTGTCCATATTGAGGATTTCTGCTACATCGGTGACTGGATATGTGAATTTTTTGGCGTCCAGTATGAATGAAAAAGACATCATGTGTTTAGTGCTAATGGCCAATCCAATTATTAATTGGTAATTTTTTATTGATTTTTTTAATAAGCATCGGTTCAGGCGCCGTTTAGGCACCGGTAGCGTTTTAAAAGTATCGATTTGGCACCGATATCGAAAAAAAAAAAAAACGATACCCAACCCTAATCATTACCAATATTGAAAATCATCATAAGAATATTATATCTTTTGTAACATTATAAATGTCTTTACTGTCACTTTTAATCAGTTTTATGCATCCTTGCTGAATAACAGTTAACTTCTTGAAGAAAAAAAATAAATTACCCCAAACTTGACCTCTCTGAGCTGATTTTAAACCATATTTGGAGCTGATTTTGTAATGGTGGTCTTTGTGTGGGTTGCTACTGACGTTCTTTCAGAAATAAACTCTTGTGAAGCCGTACGAGTGTTTTGGTAAACACGTTGAGTTTCTGCTCCCATTCTCTCTCCTCCAGCCCGGTTCATGGTAGATGTGACTTTGGGTGGAACTTCCTGTTCAGATTCCATCCGTGTTACATTTCAGAGGAGATGCTGCGTACGAGCATCATTATCAGCTCTTCTCTATAACGTCTCTCTGTCTGTCTCGGTCAGATGTGTTTGTTGTGTGGTGTCGCTCAGGGCTGAATCACAGCGGTTAGTGAAGGTTATCTTCTCTTAGACAGAAACATACACATCTTTGGCTCAGTCTCTGACACAAACCAGTAAACAGGAAACTCTTATTTTGATTAGAGCTTCATTTATAAAGTGTGTGTTTGTGTGTGTTTCCGTTACAAAAAAAGACTATAGCAACCAAAATACTGTTCTTGACTGCTTTGAAATCATAATTATGCCACAGTGTTTTTAACAGGTTACAAAAATGTCTTTTTTTTTTTTTTTTTTTACCATATTGCTATGTGGTTGCTAGGGTGTTCTGGGTGGTTGCTAGGTGGTTTTTCTCTGCACAAATTGAAGAGAGTCTCTGCATTCTTTGATATGTCTCTTTTAATATGCATCTGTGGGATTTTTTTCATTTGTTTTATGGTTCAGCGAATGGTCTGGGGAACAAACACTGCAGGAAGATTTTGAGACATTAGGGCCTGATTTCATAGACAGGGCTTAGCCTAAACCAGGATTAGGCCATAGTTCAATTAGGACATTTTTCATAAACATGCTAGAAAAAAACATGACTGGTGTGCATCTTAAGACAAAACAAAGGCACTATGTTTTAAGATCGATCAAAGTGCAAGTTTCTTTCAGTTGAAACAGCTCAGACTTGCATTTTAGTCTAGGACTTAAGCCTTGTCTGTGAAACCGGGGGTACACTCTTAAAAATAAAGGTGCTTCATGATGCCATAGAAGAAACTTTTTGTCGAAATGGTTCCATAAAGAACCTTTAACATTCTTCAGATTATAAAAAGGTAAGGAAGAGATGGTTCTTTAAAGAACCTTTGACTGAATGGTTCTTTGTGGAACCAAAAATGGTTCTTCTATGGCATCGCTTAAAGAACCTTTTGAAGCACCTTTATTTTTAAGAGTGTAGATGTTTGAAAAGTGACGAGCACTTCTAATAACTGTACTTACTATAGTATTTTGGTCTAAGCTTTGGCTTCCATTGTTAAAGTTAGCTAACATATTGCAGTTTTGTCCGTATTGAGTCTCCAGGATCTTCTCAACTTATTTATTTATTTAATTATTTAACAAAAAAAAAATAGTTTGTACTTGTCTTAACATTAATTTACTCATTTTTTTTATTTCTTTATTTTATGCTTGTTTATTTATCTTAATGTATATTTTTATTTATTTGAAATGTACCCCTTTATTTTAATTTTATTTAATTTGATTATTTTTAAGTAAACTTTTTTTATTTATTTGTTTGTTTATTTTAATCATTAGTTTGTATTGTCATCTTAATGTTTGTTCGTTTATTTATTTATTTTAAATGTATTAATGTATTTTATTTTGTTTAAATGTATTAATTTTTTATTTTATTTTATTTTAATTGTTCATGTATTTCTCTTAATTTTAATTAGTTTTTATTGTCTTTATCTTATTGCTATATTTCTGTCTACAGGATATGAGAAGACATGTGATCATGACTCTGCTGGACACTGAACAATCTTACGTTGAGTCTCTGCGCACACTCATTCAGGTATGAAATACACAAATATATTCATGTGCATGTCTAAACGAATACTAAAGACCGCTTTTGAGCTTATATAAAGCTAATAATATTGACGACAAACTGATTTTACATATGGTGGAAAAAGTATCATGTGAATACCATAGTGTATGAATGTGATTTAGCATTCAATATCATAAAATATGAGAAGTAAGATGTTACCATCTTATACATGGCTGTACCATGGTAACACCACAGTACTTTATTGTAAGGGATGTTTGAGCTGTTGGTAAGTATATATATATACACATACATACATACATACATACATACATACATACATACATACACTAATGCATATTCTTTAATATTTGCATGCATATTTGTTTATATTTATTTTTGCATATTCAATAATGGTCTAATATGTCAAGCATGCACCAATGTTAAATGTTTCTAACAAACCCACAGTTTTTCTTACCTAGACAGTATTGGAATTTCAGCAGTTAATGCCACAATGCATTGCAATGAAAATACTGATTATGATTTATTCATTATTAAAAAGTACCAGTTATTCCATGTAAATAAAGCTGCAGAATTTCAGCTCTTCCCACATGACCTCCATCTCTCTGTGTTGTTGTTCTGGTCTCAGGGCTACATGAAGCCCCTCAAGCACCCGGAAAACTCACCTCTCTGTGACCCGTCTCTGGTGGATGAGATGTTCTACCAGATCCCTGAGATTCTGGAGCATCACGAGCAGTTCCTGGAGCAGGTGCTGGACTGTGTCAACCAGTGGCACGACAGACAGACTATCGGCCATGTGCTCATCCAATCGGTGAGATCCTAACCACTGTTTGAATGCTGTTTGGTAACTGCATCCCAAATCTCAGTTCACTATGTTGAAAATTCTCAGTTGGTAAACTTTTTCAGGTGATTTTTGGTTTTATGGATCTGTACATGGGTAGTTGATGTATCAATTGACTTTTCCTATGGTGTGACAACTCTAACATTGAAGATAAACCGCTCTCATGCTATTTGTAACTCTAAGACGAAGATACATTTTTCTCATCTTATTTGTATGTTAAGTTTTTACTAATAATAATGCCATTTATTAAAAATGTTTTCGGAAATGTCATAACAATTTTTCATTTAATTTTCATCAAGAAATTGTTGCAATTTAATTTGATTACATTTTAAATGCTTAATTTAAGGTTTTAAAGTATTACGTTTGTTTGATTATCATCCTTTTTGATGATAAATTTGTATTAATCCATGAAAGACAGAATCCAGAAAAATTAAATCAGACGACACAGAATTTCTGAAAAAATAAAACATTTCATAGGGCCACTATTATTATTAAAATAGCAATAAATTAGTAAATTGTTAAAGTGTAATGAATTCTGATCATTCAAATTTAATTTAACCATTAAAATGGAATCCAAGTAAATTAAAATAGAAAACACAAAATTTAGGAAAAAACGGGCCCAACTAATGTTGAATGGCTTGCACATATGACAGTCAGCGGAAGTGAGAAAAATGTATTTATAACATTTTAAATATGGATATTCAGTTCACTGCAGGAGACCTTTATTCACCTCTCCGGAGCCAAGTGAAGCACGCTTTATTACGGATGCACTCACTTTATTCTACTGTTGAAAACAAACACCTGCTTGCTCCCATTGACACGCTTGGAAGAGCAAGGACAAATTTGAATTAACTCAGATTGGATTCGTCTGAAAGAAGAAACTCATATACACCTAGGATGCTTTGTGGCTAAGTAAAACATGGGCTAATTTACATTTTTGTGTGAACTAACCCTTTAAGAGAAGTTGTGATGGTTCTCTATTGATATATTGAAAAATGGCAAAAACTTCAAAGCTGAAGTATTTTTTTTAAATGTATGAACCTCAAAGTTTAAAAAATGATGAAATTAAAGGTAAAAAATAGGTAATAATTATGGATCAAATCTATATTTTGACTGTAAAATATTATATTATGATATCATATGTACATCATATGCCCCAATACTGGCTTACGGTTTTACTATATACTCAGAAGTGTGTACTTTCCTATTACCAGTGAAGTGCATATGAGAAGTGTTGCCTTAAATGTCACAAGTAATGTTACAGCCTTTAAGACCTGGTTCAGAAATAGCTTAGGAACGAATTGTTACATTTTTCTGCAATCAAGAGATATTTCAATAGTCAATTTTCACATCAACAGCACGTCTCAAAATGATGTCGTCATTCATCCTCTGTGATTGGCCACCCACATGGGTTTGTACATTTAGCCAGAGATCCGCTCCGCTTGTACATGAATGCTAGGCTGGAGCGGCTCTCAGGCGGTCCTGACAGACGTGTAGCAGGTGTTTGTTTTCAGTCCTAAAGGGAGGATGTGCGGTTTATTAGCCGACATGGACGCCACACTGTCTCACCTCACTGGACTTACATTGTTAGGGTCTGTGCTGTCGTGACGCTGGTGCCGTTCTGTCTTACACACTGTACAAACACACACACACACACACACATACAACTTCTCCTGCTGCTAGGTCCTCGTCTTACCTTAAGTATCATCTCTTTATTTTTCTTTACCAAGGATATATTAAATTGATCAAAAGATAGTTACAAAATATTTTTTTTTCAAATGAATGCTGATCTTTTGAACTTTCTATTCATCTTTTCTCTATACTTTCTCATTACTTTTAGTGTGTTGTGTAGGTGTGCTGATTGGGATGCAATGTAACAGTTTGTTGAGTGTAAGCTGAAGGAATGCCGAGTGTCTCGGTGTGGGGTTTTAATCTGTCTGACCCTCTGGCCCGGTATGGAGTAAAACTGCCTCGGCACTGCTAGCTCAGTGTTGTTTAGACGTTCCTGTCACATTCGCACATCTAATGCAGGATTTTTATGGGCTCTGACGAAACGAGTCGACAAACTCAGGTAGTTAACACAGACCTGCTGCTCGTTTAGTCGCTGTAATTGTATTTTATGAGTTTCTCTAAGGATCTGCGTTGCTTTAGGCTTGCACTGAACCCTGTGACATTGACGGAAGTCTCAGTGGAAACGTTTCTTATGCTCATTAAAACACTTGAGTTGTAATTTAAGTGTAATTTACTGTAGTTTTCATTGTTTCGTAATGATTCTGATGTTTTTATGGTTCTGGGAGACATTTTTCGCATTCGTTTTTTTCCATAGTGCAAAATGCTCTGAGATGCATCTGAACAGTGCAAGCTGCAAGAAAGGGGCATTATCTTATTTTATTACTTTTATTAAATAACATACAACCCAAGTCACATGCGAAAGTCAAGATAACCAGAAACAAAACATAAAAAGCAAGGGTCACTCAGCTTAATTGATAAACTAAAATATCAAATTATTTAATTACATTTGTCATATTACATTCATGTGCACTTAAATGTACAACTACAAACTAGACATGAGGAAACCTGAGCACTGGGTGGTAGTACATAAACTATGACACACTTGTTATTTTATTTTATTTTATTTTATTTTCATGTGTACTTTAGTGTTCAAATGCGAACTAGACACAAGGAAACCTGAGCATCTGTGGAGTGTACATACATTTTAAAATAGTTCTTTATTTTTTAATTTATTTTTAAAATTAATACATTTTTATTTTCAATTATATATTTTATTTTACATTCATGTGCACTTTAATGTTCAGTACAACTGCAAACTAGAAAAACCTGAGCATCAGGTGGCTGTACATACAATTTTAAATAGTTTTAATTATTTATTTGTTTATTTCATTTCAAGTCAGAATGAAAGCATCCATAAAATGGACACCGTGCAGATGTGTCAGCCTGTTCTTCAGGGCTCATAAAACTAGGCCTCTGTTTCTGGTGGGTGTAAATTGTCCCCCTGCGTGTTTTAAAGTGAAACATTACAGAGCAGACTGACTCACAGCGCTGACGATGAGCTGACGACCCGCCAAAGAGATTCATTTGAAGACTGTCTGTCCACACACACCATCCATCCACAAAGATACTACTCAGTGTTGTCCCTACTATGCAAAAAGCACCTTGGTATTGTTTTGTTTTTTTTGTTTTTATGCATGGTACCATTTAAAAATTTTGTAAGGACAGTATTGCTCCTTAAAGTGATAGTTCACCCAAAAATGAAACTTGTGCCATCATTTACTCACCCTCAAGTAGATCCAAACCTGTATGAATGTCTTTGTTCTGCTGAACACAAAGGAAGATAGTCTGAAGGATGTGGGAAACAGAGCAGTTTTGGGGCACCATTGACTTCCATAGTATTTTTTATTTATTTTTTCCTACTATGGAAGTCAATGGTGCCCCAAAACAGCCTGGTTACAAACTTTCTTCATTTTTGGGTGAACTATCCCTTTAAAAGGTTTCTATCAATGATTTGCGGGCCAGGGTTGAGTAGTTTGTATTGGTGCACAGCTGTTCTGTTCAGTGCTGATAATGTCTCTGCTTTCGCCTCACAGTTTTCCAAAGAGATCCTGGCCAATATTTATTCAGCGTACATCGACAACTTCATGAACGCCAAAGACGCAGTGAGAATCGCCAAGGAGGCCAAGCCTGCTTTCCTAAAGTTTTTAGAGGTACATTACGGCTTTCTTTCTGTGCATATGTGTTGGTAAAAATACTTTTACTCTACAGTTATCCCCTCGAGAGGCTGTTTGACAGCTCTAGGACATTATATGGCCATTTGGCACAGTTAAACTTTAAATATATGGATTTTGCCATTGTGCAAAGAAATTGTGACTTATTTTCATTTTTTTTTTCAGTCTTAGTTTTAGTAATATTGAACCTATTGTAATTAGTTGCCAAAGCAATAAATAAATTCTTCATTCCTTTCATATGCATGTTTATGCTTTCAAATGTTCTCAGCTGAATCATAAAATGTTTGACAAGTTCGAGGGTTGCTGCCCTCTAGTGTTAACTCCTCTAATTGAACTAAAAATCTAGTAACGCTACACATGCAGTTAAAATCAGGATGAAGTATAGTTGTAAACTGTTTTGTTTTGTTTGTGTCTCACTCTTTCTCTGTTATTCTGTCTCTTTCCTCTTCAGCAAAGCATGCGTGAGAATAAAGAGAAACAAGCTCTGGGTGATCTGATGATAAAGCCGGTGCAGCGGATCCCACGATACGAGCTGCTAGTTAAGGTGACACTAACCTAGCCTTTTTGTGACTTTTTTTATTTTTATTTTATTGATAACATGTATTTGGGCTGGTTTGGAACACATCAGGCAGGGCTGAATGGTTAATTGAAATAAAATCAAAATTGCAATTTGACTTAGAATTACCAAATTGCTAAGAGTGCATTTTATTTAAACATGCGCAGCGTGTCTGTAACTGTGTAAATTCACAGGCATGTAGCTTTTGAAAACTGTGACTTCAGTGGCTCGGTTCGAAGTAAATGCATCTCCACATCATTTCAAATTTTTGCTTTGTAATATTACTGTTGTATTGTAATTTTTTTTTTTTTTATTAAATACTTTTTATTTAATAATAATAATAATAGTAGTAGTACTAATAATAATTATAATATTTTTTTCTATTATTATTATTATTATTATTATACAATTGTTACGGTACTGGCAGAGTAAAAATAATAAAGAATCTCTAGGACTGAAACTATCCATTTTATAAGCATCTTTTTAGGTACTACCTGTAGTTTAGTTTTTATATGAGACATTGTCTGTATGGATCAGGATCTTCTGAAGCACACTGCTGAAGATCACCCTGACTACCTGTTTCTGCTGGACGCCCAGAAGAACATCAAGCGATTGGCGGAGAGGATCAACAAGGGCCGCCGCACTGCGGAGGAGCTGGAGAAAGAGACGCGCGTCATGCAGGAAATCGAGGCGCACATCGAGGGCGTGGAGCATGTGAGAGATCACTCAAAATCACTCATCCAGTTTATTAACTAAAGTGATGCAAACTTGCTTTCAAATCCAGTTTTCTTTCTTTTATGATTTTTTAAATGCCTTATATAGGTTCTAATATGTACAAAAAAACTTTAAATGTTAAATATTTTAACAAGTTTTATTTCTTATGCATCTTTTATGATTTAAAAAAATTCAAATAAAAATCCCTTTAATGTAAAGCACTATAAATGACCATCATAAATGAAAAGTACTATATAAATAAACTTGCCCTGCCATAACATCAAGTCTTGTTTTGTGAAAAATGTATCAAAATTAAGTAAATCTTTGCTCAAAAAAACACAAAAAACAACTGATTTTCAATCTGTCAACTGAAAAATAATCTTGTATTTTCAGTGTATTTACAGTTTTGGTTGCAAATGTGTTTCACATTGATTGAATATGTTCGACTGATACCACACAAACATGTTACAGTAGTATGTAGGCTAGTTTGCCCTCAGCTATATCTAATAATGTTTTCTTTTTCCTGTCAGATCCTGAATCCGCAGAGAAAGTTCCTGAGACAAGAGATGGTGGTGGAATCGGTGAGCACAAATAAACATGAGAAATCAAATTACTTTAAGCAAACGTATGAGCTTCCTAAACCTCTGTCCTTCTCTGTAGAAAACAGTGGGCGGTAAGAAGGACCGGTCTCTGTTTCTGTTCAGCGATCTGCTCATCTGCACCACGCTGAAGAGGAAGTCTGGATCTCTGCGCAGGAGCTCCATGAGTCTGTGAGTGTGGCTGTGCGTTTGCGGTTTTCTTTTAATAGTGCAGAGATGTGACGAGGGCCTGGGAAAACTCATGTTTGGTTTAGAAACCCCAGAGTCCCCTGAGCTCTTCTGCTCTGATGGCCAAAATAAATGCAATTAATTTCTGAATAACACTGCACTCTGGTGGACAGTCTTGGAAACACCACAGAAATAGTCTTATTTAGCATATGCTTTTATCTCAAGTGATTTCCAGGACATGGTAATGCATCACATTACAGATGAAAAATGCAGTGTAGATGCTCATTCATGAGTTGTTTAAGGGTTCAACAGTTATCTTACATGATTAACCCTCACCACATTTGAACCAGCAAACTATAAGTTAAAAAAGCTATATCAGATATGACATACCAGAATAGGTCATTAATTACTAGCCCACATCAACCCATGCTGGAAAAAATCCTCGACTGATGATTAAACCCTCTCTCCGCTTCTCTTTCAGATACTCCGCTGCTAGTTTCATTGACACCTCGAGTAAATATAAGTTCCTGTGGAAACTGCCCTTAGAAGACATCGAGGTGGTTAAAGGTACTGTTATCTCACGCGATCAGTATGACATGATGTACATGTTTGCCATGTTTTTTTAATATATATATATATATATATATATATATATATATATATATATATATATATATATATATATATATATATATATATATATATATATATATATATATATATATATATATGTGTGTGTGTGTGTATGTGTATATATATGTATATGTATGTATGTGTATATATATATGTATGTATGTATGTATGTATGTGTATATATATATGTGTGTGTGTGTGTGTGTGTGTGTGTGTGTGTGTGTGTATGTGTGTATGTATGTGTATATATATATGTATGTGTATATATATGTATATGTATGTGCTTTTAAAAGTTCAGATCACAGTGAGACAGAAAGTTGAGCTCTTCTTTATAATTTGGAGCCCCATCCATTCAAATCAGCAGTAATATTAATATCCATTTCATTTATTTTAATTAATATAATATTAATTTTAATTATTAATTATTTAATTGAATTATTCATTCATTTATTTATTTGTATGTATTTTTTATTTTATTTATTTTTTTATTATTATTGTTGCCACGTTTATGTTATTTTCTGGTATTTAAGTTTATGTATTATTTTTTTTTTATTATTTATGTAATTCATTGAATGTATGCATCATTTACTCCTCTTATATTCTTTTCCATTACACTTAATTGATCTTTTACGGACTCAATATCATTTCTTCATCACAGGTTCTAATCAAGCCACTAACAGAGAAAACATCCAGAAAACCATCAGCCGTCTGGATGAAGATCTCAGCACGCTTGGCCAAATAAGCAAACTGTCAGAAACACTCAGTTTCCCCCATCAGGTCTGTCTACCTTTTGTAAACTGTGTTTACCTCAGTTTCACTTTCACAGGTTATTACTGGCGGATTATATACCTGTTCTGATTGGTTGTGGGGGGCATTGGTGCATGCAAAAATAAATAAAATGCAAACATATTTCTGTGCATTTAGGATAAAAAAATAGACTTATCGACTTTAAAGCATAACATACATATTTAGATTTTTTTGCTGTTGACTTAAAAGCTTGTGCCACTCAGACTTTATTTGCCTCTTCCTTGGAATAGATGAACTATTCTGAAGTGTGTTTGTGTGTGTGTGTGTGTTAGAGTTTGGACGATGTGATAAAGGATCTGATGGCTTCGGTGCACCGGGAGCTGGCCGATAAGCAGTCTCTGGCCTTCAGCATGACGTTACTGCCCACTAAACTAGAGCTGACCAGCACTTCAGCTGAGACCACCTTCATCTTTGAGTTCAGCAGCCCTGATACCCGCAGTAACTTCGAGCTGGCCTTTGAGGACGCCAAGAAGAAGCTCGGTAAATCATCAGAGCTGGCCCTCTGTTTCTGTTTTAGATAATATACAGCGATCTGAGAGCAATTTACATCAAATCATTACTTTCCTACAGAGAAAAAATGGGGAAATTTATTATTTTCTCTTACAAACTTTGTGTTGACATTAAGTACAAGACAAACTAGTGAATAAAATGGTATACACTACAGAGTAACCGCAGAAACCAGCATTGTTTTAGTAGTATTGTATAAAAATAATTTAATATAATTAACTACTATAATATAAATAATACAAAAATAGCGTGTGTGTATGCTATTATAGTATTTATTAATATTTTTCATTAGCTTATTAACTTGGCTTAATATATATTTTCAGTTTTCATTTTTTTAAATGTGTAATTTAGTCATTTTATTGGATTCGATTAACCTCCATATGCAGTCATTTGAATTTATATAGTATTTTTTAGGCTATTCATGGACAAATAGAATATATATTTATGCATAGCCCAAGAAATACTATCTATATTCATGAAAAATCCAAGAAATACTGCATATATTAAAGAAAAACAGAACTTTTTGTATATATTTAATGCAAATGCCAATACTGCACAATGTTCTTTTTCAAAGCCCAAGAAATAGTGCCTGCATTCATGACAAAAACATTTCACATATGTAACCCTGGACCACAAAACCATCTGAAAGCTGAATAAATAAGCTTTCCATTGATGTACGGTTTGTTAGGATAGGACAATATTTGAAAATCTGGAATCTGAAAGTGCCAAAAAATCCAAATATTGAGAAAATTGCCTATAAAGTTGTCCAAATGAAGTTCTTAGCAATGCATATTACTAATCAAAAATTAAGTTTTAATATATTTACGGTAGGAAATTTACAAAATATCTTCATGGAGCATAGTCTTTACTTAATATCCTAATGATTTTTGGAAAATCAAGAAACATTTATAACTATGTATTTTTGGCTATTGCTACAAATATACCCCAGCGACTTAAAGGGGACCTATTATGCCCCTTTTTACAAGATGTAAAATAAGTCTCTGATGTCCCCAGAGCGTATATGAGAAGTTTTAGCTCAAAATATTTTTCATGTTTTGTGTATATATATTATTTTGCTGGAAGAGATGCAGATGAACAGTACAAAATGAACAGTTAATGATACAATACATAAAGAATTGTGATTGGGTCAGGTCACAGTGTATGTGCCCCCTCTCCCCAGTCAGAGACGAGCCCGCAGCTTAGCGGTTGTGCGACACGTGAATTAAAAAAAGAGAAAATATCACGACACATAGCCAGGGCTCTGGTCACATTTGCGACTGTGTGTGTGACTATCAAAAAGTATTTAGGAGGACCTGTGCGACTAACCCGATCAGAATATTTGTGTTTGAGCTCAGGGGAGCTTCAAAGATTTCTACTTGTGTGTTTTTGCAGCGTTGAGTAAGGTATCGCAGACATATGTTGATTCCTTGAATGCAGTGTTATTCAGAATCCACTCACTGCTCAAAATACTGGAGTTTTGTTCATTGCTGAGTTACGCAGGCTCACAAATCCTCTCGTTATAACAAACAAAGTGTAAATAAGCGATTCTTTGATTATAATGGAGCTTTGTGAGATTGCGATGAACTGGAGTGACAGCTTTTAAAGATTATTAAGGGCGTTTGCAAATGTAATATTAAATTAATACAACAGTTAAATTAACAATAAGTTAATATCAAGTGACATACATTGTATGACTTTTCCAATATTGCCTGATTTTTCTCTATTTCTTCAACGTTCTTTGCCTCCACATCGTGCATTAAAATTCCCGTTGATTATCCCTTACATACTTCATATTCACATTAACCCAACAAATATGGGGTGAGCATTAATAGAAAAGTCAAATATGCTTAATATTGATGGTAATTTCTACATTTTCATCAAAAGCACCCTGTTTTTATATATTTTGTCCAGCCATGAATAAAGACCAGTGGGACCCTGAGTTCCTGAAGGCCATTCCCATCATGAAGACCCGCAGCGGGATGCAGTTCTCCTGCGCCTCCCCCAGTCACAGCTGTCCTGAGAACACGTATGAGGTGTGGGTGTGTAACAGCGATGGGTACGTGGGACAGGTGTGTCTGCTGAACATTCGGGACGAGCCCACGGTGGAGGCCTGCATCGCCGTCTGCTCCGCTCGCATCATCTGCATCGCAGCTGTGCCGGGCCTGAAGAACAGGTGAGACCCGCCGACGGCCCTAAACGCACCTGCTTAACTGGACATATTCTCTTGTTAAAGACTGATAATAAATTAACTGTTCTAATGAGCACCATGAGATTACAGTATATGTGGGATTTCAACATAATGTTCTGATATATAATTTTCTCATATTTCTGGTGGAATGACCTGCCCAATTCAATCCGTGTAGCCGAATCCTTACCCATCTTCAAGAAACGGCTTAAAAACTCATCTGTTCCATCTTTACTTGACCCTCTAACTCTAGCACTCGCTGTTCTAATTTTATTTCATTTATATGTGTTTTTATAAAAAAAAAATAAAAAAAAATGAATTAATAATAATGATCTGTACTGCGTTAGGCTAACCAAGACTTGTAATAGCACTTGCACATTGTTGCTCTTTTGTTGGTTTTGATTGCTTCTTATGTCCTCATTTGTGAGTCGCTTTGGATAAAAGCGTCTGCTAAATGACTAAATACAATAAATAAATAAATAATTTTAGCACTAATTTCAACATCCTTCAATGTATTTAAATTGTGTACAATTTTGCAGCACAAATCATTTTCTTTTTTTACTGTCTAACTATAAGCTTTAAACACTCAGATTTGTGCCTGCTTGTTTTATAAGTGCATTTAACCACATATATAACTATAAAACTATATTATATTATTATATTTTCTATTTTAGTTTAGGTTTTACTAACTTTGTCAAGCTATTTGTATATATATATTCTTTAATCTGATGCTTTATTTTTATTACAGTTTTAGTTCTATTAATGAGGAACAATTTTAGTAACTAATTTATTTTTCAGTTTAGTTCTTCGACTTCAAAGTATTTTTTTAAATTTGTTGCCAAAGCAACATTTAAAATTTTTTGAAGTTTGAGTTCTTCTAAAATTTATATTTTATTTTATTTCAGCTTCATTTCAATTACCAAAAACATTTTTAAAGGTTTTGTGTGTGTATGTGTGTGCGTATTATATATTGTTTGTGGTAATCTACAACATGAAATACACCCATTATTAGGTTTAAAATATACTGGAATATACCTTTTAAAACAGACTTTGTGCTTTTGTAAAGTTTTTATTTATAGTTTTATTTATTTATTTTGTTTATTGCTAATTTTATTTTTCATAATTTTAGTTCTAATTTATTTTAGTTGTTTGCCATATGTACTGTGTGTGTGTGTGTGTATTGTAGTATGTGTATATATAAATACACACACATACAGTATATATTTTGAAAATATTTACATGTATATATTTATATTTGTATAATTTATTATATACAAATATAGTTAATATATAAAAGTAACATATTTTTCTTAAATATATACATGCATGGGTATGTATTTATATATACAGGTCCTTTTCAAAAAATTAGCATATTGTGATAAAGTTCATTATTTTCTGTAATGTACTGATAAACATTAGACTTTCATATATTTTAGATTCATTACAACACAACTGAAGTAGTTCAAGCCTTTTATTGTTTTAATATTGATGATTTTGGCATACAGCTCATGAAAACCCAAAATTCCTATCTCAAAAAATTAGCATATCATGAAAAGGTTCTCTAAACGAGCTATTAACCTAATCATCTGAATCAACTAATTAACTCTAAACACCTGCAAAAGATTCCTGAGGCTTTTAAAAACTCCCAGCCTGGTTCATTACTCAAAACCGCAATCATGGGTAAGACTGCCGACCTGACTGCTGTCCAGAAGGCCATCATTGACACCCTCAAGCAAGAGGGTAAGACACAGAAAGAAATTTCTGAACGAATAGGCTGTTCCCAGAGTGTTGTATCAAGGCACCTCAGTGGGAAGTCTGTGGGAAGGAAAAAGTGTGGCAGAAAACGCAGCACAACGAGAAGAAGTGACCGGACCCTGAGGAAGATTGTGGAGAAGGACCGATTCCAGACCTTGGGGGACCTGCGGAAGCAGTGGACTGAGTCTGGAGTAGAAACATCCAGAGCCACCGTGTACAGGCGTGTGCAGGAAATGGGCTACAGGTGCCGCATTCCCCAGGTCAAGCCACTTTTGAACAGAGAAGCAGCACTGGACTGTTGCTCAGTGGTCCAAAGTACTTTTTCCGGATGAAAGCAAATTTTGCATGTCATTCGGAAATCAAGGTGCCAGAGTCTGGAGGAAGACTGGGGAGAGGGAAATGCCAAAATGCCTGAAGTCCAGTGTCAAGTACCCACAGTCAGTGATGCTGGTGTTGGTCCACTGTGTTTTATCAAGGGCAGGGTCAATGCAGCTAGCTATCAGGAGATTTTGGAGCACTTCATGCTTCCATCTGCTGAGAAGCTTTATGGAGATGAAGATTTCATTTTTCAGCACGACCTGGCACCTGCTCACAGTGCCAAACCCACTGGTAAATGGTTTACTGACCATGGTATTACTGTGCTCAATTGGCCTGCCAACTCTCCTGACCTGAACCCCATAGAGAATCTGTGGGATATTGTGAAGAGAAAGTTGAGAGACGCAAGACCCAACACTCTGGATGAGCTTAAGGCCGCTATCGAAGCATCCTGGGCCTCCATAACACCTCAGCAGTGCCACAGGCTGATTGCCTCCATGCCACGCCGCATTGAAGCAGTCATTTCTGCAAAAGGATTCCCGACCAAGTATTGAGTGCATAAATGAACATGATGGCCATTCTTTTATTGGTCGGATGAAATATGCTAATTTTTTGAGATAGGAATTTTGGGTTTTCATGAGCTGTATGCCAAAATCATCAATATTAAAACAATAAAAGGCTTGAACTACTTCAGTTGTGTTGTAATGAATCTAAAATATATGAAAGTCTAATGTTTATCAGTACATTACAGAAAATAATGAACTTTATCACAATATGCTATTTTTTTGAAAAGGACCTGTATATATACATAATAAATATAGACAGTACACACACATACTATGTGAACAAAAACTTTTATTTTGGATGCGATTAATCATTTGACAGCACTAATTAATATATATATATATATATATATATATATATATATATGTATGTGTGTGTGTGTGTATATATATATATATATATATATATATATATATATATATATATATATATATATATATATGTATGTGTGTGTGTGTGTATGTATATATATATATATATATATATATATATATATATATATGGGTATATATGTATATATATATGTTAATTTAAATGAATATCCCTTTTAAACCAGGTTCACCTCAATAGCAGTGTAGTATTCTATGTTGCAGTAATTTTTTACACACAAGCAGTTTGCAATTGCAAAAATGTCCATTCTGTCTACTGCAGAGAACGTGTGGGTCATTCCACCCTCTCCGCCCCGTCTGAGTCAAACCCTACAACGTCTGCACAACCCCAGCTCCACATCTGCATCTCCGGCTCATCTCTGGAGCTCAGCGAGCCACCGTCGGTCCCCGCCGCAGAGCTTGTGCCCTTCGATAGCGACGACACCGATGATGAAGACTCTCCCAGCCCTTCATCCACACTGCAGAGCCAAGCCTCCCATTCCACCATCTCATCCAGCTTCGGCAGTAAGTCTCGAAAATCATATATACTCACTCATGTTTGTGATTGGTGTCTTATTGACAGCTCAGCTCAGTTCAGCTCAGCTACCAAATCTGACCTCAGAAGACTACGGAGGGTAGTCCGGACTGCTGAGCGAATTATTGGTACAACCCTCCCCACTCTCCAAGAACTGTACTTATCCAGACTGAGCAAAAGGGCTGGTAAAATCACTCTGGACCCCTCACATCCAGCACACTCCCTCTTTGAACTGTTACCGTCTGGTCGATGCTACAGAGCTCTGTGCACCAGAACGACCAGACACAGGAACAGTTTCTTCCCTCAGTCAATCCATCTCATGAACACTTGACATTAAACGTGGAGCACACAACTCTATTATACATTATTTATTCACCACACATACTTATTTTGTCATTTCAAATTTGCACATATCTGACCTCTACACACATTGTCTATATTATATATAGTGTTTTTGCTGTTTTGTACATTGCCTATTTGTATATTTGTATATTATTCTTTTATTATGTGTCCTGTCCTGTTGTTGTCTTTCTGTTGCACTGTGGAGCTTCTGTTACTATAACAAATTCCTCGTATGTGTAAACATACCTGGCCAGTAAAAGCTCATTCTTCTTCTCTCTTCTTCTCTTATTGGTGATGTTTTGTATTTATTTGTTACTCTCAGATGATGAAGCAGCCGTTTCAAAGGACATGGCCACCGAGACCACCAGCTCGGAGGAGGAACAGGAGTTTCCCGTCCCGAGCTCATTCGGGGCCCCTCGGCTTAGTGCGGACAGTCCCATGGATGGCCGAGCCATGCGGCGGTCCAGTCGAGGCTCCTTCACCCGTGCCAGTCTGGAGGACCTGCTGAGCATCGACCCCGAGGCGTATCAGAGCTCCGTCTGGCTCGGGACCGAGGACGGCTGGTGGGTCACTGCATGACGGAATAAATAACTTCTGTAATGTGATATTGGGCCGTACTTGATTTGGTGATTTTAGTATCATTTAGTATTATTTATAGCATTTATTTGTATATTTTTCAGTTTACATTTTTTTTTAGCTTTTATTTTTATTTTAGGTTTAGGTTTAGTAAATGTAGAACTTAAACTTACTTAAAGGTCCCATGGCATGAAAATTTCACTTTATTAGGTTTTTTAAAATTAATATGAGTTCCCTTAGCCTGCCTATGGTCCCCCAGTGGCTAGAAATGGCGATAGGTGTAAACCGAGCCCTGGGTATCCTGCTTCGCCTTTGAGAAAATGAAAGCTCAGATGGCCCAATCTGGAATCTTCCCTTTATGTCGTCATACGGGGAAAGATTACTTCCCCTTTCTCTGCTTTGCCCGCCCATGAGAAAATGAGCTACGACCGTGAGAGGAGAGCGAGAGACATCATGGCTTGCAAACGAGCGAAGCACTGTTTTTTGGCACTTCAGATCTGTTCTACTATATGAACTGTCACATACTGTAATACAACTGAATGCCCAATAAAGCTGTTCACATTTACATATTTTCTGTTGTCATACATAAAACAAGTATAAATAGTAAACACGACCCATTAATAATACGTTTAACCTGAATCACTCACACTTTACTCCTTAAATCCTGATTTATAATCACAACATCGTCTGATAAAATCAATATACATCTAACTTACACTAAAAAGTGTAATATATATATAATATAAATTTTTTTCAAGATCTAGTTTAGGTTTTAAGAGAATAAATTACATATTTAACTTCTGCTGTGTTATTTAGGGAACCATTTGATTTGGTCTAACAAGATTTGATTGTATCTTTAAAAGCAGGCTGTGATATTATTAGTTATTATTATCTTCACTGCCCAACTGGCCATGATTATATCAGCATAAACCAAAATGTGTATGTATATTTAATTCTCACCTAAAGTGACCCTGATCTGACTACAGTACACCCGTTTACCGCGTTCCCACAGAAGACACTCATTATCTCAAGCTCAGACCTGCCCGTGTCTTCAGTGCATTCTGTCACTTCCCATACAAACATTTACACACACACACACACACTCACTCTCTCTCTCTCTCTCTCTCTCTCGCTCTCTCTCTCTCTCTTTCTCTCTCTCTCTCTCTCTCTCTGCGTCACTAAAGCAGGTGTGCAGCATTTGTTCTTGCCTCACTGCCAGTTGAAAGTCAAAACAAACAAAAAGCATTCCGGTGACTTAGAGAGCATTTGACTTGATGCCTGTGTATATAATGTATTTTAATTCCTAATAATATCAGCATATTAGAGTGATTTCTGAAGGATCATGTGGCACTGAAGACTGGAGTAATGATGCTGAAAAATCAGCTTTTCGTCACAGGAATACATTGCATTTTACAATATGTTTGAAAACATGGAAAACCTTTATTTTAATTGATTTTATTGATTTTACTTTATTTTTAATCAAATAATTGCAGCCTTGGTGAGCTTAAGAGACGTTCAAAAATATTAAAAACTGACCCCAAACTTTTCAACAAGTTTGTGATTACCAGTAAACACATAAGGCCGTATTTCATAAGCATAATCATGTTGTAATAATGACCGTTTTCTTTCAGTATTCATGTGTACCAGTCATCAGACAACATCAGAAACAGGAAGAACAGTATGAAGATGCAGCACTCTGCTTCTATCCTGTGTATCCTGTAAGCAGCTTCCACCTCATTGATCTGTTGCCATGGTAACTTATGGTCGGCATGGAAACTGAACATCTTTTTTTAATTCGCAGGTATCTTGACAACAAAGTGTTTGTGTCCCTGGCGAACGGGGAGGTGATTGTTTATCAGAGGGAAGCAGGTGAGCTCAGATCCATTTAAAATGATTCAGTTCTAACCGGTAAGAGTGGTTTACACCTACTCTCTCTGCTTTTTCTACATAACAGGAAGTTTCTGGGATCCTCAGAGCTCTCAAACGCTGTGTCTGGGCTCTCCGAGCGGACCCGTGACCAAAATGGTTCCTGTGGCGGGAAAACTGTGGTGTGGCTGTCAGAACAGAGTCCTTATCGTCGACACCAGCACTTTAGCACAAGAGGTCAGACGCAAACTACATGCACGTATTTTGGTTTAAGTCTTGTGCTGAAAATCCTTAAACTGATTTGGTCAAAAATGACCAGCCCTTTAAAAATGGCTTGTAAATCTACAATATGATATATTATTAACTAATCATGGATTCAATCTTTTTGTCAACTACTTTTCTTTCAATTAGCACAAGTTTTGTTTGTTTTTGGGACTGAATGATCATAGTCCTCATTGATCTGAGCGGTTCCACCTGAGTTTTTGAATGAATAAGCATCATTTGTGGGAGATTTTGATGATAATTCACTCATAAACTGAGGTGCATGCACTCAGATCAGTGAGACCTATGAACAATTAGTTTCACCTGTGCTAACTGAACAAAAAAAAATGTAATCCAGTATTTGGTAATAATATAGCATACAAGAAATTTACAAACAATTATTTGTAAATTTTTTACTAGAAACACCACAAATGTAACAAGGTGGGGGGTAAGTTTTATTCAATGCAATGTTTTTTTCAGAAAAGAGAAAATCCTATATTCAGAAATATTATAGATATACCTGCACTGACATCATCAGATGAGAACAAAATTTGAACTGAATATTGACACTAATATCCACACAGCTATTGAAAGTAATTGAATCAACATTCAATCTGAATTGAGCTGAATAATGTCACTGTTGTGTTTTATAGAGCTGCTTTACGGCTGAAATCAAATGTGTTTTATAAAGGAATGGCTTTGTAACATTGACACAGTTATTGAACTGAAATGAAGCCAAACTGAGCTGAATAATGACACTTGTACTCTGTAGAGCTGCTTTATATCTTAAATTGAATTAGTTTCATAACTGATGAATTTTGCAACATTAAAACTGTTATTTTTCTGATTGTTTCTTTGAAGCTGCTTTGGAACAGTCTCTATTGTATAAAACGCTATAGAAATAAATGTGACTTGACTGTTGGCATCAGCAGATTAAAAGTTTAAAATATAGCAATTATAACCAAACAGTATCCACTTGACGTCACATTTATGAACAGCTGTAGATGTCCATGCACTTGAATCATTTTAGCAATGTTGACATTGTGTTTGAATGTGTTTGTCAGCACTCATTCCAGGTAGTTCAGGACAGCGGGCGCTGCGTGACCAGTATCGTGAGCTATGGTAAAGGCGTGTGGATCGCTCTACAGGGCAGCGCTCAGGTGCGGCTCTATCACGCCTCCACCTACGAGAGCCTGACGGAGGTCGATGTGGCTCCAGTCGTGCACAAGATGCTTGCAGGTACTGTTTAGTGTGCATTAATAACGGCATCATCAAATTATGCCTCTTCTGCAAATGCTTTTTTTCAAGATGCAGGGCTGAACATCAATAACTTTGCATTACATAGTTTTTATTTATTTTTAATTTTTTTACAATGTAAGAATAAAGGTTTTTCAAATTGTATACGTGTATCAGTTTTATTGTTTATCAAAATAACAAAAGCAGTCAGATGTCACAAGTTGTGGTTTTCATAACAAAAAGAAGCATTAATGATTTATAATCTGCAAAGGAGTGGGAAAATATTTTCGAAGAACTTCACAAAATAAGCTTTTTTCACAAAATCTGTCATTTTCTGTGGCTGTTTGGATGCAGTAAAACACCCACAGATATTGCAGAAAACATCAGGCTCATGTTTGCATTCATAATTCTCAGAATCTGAAATCAGCGTTATGCATAAAATAATGTGTTTAGATTCATTCATACATGTGAAAATGGGCTGAGCATTGAACAAATCTGGCTTAGATTCAGACAGGAATCAAGTGTTTGAGGCAGTTTTTCTACTGAAGTTATAATAGACTTCATTGCACAAATGGTTATCGAAAACAAAACTGATACTATTTTTTTTTTTTTTGAGAGAGAAAATCTGACGTGCTTGAGCAAAACAGATGCCGTTTTTGGAATCAGCACCTCAAAATTGTTAAGAAACAAGTATTTTATTCAAGAAATATGATGCATAATAAATAAAAAGAGACAAATTATAAAAAGGACAAAAACACAACAAAATTACTAAAACTTTAAAATAAAATAAAAATATCAATAAATACTATAATAGTATACAAATAATACTAACACTGTGTGTGTGCACCCAATAGGTCTTAGCAGGTTACACTTTTCAGTAAACATGCTTGTTTTTTGAGCTATAATAGTATATCAACTATACTAAAAATAACACTGCTTTTTGATAAAGAACCGTTTCAGAATCAAATCAAATCCCTGTCTCATTTTTTTACTTTTAGGCTCTGATGCCATTATCCGGCAGCACAAAGCAGCGTGTTTGCGGATCACAGCTCTTCTGGCGTGTAAGGACCTGCTGTGGATTGGCACCAGTGCCGGGGTGGTCCTGACTCTGGCCATCCCGCCCGTGTCCTCCAGCACTGGGCCGGGCTCTCTGCGCGCTCCCCTCCTCCCCATGGGCTCCTCCCACGGACACACCGGACACGTCCGCTTCCTCACGTGCATCGAGCTGCCAGAGGGCTTTGACGTCAACTTCCCACCGCCGTCCGAATCAGGTAAGTTTCTCACTGCCTGTTGCAGTGTGGGGAATATTAACAGAGGATCTGGCAACAAAATTGCATTATGGAAATACAGAACCTGCAGACATTGATCTCTTCTAAGTGTTTTTATCTGTTATCATTAAGGTACAATAAGAGTATAAGGAGTTCAGTGCAACTTAAACTGTTCTCTTCAGTGTGAATGATTAGTTGTAATTTTATCATTTGTTCATACAATTAAAAATTTTTATGTAGCAGTACATTTTAAAAACTTACCATATTACGCTACACTATAATATATATTAAAAAATAATAATTTATTAATGTTACGGTATTCATAAAAACACAAACACATAGTTGATGATGATGATGATAATAATTCAATAAATAATTAAAGATTATTTTAAATTATATTATGGTTTTCATAAATAATGTGATTAAGGCCGTGCAATTCAATATCAAATATTTAATTGAATTTAAATCCAGCCTAAAAAAAGCCTTGTTCTTTTTTTTGTTTGTTTTTTAATGTGAGCTGAAATGTACCTTGTTATTCTTTCTTTTGTTTAACACATGTTGTCATGTTTTTATAATAATTGTTTGGCATGGAATTTATTTTTTATAAACGGAAGATTAATAAATAAAAAGTTTAGCTAATACGCACATTATTTATTATTAAAAAATGTAACATGGTGTGTTGTGGTATTCAAAAAACACCCAATTATGGCCCTGCAAACGAATATCAAATATTTAATTTGAAATTATTCATCTGAAATAGTCAGTGCTAAGACAGGTGTAAACTGATTCAGAACATTATGCCATCACATCACACAAACCATTTACAAAAGGTCAGGGACATATGCGATCATTTTATTTGCAGTGTAAACATCTCAAACAACAGAAAAGAACTGCCTGCTCACCTGTCAATCAACCACTAAGTTTTTTAAAAACAAGTGTTGTAAACCTGCCTTGTTAGGCCTGATTAATACTTGTGATTGGATGCTTCCAAGATGGATGTCTATAAATAGAGACTATCAATAAAATGTGGCACAGTGGCATCAGATAACAAATATGAGTGTGTTTTCTGAATTTTTATTATAGTGAACTCAGCACAGAACAGCTCAGAGAGCAGCAGCGGAGGCCTGCAGAGACGAGACTCCTCCCGACGGCGCGCCTCCACCCTCCTGCTCACCAAATCCAACCTGCTGGTCATCAGCGGCGGCGACGGCTATGAAGACTTCAGACTGACCAATAGCAGCGAGACAGTGGGGCGGGACGACAGCACCAACCACTTACTGCTATGGCGCGTGTAGCGGAAACCCCGCCCCCTCAGCTCACAAGCCGCTGGACCAGCCCACGCACTTCCCCTCGAAACCCTGCCCCTTCCTGTTCTCTGATGCATTGTACACAAGCGTGTAAGACATCAACCTATGGAGTGTTTGTTTTTCGTTACGTTGTGTTATGGGTCATTTCGTTTCTCGGTGTAAAATATCTCGATCTCGCTTGCCATGTGGTGTTTCCTGTGGCTGCTTTTGAATATTGTGTTGAAACTTTAAAAAAAAAACGCGGACGAAATTATCATTACCTTCAAGAAGAAAAGAGAAAGTAAGAAAAGTTGAAGTAAAAAAGAAGGGAAGCAAGAATTGTTGGATAGAGAGACAGTTTGAATGCATCACACGAGGCAGGGAGGATTGTGGGTAATGTGGATGGACGTACAAAGTGGAAAGACGAGTTTTTCATCCTTCACTTCGTCAGTCCGCACACTTTAATGGTCAACTACTGGTCTTGACAGACTGTGATTTGATTGGAGAATGAAGATGTTTTGGTAAAGCTCTCGTTTGTGTTGCTCGGGGCGAGATGAGAGTTAATCTTACGTAACCAATGTGCAATATAAGGCTAGAGAACCTACAAACCGCTATATGACACACACACTTTACTACTTCAATAATCAATAAACTCACAGTCAGAGTTATTACACATTATCACTTTATTCTTTTGGTTATCGAATCATTTTTATGTATAAAAAAAATAAGACTTCACTATGTTATGTAAAAGAACAGCAATGACATTCCATATTATAGGTATTGTGAGCTTTTGTACAGTATTTATGTTTTTTCATTTTTAGTTAAGTCTTTTTATAGCACTTAATTTATAAATAAATTAGTCTGGCGTTTTTCTCTACTGAAAGATTTTGACGCTCAACTCAAGTTGGGTCAGCGAGGTCGCATTTGTGTGATTTATTTTTTTTAATTGTTCTGGTGAATCTCACAAAGAAACATCCTGGTCATATTTCACCCCAAAATAAAATTTTGATATTTGCATAAAGACATTTGCATGAAAAAAATTAGGACCATTTAAAAAAAAAAAAAAAATTTTTTTTTTTTTTGCATCGTTATTTTCATTGTAATTTCACTTTAATTTCTTAAAATTGTGATGCAAAAGCAATCTCATTCACATTACTTTAATACATTTTTATTCTTCAAATTTTTTATTAAATTTAATCCAACAAATATTATGGTTTCCACCATTTGAAAAAAAATTTAATAAATAAAAGTGATCTCGCAATTGTGACATTTTTCTCAGAATTGTAAGATATAAACTTGCAAATCACCTTTTTTTATTTATTTATTTTTTAATCCCGTGGTGGAAACGGGAAATGGTTTGTACTTTTACAGATGTGCTGTAATTTTTTCACATTACAGTTCTATTTTTTTGCTTTAGGGTAATTGGAATTTGGGGGAAATGTAATTAATTGACATTAAAATAATGAAAACATTTTTTTTTTAAATACACAAAAAATCAAATAACAAAATGTAAATATTTTATGCTAATTTCTTTTCATTTTGGGATGAAATATAACTAGACAGGATTGGCGAGATTCACCGATGAGCAGCTGTGTAATTTCAGTGGTTGTTTTCATCACCCTGTTAATTCAGGAAAGGGAATTGTGTTGTTTCTTAAATGATGAAGACTGCGTCGAGTTTGCAGTGGAGAGAGAAACTCTGTGTTTGTGAGTGTGTCTGTGTGGAGAATGAAGTCAGACGGGTTACAGCCCTTCGGGGACAGACAATTAACCGTTAAAGCACTCGCCCGCCTCAGGTGGGTGCACTTCCTGTTAAATGAGCAATTTCAGCTGCCTTAGTTTGTCTGGAAAGAACCGCGTCACACCCAAATTCTCGCTCACCTCAAGGATGTGAAGTCAGACATTTCCCAGACCGCATCACGCATGGAAATATTTCACAAAATTGTTTCTCGATTGATCTGTTGAGTAGTTGTGAACACTAGTGCCAAGAACGCGCAGGTAAACAGAACAAAGCAATGCAGAAGATAACTTCTCATTACAAACGGGATCCTCAGAGAATCATATTTTCATAAACTGAGTCTGCTTTTTTCACTTTTTCAGTGATGATAGTCCTCAGTCGAGTCTTACTGTTTAGTGACCCTCTCAGCCCTTTCTAGTGAAAGACGTCATCAATGTTTATTGTAAATATTGGTATATATTGCCTTTCTCTGTACATAGTGCTCTCACAGTCCACGATTGTTCATATGAATCTAATGGCATATTTTTATAAGTATTTTTGTCTATTTAGTTTTTTTCCTCATTTGGCATGTGCCGTCTTATTTAAATGAAAACTCTTCCAGTATTTGAAAAGAAGAGGAGCCGCTCCGCGTCTGCGGGTCCTGTAACAGTCGTCATGCTTATTTCACGCCGTTGTGCTGTTTTGTCACTGTGGGTTTCTTTGTAATTAAACATTCACTGATGCCAGAATCCAGCCGCTCCGGTAATTCATTTACACACACGCTCACACACGATCTCTCCTGTCATCGCAGTCAAACGAGTCACTGTCAGTGCCAGGAAGTTTTCAAATATTGTGCGTTGGCACAAAATAAGACTCTTTTGAAAAGGTACATTTTTAAAGAATTTTTTTTTTTTTTTTTTTAAATGTATAAAAACAAATTGACATGCTATTTCTCTTGCAGTAACTTTTGGGTGTCACAGTTCTATGAAACATCACATTTTTTAAATCACGAAGTAACAGGGTTTCTCACAAAATGTTTGCCATGAATTAAATATTACATGTGTGGTGGTAGCCTAATTAAAATAAGGTCATTTTACACTGCGCTCTTTTGACTTCTGTGTTTAGTTACATTGCTGCAGAAATCCATTTAAGATTTATCAAAAGCTAGGTGATGATTCATGCGATTAATAAACGTGATTGAAGTGTGAATCATCACCCAGTTTAGGATTAAAATAACTTTTTTCTGTTGTTAATCTAACATGCATGATTTAGCCACAACAGGTCCAAAGAATTTTAAGGAGGGCAAGGACATTTATGCGTTTAAATGTGTGTATATTGGCTGGTAAATATTTTTAAAGAAATCTCTTGTTGACCAAGGCTGCATATATTTGGTCAAAAATACAGTAAAAGCACAAAATAAATTGTGAAATATTATTGGAATTTAAGATGACTATTTGAATGTTCAAATGTAATTTATTGCTGATATCAAAGCTGAAATACTACAGTCTTCAGTGTCTCAGAAATAATTATAACGAATTTGCTGATTTTCTGCTCAATTTCTGATTATTATCAGTGCTAAAAACGAGCAGTATTTATTTGAAATGGAAATCTTTGTATGATTATAAATCACTTTACTGTAAGTTTTGATCAATTTAATTCATCCTTGCTGAATGAAAGAATTTGTATAAAAATGCAATGCTTGTGTTGCTGGTGTGTCAGCAGCTCGTGGTTCTGAACGACTGTCTGACGTTCATACAAAATGAAACACACAAGACCAATTCACGTCATCTCACAGCAAACTGGTTGTGCGAGGGCACAAAGAAAGCTTTACAATGTCATGCAATGAATGTTCATGGCCTGACCCTGCAGTTCATGGTTTGTGTGAGAGATCTGGTTTCTACAGAAGCATTAGTTAATCTAAAAAATCAAATAATCATATAAAAAATTGAGGAGTAACACAGATAGGGCCATATAGACTGGTTATAGAAGATTATGAAATGAAATATGTATTTTTAGTGTTATATTGAAAACATTTGCTGTCTTTGTCATGTTCATCCATTTCTTTAATGTCTTGATGGTTTTCAGAAGTTTAGAACGACCAGTTATATTTGGTTATTATTGAATAGAGGCTGAAAATAATACATGCTTTCATTTGCAGATGTTCAGTTGGTTAAGATGTTTGAACCTGAACGCAATTACAAATGTTGTTTATCAACTGCGCAATCACATTTTAAATGCAAGTGGGTTTGCATGTACTTCATAAGCTCATTCCAGACATTAATTTTTAGATCTTTAACCCTGAAAAACCCAAATATATATATAAAATAAAATAAAAAACTGAAAAATGATTTCACCTTTTAAATGTTGTTGTAGGAGGCCTCTAATGCAGAAATAAAAGGGCTTTTACATTTTTTGACATTTTAGTCAGTTTTTAGGGAAATGTTGTAATATTGCAACGTTGGGCTCTTGGGTAACAGAATATCAGTGATTTTACTCGCTCAACAAATGTAGAGAACATCTAAAGGTTCATTTGCTGGGTCTAATGCTTCTGTAACCCAATAACAGTAGTCTATATATTTATAAACACTAATAATCACACGACAGTTATAAAATAAGTTATATATTTATGTATATATATTTTTGTATGAGTGTCCATCTCAAAGTCACTGTTCTCATTACGGACGGTATCAGATACACATGATGAGACGGTCTTTCTTGGCTGGTGACATTGTAAAACAGGGCTGTCCAAACTCGGTCTCAAGATTGCATATTTGGTGTTTATTTTGTTATAAATGTAATATTGAGAGAGAAATTGATAGATGTGTGACAGAAATGCAAAAACAAAAAATTCAATGGAGTTTGAATGGCACCCGGTGGCTGTTTGTGGTATAACGCCTAAATAAAATTGCATATGAACCTCAATTTTTTTTTTATCAACTTCAAATTTGGAACACAACTTATGTACACATATGGCTTTAAGTTTATAGCAATTTTAGATTTTTAACTATTTTTTTAAATATTTATTTTATATAAAATGTAAGAAAAATAGTATAATACATTTGCGTTAAGTAAATTTAAACTTCTATAACTTTTTAATACTTTAATTTTATTAAATGATTTCACTTCTGTAATAATCTGCTAATTGTCTTCTTTAAAAAGAGACCAACCTTAGGTCTGTATACAAAAGCGTTCATGAATTATAATAATTTAAGTTTGCATAGTGCACTTTTTCGTGAATTTTCAAAAATGGGGATGACAGTTAAGGGGTTAAACACACCTGAAGCAGCTAATCAAGCTCTTATAGGCATACTAGAAACTTCCATGCAGGTGTGTTGAGGCAAGTTAAACTCTGCAGGACACCGGCCCTCCAGGACCGAGCTTGGACAGCCCTGTTCTAAAATGAGAAAAAAAAAAAAAAGTTTATTTTCCAGGGTAAAAATATCAGTGCAAATTAATCCCAATCATACTTTCACATTTTAAATAATTCACCCATTCACAGAATTCACACAATACTGTCTGATAGCTTATTGTGTCCTTCACTTATCATGCTAATAGCACTGATACCTCCCACATTGCAGAACATTATCACCTGTGTCTCATGCAGCAAGCAGATATTTGGGTAAACAAAGCCCAGAAAAAAACATTGCATTTTATAAATGAGATACAAATCATTTAAAATATTGCTGCACAAATATACTTTACAATTCTCAAAGAAATTATTTTATTCTTCAACTTGAATTTATTTAATAATCATAAAATCTTGATTAATTCTCAAAATTGTAACAAAAAAAACATTTCAAAAACAGGATGTTTAGTATTTTTTTCACAGGCGACAAGTGAGAAGCACAATTTATCCATGTAATGTGCAAGGTGCACAGGCAAATTTTGCTACCCCTTTAACCCATTGTTTTAAATTACATCACTGACGTTATAAGCTCAAAACCTAAATTGATCAATGCATTCAACAATACCGTAATATCTACATGATCTAGACGCATTACTAATCACAGAAAAAACTAAATATTTTAGGCATTTTCAAGTTTGCAGGTTGTGTGAGGATTTAAAGCCAGGTAAACAGGCATATTTTTTAAATCTAGCATCCAATAGCATTGCAAGGCTAAACAATAGGACCTATTAGTTGTATAAATGTGGTCTTACAGAAAGAAAGAAAAAACATGAGCAGCTATATTTTAGTCGAGCTAATACTGATGTTGTAATATTACAACAGCGGGCCTTACAGGGTTAATGCACACTTCATTGGATGGCTGCTTTCATCTGTAAGTACAGTTTGAGTGAAATCACTAAAGTAAGTATAATTTTCTGTGATGAATTTGCTTGTTTTTTGCTGTAGGGTTCACTGTTAAAACACCCGGAATGAAAGGAATCAGTGTGAGATTGTGTTAAACTGCCCTGCAGCATGTGTTTATGCCGCATGAGTGCATTCCACGCACACAGAGCTGGAGAAACATGAACTGAAACTGAAAGAACAGAACATATGTAGACACTATTTAGATGAAATAGAAGGTGAGATGTCTGCTTTTATATTTGTCCCACATGGACTGGAGTGGTGTGGTGTTTTTATCAGCTGTTTGGACTCTCATTCTGACGGCACCCATTCACTGCAGAGGATCCATTGATGAGCAAGTGATGCAATGCTAAATGTCTCCAAATCTGTTACCATAAAGAATCAAACTCATGCATATCTCTTGAATGGCCTAAGCGTATATGCAAATTTTCAGAATTTTTATTTTCTTTAAAATGTCCTATAAGTATTCGGGATTTGATATAGTTTTTCTGTAGACTCAGGCTGTAATATTACACGACACTGTTTTGTCAATGCACTGCGGTGTCTTCACAGGAATGAATAGAGAGGGCGCGCGCGAGGTGAAGTTCACGCGCTGTGACGTGTTTCTCTCAGTTCTCAGGGACTCCGTTCTAATGTTGGGTCGTTCTGCTCTTCTCTGCGGTTCATCTCTCTCCCTCTCTCTTTGTGTAATTATAGACCACACATCCGGCATATGATGATTATAGGACACTTATGATTCCACAGTAAAACAGGTAAGATAAAATACGAACTTTATTCAGCGTGTGAAAGAGTTTATTAACAGATATGGGGACAGTTGCAGTACGGATGCGGCAGATATTTTCAGTTACTTGTGAAGTGTGTACTGTAGTGTATACTGCGTACTCAGATGAGTGTGGATATACTGTACTGAGCTGTACTTCAATACGTTTTAGAGTTTAAGATGAGAGTTTTCTACTGAACCGTTTCACACAGGAGACAATAGAAATGTGGTGAGTTGAGTTTCGTAGTCTTATGCATTATGAAGCTCTCAGTCACTTTTTTTAAACACTCTGATATGATTATTATATGTTTTTAAGGTACGAATATTCATGACCTTTGAATTTTATCTGAAAAGTTTTGATGAAATAAAGTTCTATATACAAATAATTGTATATTTTGATTATGATTAGAATTACTCCTTTAAAGACAAATATTATGTTCAGTGTTGATTCATATATTTGAATAACTAGGCTAAATATATGCATATTTGAATGTGCATAATCTTTAAGTGAAAAATGTACCATTATATTTTCTGACAAAATTCTATTGATTTCCTAATGTTTCTAAAACAACTTTTTAACCACTAGTGTCACTGGAAAAGAAGGGAACTAAGCAATGATAAACATTCTGGAAGCTGTATAAGTTTATTGTAATATTTTATTATCCAAAAATGAGTTTATTACAACAGCAATAACAATAGCTGTACTGTTGTCACTTGTTGTCTCAAACTATGATTACCATAGTAAACAATGGTAAAGGGAATCACTATAATTTGTATATATATATGAAGTGTTACCCGAACATAAGGCGATTGCAAATGCATGAACTATTATTTGAAAACCATTAAATAAGTACATTTTGCTATTGCACCAGAATGACATTGGCATTACAGGAACATTGTGTTTTACTGTATGTTGTGAACTTACCAACAGCGTTTATGGAGGGTCTATAAACATTTCAGATCTGCTGAGTCTAATATATATGAGAGCAGAATGAGGAACAGCATTTATTGGTTTTACGAAACTAAGTGTAACACAATAATATATTACCATCATTTACCTCCTGCCATGGTGTCATCAACTCCAGCTTTAAATCGTTCAGGGATCACAAATTGTTCTGCTCTTTTCCAGTGAACTCCGTTAACTAAGGCAGTGAGCGGATTTAAATACAGCTCATCATAATGTGTCGCCCACTGGGCAGCTTCACACACACACATACACACTTTGGCTCCAGACTTTGGCACGCACTGCGCCAGCTGCGGTTTATACCAGCTGGAAACACATGTTTGTGCTGCATGCATAATTTATGATCTGCACTATAAACAAAAATGCTGTGTTATAAAACATTGTATAACATCCTAGGCACCAGAGCATGTTGGATAAATCCCAAAATTCCTATTTAAAATACTTTGTTACGAGGCACCACCCTTGTCGTTATAATTAAAATCTTTTGTAAACCCTCCATGAATATTATAGTGATACACAGTATTGGCACACAGCCTGGACTGTTAAAAAGCAGGATGTACTTGCCACGTCTTTGTAGTTTGACTTTTTTTTTAACAGGCATTAACAAAATGGCTAAACGTGTTTTATGCTCACGTTTGAAATAAATATGCACTATTATTACCGTGTTCAGCATAACCTGCTTTATGAGCCACACAAATACTTTAGTAACTTTAAGGCTTGTAAAGCATTGTGATTGAATGCATGACTCTAACACAGGCAATGTTTGTCATGGGACGGGCCAGCAGACTCACTCTGACGTTTTAATATATTTGGCACATCTGAATTTAAATTTTTGACTCATCAGCATGTAGTCTGCACCAGTTTATATACTTTACAACTTTTAATTCCTACTGTACACGGAAAGGCATTATAGACAGAATATGTAAAATACTCGGTTTATCTGCATAAAGCCGGTCAGTCTGTTTCTAAATTCAGCATAAAGACACAATGCTACATAAAAGACAGACTAAATTATGCCTGCTCAGACCCACCTCAGCCTCTAATATCATAATTGCTGTGTGGGTGGCATTAAAAATGAATGGCACCTCAGAAGTGTTTTTATGCCACCTTTGAAGTAAAATGTTGGCATTATAGGCATATTTGCACAGTTAACATCAAATTTACACTGCAAAGGTGGCACAGATGGACTTTTGCAATATTTAGGTATCTTTACACCGACTGTTTAATGCTGTTTAGAGGTGGCATGAATGCATTTACTAAGCAATTGCAACTGTATGTGGTACTTACTAGGGGCTGAGGTGGGTCCGAGCAGGCATAATTTAGTCTGGCTTTTATGTGGCATTGTATCTTTAAACTGAATTTTGAGCAGGTACAGACCAGCCTTAACTTGACTGTGTAAAGATGTCTTTAGTTTATGCAGCTCACACATTCAAACCCATAAATTAGATGTTCTCACTGCTGTAGATCCTCTAAACTATCATGATTAATAATCAAAGAGAATTTGAGTCCCAGTCTGTTCAGACAAATTAATCTTCACAAGTGCCAGACTGTGGCAGAACGTTTCCATATGAACAAGACTTATGTTCATGTGTTCGCATAGCTGTCTGTGCATTTTCCACATGCTTGCATAATTTTGTTTTGATAGAGTTCATTTGATCATCCTAATTCTGTGACTCTGCTGTCCAAACAAGAAGCAGCTCTGCCCGGAAGCCCGAGAGGTCTTGCTAGGTCTGTTATCTTGTAATCACCCATGCTCTTTGCTTGACCCGTACTGGAGCGAGTTTTGAAGTGGGAGTTTGGTTGGCAGGAGTCTTTGCGCTCTGACATTGGGCACGCTCCTCTGAAATTATGAAGCGAACGTCTGGGCAGATTCCAAACCCTCCACGGCTGAATGCAGGAATCAATGGTTTAATTAAAGCTTTATTATTTGTCTTGGTGGACTGATTCACCAGAAACAACCAAATCTACTGTATACTTTTCCCTCCCTCGCGTGCAGACATCTACCTGCGTTGGCTGTTGACCTCTGTGTGGTATGGGCGCTGCTGGCACACTGACCGTTCTGACCTCAGATCAGCAGGGATTTACTCTGTGAAGCTGTGGCTTCTGCTGACTCTACTACTATGATACATTGAGTTATGTGACTGAACATTGAAGGTACATCATGAGAAATATCTTCATATTATGCACAAGAGATATTCTAACTATAATTACAACTCTTTTGATATGAAGTTCAAAACATTAGTTACAAAAATTATTCAGTGATTCTTTTATTGCTTTTATACGCACCTAAACATGCCAATATGATGCAAAAGCATCTTTATGCTTTTATACGCACCTAAACATGCCAATATGATGCAAAAGCATCTTTAGGCCTAAAATTCGCACATGAGATACAAATTAATTTTAGTATTGTTGGGCCTAATTGTTGACCCATGAACCCCTGAGTGATTCAGTCTGATATGCAAGTGAATCATTTTGGGACAATGACTCGTGGTTGGTAGGTTGCTGATTCAAGCGCTGCTCTGAGGTATTCAGTTTGGTTTGTGAAGGAATCATTCTTGGTTCAGTGTGTCAGTTGGTTGTTTGTGAAACAGTTCAACTAATTTATCAAAATAATTTGGCTCAAAAGAACAATTCTTTCCTGAATCTGAATCACTAGTCATTTTTAAAGTGTGTATTTTACTAAGTGTGTTTGCTAGGAACTAAACCCAGGATCTTGGCATCCCTAGCACCATGTTGAGCTACAAGAATGTTAGTTTTTACACTAGCTGTGACCACAAAGACCAACACAAAGGGAAATTGTTGCTATTCAGGATGTGATGATACTGCACTTGGTGCCGGGGACACATATGGTGCCCGTTCAGGGTGTTATTAGAGGGCATAGATGGGCATGTGACAGGAAGTCCCCTCCCCATCATATGCAGGGCCACATGACCCAGGCCTGCACCCTCCGCAAAGGCTAGCATCCATTAATTAGCACAGGGCAGCGTGGGTAATATGATATTCCTGTAGTGGAGGATAATTACGGGTTCAGAGAACAAGACACAGCCAGTGGATTTGGGTGACCAATTCATCTGAAGGCAAAGGTTGACCTCCCTTATTCTCTATA
This sequence comes from Barbus barbus, assembly GCF_936440315.1. Classification (NCBI taxonomy): domain Eukaryota; kingdom Metazoa; phylum Chordata; class Actinopteri; order Cypriniformes; family Cyprinidae; genus Barbus; species Barbus barbus. The sequence continues at coordinate 28,481,006 of NC_136750.1, forward strand.
CATTTGGCTTTCTTAGAAAAGTAAAAATTCTGCTTTTGTTAATGAATACAAATTATAATATGCAAATATAGTCCATCAGAAGTGTCTCAAACCGCTTTTTGATGCTGGCGTATGGGTGCATTTAACATTCCTGCTATGACAGAAGAAGGTGGAAATCCCCCCTGGGAACTGGGATTGTTCCACATTAAGGAAGTGTTTTCCTGGTATTTAATTTCCAACCTGTTGAAATGAGCTTGTCTCCTTCCTGGTCTCTTCCTTGTCTTCTATCGTGATTCTTTTTAAAACGATTTAAAAATCGATTGGTTTACCTCAGAATCTATTTTTATTTAATTATTTTATTTTTCCTAAGAGGTGATGGGGAGAAGTTAGCGCTTTGTAATTCCAACAGAGGGCAAAATTTATAGGCATGTTCAACTTGGAGCAGCACCGTGCCGTAGACGATCAGCGCATGACATCAAAGTTCGGTGCCTTGATGCCATACAATGATTGTTCTGCGTGCACAGTGCCGTTGCATTAGACGACGACATATACGTTTCAAACCGGCACGAGAAAGCAAAACCATGACGGAGGCAGAGGATCAAACCCCTTCCAGAGTTCTTTCTGCACCTTGAATCCCAACTGCTGGGAAAACATGACTAAACATGACTAAAACGGTATGCAAAGTAACATAGCACTTTATTTTTTTTCAGGAAGTGTTTTGTTAATATGACTCATCGTATACAATCTCTTTTAAGGGTATAATCAACTATTTTCCATTGTCTAGTTTTTAATAAGCAAACAAAAATCACAGTAAATTGTAATATCGAATTGCAATAGTGACTGCTAAGATGTGTGTCAACACATAGCAATATCAAATCGCAATACTTGTAGAATCGAAATTCTTAAAAAAATTGCAATACATATTGTATCAGCACCCAAGTATCGTGATATTATCGAATAGGGAGGTAGGTGTATCGTCCCATCCCTAAGCTACATGTAATTTCATATTGTCTTTGTTACACACTGAAAAAAAAATTGGCGTATGATTTATTTTGACAATTTTCACTCAGAATTTGCTAGTAAATTTTGAAAACTTAAAACAGTAAGTTAAACATTTTTTTAAAAGTAGAAAATAAAAATAAAAAATACCACAAATTACATTTATGATAAACTAAAATTAAATAAGCACTTTAATAAGTCAACAGTTTAAAATAAGTGCACTTTAAAGCACAGCAAAATATTAAAACATGATTCATATCATATTACATTAAAACAATATTATATTATCTTCAAATACAGTTTTTTTTTTTTAAATATACTTTTTGATGTGAATGCAATTAAGCACATTTCTTTCAAAAAGGGTTTGGCTTTTTGCAATTTACAGTTACACCATTGCTCTCTTATTTGCAGATCATGCTGTGAGAATCTCAGTTGTTGGCAATGTGGAATCACTTAACATATGGATTTCATTAATATTAAATTGTCAGAATGATCTCAGCAATGTTATAGGGTTGTAACATAGATTCCTGCTTTTGCCCAAATCATGCATCTTATGATTTACACATTTCACTTTTTACATTTCCTTCTGTAAGAAATTATTTCTTTCTCTTTTTCTATAGATAGTGGAATGTTTGCTGGAATGGTAACTGCCAGCTTGTGTTTACTATGGTAAATAAACACTTAATGGAAAGATACAAACAGCAGCAGAAGTATATGCATTGTACTCAGTAGAAGTACTGACGCTACTTACAGTAAGTCCCTGTGCTGTATTTTGCATTATATTGCCAACATATAGTTTTATATGCTTATTTATTTAAAACTATTTAAACATTAAAAATATATAAAGATATTGTCCCCTTAAATAGCTTCAGTTGAAGTCAACAATCAAAATTGTCCGTCTTGTCAAAATAGCTCCTCCAACACTGAGCAAACAGCAAACAAAACTAAATATAGACACAATCTAATACTTATGAGGCAATCATGTATGTAATGGCGGAAAGAGCTATCGTTATGCTATCTACAGTGGTTATGAATAGTCAAATCTCAGGTGCATAGGAGGAGATAATAGCCATTTTGTAGGTATTTGTCCAGAATGGTGGTTGGCAACTGTTATTTAGGCATGACATCAAGGGCCTTATTTTGAACAGGCAGATGTTTCATCTCAGAGAATAATTGGTTTTCCTCTGTTTTTCTTAGCAGAAACCGCAGTAGAATGATGCACATGGCCCATAATCATGTTTGTGTATCGGTGGCCTTGTCTTTTAACAGCATGGTCCAAAACAGGAACATGAGACACTTCCAAACAAGCAACAAAACACTTCATTTACCACTGCAGTTTATTTAACTCCGACTAAAAAGCTATTAGCAACTCCGAAGTCATTCTTATTGGGTTTCAAAAGACAGTTCCACCCAATGATGTGTATTTTCCAAGTTCAAAAAAACAGTTTTATAAAATGTAAGCAGGTTGAAATGTTTTTCAGCTAAAATGATTTAGAGACACACACACATATATATTATATATATATATAATCTAAAAACTAATGACATAGGGCAGATATATACTACTACAGGCATATTATATGTATATATGCAGTGCATATTTTTGCACCGTTGAAGCTGTCGTGGCCTAATGGATAGAGAGTTGGACTTGTAACCTGAAGGTTGTCGGTTTGAGTCTCAGGTCCGGCAGGGATTGTAGGTGGGGGAGTGAATAACCCTCAATACCATGACTGAGGTGAGACCCTTGAGTAAGGCACTGAACCCCCAACTGCTCCCCGGGCGCCGCAGCATTGGCTGCCCACTGCTCCGGGTGTATGTTCACTACTGTGTACACTTGAATGGGTTAAATGCAGAACACAAATTCAGAGTATGGGTCACCATACATGGCCACACACCACTTCCCCCCCCCTGAAGAGCCTGATTTTTTTTGTGGCACTAGCATTACCAAATGACAAAAATAATGTTTTCACACAGGTTTCCAAAACATTTTTTGTCTGCCATTGATCTGACTAACAGATGGTCCCAGCTAACATCAATGTTGCTTTTCCCTGCTCAGTATATCATAGCTCTGGATGCTCATTTTGTTCATAAGCCACATAAAATGAAGCCCAATGCAACTTTATTAGCAGAAACTCCCTTTTCATCCCATTGTCTGATGAGGTTTGTGTTGAGTGTCCCTGTTTGGATGCTGTAATTGTTGCATAACATTCTTCACCCCTGGTTACAGAGGGATTGTGGTGGTCACCGGCCACAGCACGTGGTTGGCACGTATCTTGAAACATGCAGGACATACTACAAAACATGCTGTTAGCAGCTGAAAACAAACAATGGTCAGTTCATTTGAAGGAGCAGAGAGACAGAGATGGAAAGTGAAAATGGAAAGTGTCTGGCTATTAAAATCCCCGGCTATATTTGTCAGCAACATCAGGCTGGCGGGGATTTGAAGAAAGACGGCGGTGTTGAACATTCAAAGCGAGAACAGGAAGTGACACGTGGTCGTATGGCACATGTCAGCGCCAAACTTGCTGACTGGAGTTACAAGACCATCTCACACGGCTTGTGTTCTTTAATAAGGTCAATAAGTTTTTTTTTTAATGCTTTAATTTTTTCTAATACTTAGCAAGGATACATTTAATTGATCAAACGTAACAGTAAGAATTTAGTGTGACAAATATTTTGTCACAATGAAAATAAAAAAATGCTGTTCTTTTGAGCTTTCTATTCATAAAATTTTTTTAAGAAAATTGTACAAAAAATATGAAGCAGCACAGCCGTTTTCAACATTGATTCTTGAGCAGCAAATCAGCATATTAGTATGATTTCTGAAGGATCATGTGATTCTGAAGACTAGAGTAATGATGCTGGAAATTCAGCTTTGATCACAGAAATACATTACATTGTACAATATATTCAAATAAAAACATTTATTATAATTCTAAAAATGTTTCATAATTTTGCTGTATTTTTGCACAAGAAACTTATTTTAATTCAAATTCAAATCTTATGGGAATGTTTCTTTTGAACGCTCGCTGAACATTCTGAAAGCACCAACATTATAAAACATTGGATGAACATCTCAAATGTTTTAGGAAAAAACATTCCATGAGCGATATATAGATAATGTTAATGTGCTAATGTTTTAAGAACATCATTAAAGACCAGATGACTTTGAACAAATGTCACATTAACCTTACTGGAAGAATGTTTGTACGTAACTTTAATAGAATCTTGCCAGAATGTTACGTTTGCCAAAATTCTGAGAATGTTCCCTGCTTGGAACATAAAGGGCGAATTCCAAAAGGCTTGTTTGTGCCATAAGGGGATGCCATTTGAGCGTTCCAAACGAAAGTGAACAACTGAATACCTTCACGAAGGGCCCTTCCAGAAGTCCGTTAGCGAAGGGAACATGTGAAGGTCACTTCACAGAAGTGATTTCCATTTGTGATCATGTGATCTTCGTTTAGGATGCATTTTAAAGCAAAGTTGGGGTTGATTTCAGCTTCACATACAAATGAAGAAGAATAGGCTAATTCAATTTGTCTTTATTTAATGTAATACAAAATATTCATCGTCCTTCAGTGATATAAATATTATTTAAAATGGTAGTGAAAGCAAGTTTAGCTTGAAAAAGTGTAATAGTAATAAGACACAATTAGATAATATTTGAATAAAATAATAATAATAATAAATATTTGCAACAACTGTTGGAGCTCTGAATGCTGCACACACATGCAGGGTTGTCAAGGTAACATTTGGTCCGTCATTCCCTTCTTCAAGGGAGTTCCAAACGCTTATACGAGACAGAAATGCCCTACACCCTTCAAAGAACACACTTCAAGGGCTCTGCCCTTCGAAGGGTGTAGGGCAAAGGGATGCTCACCTCCGTTTGGAATTCGCTCAGAAGCAAAGATAATCATCAAGTACTACCATCTTGTTTTATTGTATATCAGCAAGCTCAGCTGAAACAAGTCAAACAAACCTCCCACTTTTGTCTCAATTAAGATCATCTGTAGTGTGATTAATCAGCAGCATCATTACTGATTTGGGTGATCTTAGATGTTGTGATCCTGTTGTGGGTTAGCTTTTATTAGTCCGCAAAAATGATATATTGTGAATTGCATTTGATGCATGTGATGATGTATTTATTTGGTTGTAGCTAATCAATACTTCTGAAAGCTTAACAAGTATGTGTCAGTCTAGCGATGGCTAGACTGCAGTTTCTCGTCTGAAGGTTTGGCTGTAGAACAGAGCTGTACTCTTGGACCGGGACTCTCGCTTTGTCTTGTATTATGTCTTGAGTCCAGTCTAGAACGAGTGTGGATCCTGGAGCGACGTGCTGGCAGGACGCGAGCTGCAAAACACGGAACACAGAAAAACCTTCCGGATGATGAGAATACTCCTGAAAAACGAACAGCTCCCAAAAGTCAGTCCAGAGCAACCCCTTCATCGTTTCCAATCTGTAACATGACAGATCCAAAAATGGATAATTCTAGATGATTGGTTTATGTTTGTTGTTGTTGTATTTACTTTATGCCGTGTTTTATGCGCTCCCAAAGCCACGTTAATTGGACAGTACGGAGATAGAGTTGCAAGAACTGTAATTACTGTTCGTTGGGACTTTATTGCTTTTTAATGATAGAGCTAAATTTAAGCAGGCATGGGGCATGTCTGACTGGCAGCTGATCTTGAAATGCGAAGGACGAGCCGTTTCTGTGTGGTGGTTTGTGGGTGGGCGGCCGGGGCGAAGGAGGAGGAGGTGGGTGTTTGTTTATTCTTTGAACATTTCTCCCAAAAAGCCCTGTCATTTGTCAAGAAGGGCGAAGGGGTGATCGCTGCCAAAACTGTAAACTCATTTGTTTGTTGCTTTTCATATCTTTGCATTCTGAAACACTCAGAAGTTTAAGTAGTCTTGATTTAAGCTGTTCCCCACCGGATATGGGTGAGACTAGTTATATTTAGTAGGAATGTTGCAGGTTGTTTTCCCAACCAATATAACGTGATTCCAAATGTTGTGGTTTTTTTTATTAGATGTTTAGCTTGCACTAATTTATGTGTGATTGCACTGTACGGATTGATCTAATTTCGTTGTACTTTTAGTATAGTGACAATAATAAAGAATCTTGAATCAAATGACTTTAATATCCATGCATGAAAAAGCTGCTTTGATCCAACACTCAAATTAATATTTTCCAAGTCTTAAATAATGAAAAACAATGGAGGGAACTGGTTTACAGACTGTATCATTTTATCGTTATCTCTAGAATCTTGATTGGATAAAATATTTATGGCATCGTTTATCATCTGAAAAAGCCAATCATACATTAAAATATTTTGTGAGAGAATCAGACAAAAAAAATTCAGGTAACAGTTTACCCAAAAATCTAAAGGAAAAAAGCATTTATATTTTGCATATGGAAGAATAAAAACAGGAAACAATAAAAGCAGAGTTAAAAACAGTGAAAGATCAATATATATATATATATATGAATAAATTAGACTTTGGGGCCCATTAAGACATTTTTTTTGCATTAAAAAAAAAACATTTTAATGAAAATCAAGCATATTTTCTTTACAAATTATCCATAAGTATTTTAAAATATCTTAATTATTTTCATTACAGCATTACAGTTATTCTTATTTTATTTTTTTAGTCAATCATAAATAATATAAATATATTATTAATATAATTATATGAATATAAATCTATATTTATATATTTATAAATAATTAAAATAAATTTAATTAATTAAATTTAAAGTCTTACATTATGCAAAAGAAATGGAGGGAATTTATTAGTTGATATGAAACGGTATGAATTTTTCTGTCCCTAAAATCTGATTGGTTGATAGAAATGTCATGCCAGGCCAAACATGGATGTTCCGGGAAAGGTGCTTCCTTTGCATAATCACTTTCACCGTTAGGTTAGACGTGTAGTCTAGGTATTGAACTTTTGCCGTGGTCGTGCTAAAATCAGTGGCAGCACAGACCAGCGTGGGCCAGAATGTCTTGCAGACGGACACGTGCTGTCTGAGCTCAGCTATTGTGTTTTTATTCATTCTTGTTTTATATTCTTCACTTGGGTGTAGAAAACATTTACTTGGAATGTAGAAATCTCTCCACCACAATGTGTAAATCATCAGTGAACTCATGTGATTGGAGGATTGTGGTAAAGGAGGAGGGGCCTCTCTCGGGTGGTGGGCGGAGCCGTGGTTTTGAGTGGCAGTATAAGGAATGACAGCATTATGCAGACAGGGACAGTGAGCAGGCCGTCCTCAGCTGTTACCAGGGCAACAGAGCACAGCACCACTCTGGGGTAAGTGTAGCGCTCAGTCGGCACCTGTGTGCATTCTGTTGTCATGACGACGAGATCAAAGCATTATTTATCTTTTCCATTTCTGCTGTGCAACTGGACGATGAAGTGTTATATAGCTAAATAAGTTAATATTATATAGAGATTTAGTATATAGGTTTTGTAATTTGTTTTGTTTGAAGAAAATAAATGTCTAACAAACAAAACAAACTAGAAAACTAGTAGAAAAAATTACTATTTTGTCATGTTGTCTTGTACACTGTAAGAGTCCGTAAAAATACTAATACTAAGTCATTTTCCCTATTGATTTTTCACAGGTTTTTTTACTCGTGTTTTGAATTATGCATTGGATTGCATTATGTTTTAGGGTAAAAAGAAATTCATTAAATTTACCAATACCCTTTCCTTTATTTTCTTACAGATTTTTTTCTTACTGTTTATTTATTTATTTACTTGTTTGTTTGTTCATTGATTAATTAGTTTTTTTTTACTTCAAGATTTTATATAATGTTCATTAAGTAGTTCTTATGATGTCTTCAAAACTAGCTATGAATAAACTAATAAAATGAGGAAAAATTGCTCATTCAAAGCTTAGGAAAATTCTATGAAGTCTCGAATCTTGTGTATAAAATTATTTCGAGAAAAAAAGAAACATTTTTGTCACATCAAAGATTACACATTGGTGTAGAAACAATTTTTACTGAGACATTGCTAGTAAATTTCATAAATAATTACAAAGAATCGACAAGTAACATTGATTTAAACTTAAAGTTTGGAAGTAGAAAGACTGAAATAGTATGTTCTTATAAAACATACTCCAATAATCTGTTTTATTTACAACAAAAATTGAGTGTAAAATGAATGTGGAGAGCAGCTCAGATCATTTGGTTCATATTAAAACAAGAAACTCCAGATAAAGCCTGATCTCCAGTGAATCTCATGTATTTGAGAAGAGGGTCTGAGAAGCACAGCTGGCATCTCATGGTCTAGTGTAGATATTAATGTTTGAATGAGAGCAATATTTCAACGGAGAACCATTTCTCTCTTTTGCTCCAGTAGATCCAGTAAGTGGTTTCTGGCCTGACTGGGCATATTGGTCTGGGCAAGCAGTTCTGCCCCAAACCACAGGCCAGCTTTAGTTCAGCTGACTATTTATGTCACGCTTTAGCTTATAGATCACTTCTGCACACATACAAACCCTCTGTGTCCATCAGAGGAGAGTCTAAGTGCTGTTTACCTGTCTCTGGCATGGTGAGGTTTTGGTGGTTTCTGCTGACGCTGATGATGTTATACTTGCTGCATGTGTCATTGAGTTCCTGCTGTATGTTTTTCAGATTACATGAGTATAGAAGAATATTTTGAAGAAGATGAAGAACCACCTTTACTGCTCAGCTCCTGTCTGTCTGATTGTAAGTTTCAGTGTGTGTGTGTGTGTGTGTGTGTGTGCCTGTGATTACTGCAGTATGCTGAAGTCATCAGTAATTAATGAGGGATATTACAGTGAGGTTTCTCTCAGCACACTGTGTCTCTGCTCACACTTCTCTGAATGTTCCCTCCTTCACTTCACTGAGAACCTGCAATATAGTCAATGAAGAAACATCTCATTCTGTACAGTATACCACAACTAGGCAAGACTTGCACTGGACAATTTTGAAATATTGGGCTGTTTTGCTTCCATAACTTGTCTACTTTCAGGATAGTGGCAAGAAACATCCAAAATACATATTGTATTACACTTTATCGATTTGCATCTGTAGATTTCGATTAAAATACAAATTTTTTGCTCATACATTGAGCCAGAAATCCCTAACAGTGCGTACATACACCGGATTTTACAGTTTTATTACTACACTGTTTGTATAAAACACTCAATTTGTTTTATTAACAACTTAACAAACATGACAGTATATCTATATTCTGAAGGTTTTAACAGAGGGGGTTGTTCATATATCATTTTGATTTATTAAAAAAGTCTTCTTTTTTTCTTCTTTTTTCTGGCAGTTGACAATATTTTCTGATTTATTTTATTTTATTTACTTTATTATTAATTTTTATGTATTAGTGCATATTTAACTAGACAATACCTTTTTTTGAATATTTAAACATAGCATTTCAGAAAACATGCTATACATAACAAATGCCTTAATGTATTGTGATTAATCAACTGGGGAATATATGGTGATATCTCTTTTTTTACCCTCTTCACCTGCCTTAAACTACACATTACTATCCTGTGTTTTACCCACTGTATTATCCTAATATTTATGCAGCGGTTAGTTTTGGTTTGATTCTCACAGGCAGGTGTGTTTGTGTGATTTTAACACTGGCTGGTGTCATTTGTGTGTCTGTAGCTGCTGGAGTTATGGGGGACGTTAGCGGCGCAGTGTCGGTGGGAGGATGGGTGTGTGTGTCCGCTCTGTCCAGCCGGACAGGAGCCCACCACGGTGAGAGATAACACCACCAAAACACACTTCACAAAACATGTGCCTGGTCTAGTATGTCCTACATTATGATCTCTGTCCAGAGAATTCACTCCAGTTTATGTATATATATCAGAAAAACACCAAAAAATGTATCAGTGTATCATATGTACAATTCTGTAAAAATTTATCATATGATTGCATTTATACACATCAAGATTTTGATGGGGTTTTTTATCATCTGAACAAGCCAAACCTAAAAAGTTTTGGTAGTATATCTCATGAAAACATGTCCAGAGAACATTTCACAAAAAAAAAAAAAAAAAATTATATACTTTTAATTTTATATAAAAAGAAATAAATAAATCTTTAGGCCCATTAAGATTTTTTTATTTATTTTATTTTTTTTTTTTACATTATGACAATTTTTCCATTACATTTCCATTGTCGTTACTTGAATGTATTTGTATACTTTTTATTAAATTTTTTATATTTATATTTATTTTTAAACCATTGTTCTTAAGAGTAAAGCTTATTAGACTGAGACTGTTATTTTTTTGTAATTTGAATTCTTATTTTTAGTAATATATTTATATAGATTCATCTATTGCTCTTATCTAAAACACATTTGAATGTCTCTCATTTTATGAGAGATGTAACACATTTTGTGGTTCTGTCATCTTAGTGCTGTGTATTTGTTTCTTTAAGGCTTGCGGGGAAGTTGAGGGTCCCGGTGAGACCGGATTGTGCCGGACTTGCCCAGCAGGCACCTTCTCTGATACCAATGACACTGAACCGTGCCGCCCACATCTCTCCTGCAGGGCACTGAGCCGCTGGCTCTCGACCGAACCGACCTCGCATTCTGATGCCGTGTGTGGAGGATGTCTTCCTGGGTAAAGAACAGAAAATATTTAGTCATCGTCTTCATCATTGCATCACTTTGGTATCAGAGCAGATGTGTTTTCCTAGTCTCGCAAACTTTCCAAAACGTAATGAAATGGAAAGCGTAGAGGGGGCGTATTTATGAACTGACATATTTTTCAGGTTTCACCCTGCTGCTAAATGGAAGTCCTCCACCCTCCACGCCTGCATCAGGAGTAAGTGTTTAACATTTTATACTTCAGTGTTGTGTGAATGTAACACAGCAAACCTGGAAATTGAAGGCCACACCTATCTGTTCAGTTTACTCTTCACAAACAAAAAAGTAATAAATATTGGCATTTAATAGTATTAACATAAGAATAAACAGTTCTTCTGCAGGAAAATATGGTCTTTTTCACAATAACTTCAAATGTTACCCATCCAACAGTCAGAATTTAAACTTTTGTTATTATTTTTTAAATATTCAAAATTATTTTTAATAGTAAATCTTATTAGATTCTCATTACTGTAATGAAGTTATTAAACAGCATACATTCTGTAAAACATTACATTTAGCAAGATCTATATATAAAATGGAACAACCATATTAAAAAGTGATTTATTTATAAGAGGATGTGAATTTTCATGGGTTTAAATAAAATACTTTTGTTATTAGAGACAATAAAAATAACTTTGCACATCAAATACAGCTCATTTACTGGTAAAAATAAAAAAAAAGAAATGAATTGAATGTTACATGTTTGACAAGTCAAATATATGAATCTCTGAGTAACATGTTTTTTATTTATGCCACAAAATGAACTTAATTCCATAAAATTATTATAATGATCTACGCAAGAAATATTTTGAATGTCTCCAGCACGTTTTATAATTTCCCAAAAATCAAACATCAGCCCTTATGCATGTTATCACATCCATCAAAAATTTAAGCTGGCTGTTATTTGGAATATTAGCACACTAAAAATATCAACATAACAATCAATCAGTGAATACTTGATGGCTAAGAAATAAATAATTGTTACCTTACGATCCATCTGTTTTCAAATTCACATCATTTGAATATAACACCAATGTGTGTCAAAAAATAACATGCACAACACACTCTCATATGCTGATACATGGATTCAAAAATTTGACAGGTGATTGTTACAAATTGTAGTCCGATAATTGTCTTCTCAAAGCCAATTATCAAAGTTTGATAAAATGTTGTATAACGATTCATTTTTACATGTTTTGTTACATTTAATTACTGCTTTTGAGCCATTTAGAATTGCAATCATTTGTTGGATAAGTAATTATGTCTTGTGTATATCTACAGAGCCATACAGCCGGCGGAGACGTGACGCTGGTAAGAGCACCCTCAACAGGTCTGGAGTGGGAGGTGCAAACGCCACCAGCGTTCAGGGTCCAGAGGAGAAGAGCACGGAGTACGCCGTGTTTGCACTGGTGCCCATTTTCTGTGTGATGGGCCTGCTGGGAATTCTCATCTGCAACCTGCTGAAGAAGAAGGGCTACCGCTGCAACGCGGAGAAAGACGGGGTGGACGCAGAAGCCGCCACTCCACAGAAAGAAGGTACGGTACACAATCACAGAAATGAATACTTATATACAGCAAGGATTCAATAAACTGATCAAAAGTAGACATTTATAATGTTAGCTTAGATTTCTGTTTCAAATAACGTTCCTTTGATCTTTCCTGAAATCCTGAAAATAAAAGTGTTTCACAGTTTTCACAAAAATATAAAGCAGCACAACGGATTTCAACATTAATAATAATCAGAAATGTTTCTTGAGCAGCAAAATCGGCATATTAGAATGATTTTTTAAGGATCATGTGACACTGAAGACTGGAGTAATGACGCTGAAAATTCAGATTTGAATCACAAGAATAAAATATATTTTAAACTACACTTAAATAGAAAACAGCTCATTTTAATTGTAATAATATTTCACAATATTACAGATTTTGCTGTATTTTTGATCAAATAAATACAGCCTTGGTGAGCAGAGAAGAGACTCTTTAAAAACATTAAAAAAAAATGATCTCACATTTGATATGAACCTTTTAAAAAAAACTCTATAATCAAATCAAGCAAGCAAAAAAGTCAAGCATGCGCCCATATTAATGATGCAAACGGCTCCATACAGTTCATTTGTTGTCTGTTGAAACTCACTCCACCTAAGTTTGATTTCTAATATGAACCCAGTGGCCCAATTGTTAGACTAAAACCCCTCCACCTAAGAGTGAAACGAAATAAATTCACTCTACACAAAAAGAACAGAGTGTTTTCTTCTGCTTTGTGTGCATGTGAATCGGTGGGTGGAGCTGTATCTGTTGTGATGAGCTCAATGTTTCATCTACAGTAGCGCTAGCATATGATGGTACAGGTTCGGCCTGTAAAGCGGGTATGTCTCCAGGAACAGAGTAAATGACACCTTAATCACAGCATATTTTGCAGCTGAATAGCAGAACAGCAGAGCTGGATCTGGGGTTTTGTTCAGGATGTCAGGCAGCATAATTGTTTGTGTTCAATAGAAAAAGAGTAGAAAAGGAAGTTAATCGTGTAAGCCACAAAAGGCTGTGCATGATGGTAAAAGGTGTAGTTCACCTAAAAATAAAAATTTGCTGAAAATGTCCTCACCATCAGGCCATCCGAGATGTAGATGAGTTTGTTTCTTCATCAGATTTGGAGAAATGTAGCATTACATCACTTGTTCTTCAATGGATGCTCTGCAGTGAATGGGTGCCGTCAGAATGAGAGTCCAAACAGCTGATAAAAACATCACAATAATCCACACCACTCCAGTCCATCAATTAGCATCTTGTGAAGTGAAAAGTTGCGTTTTTGTAAGAAAGAAAGCTTTTTAAGTCCTCTATCCATAATAATGTTTTTTCCAGTGAGTAAGTCATCTGTTCTGAATCAGGAGAGGAATATGCACAGATCAAGGAAGGTTTACAAGCCAAAACATTTCTATACAAAAACGTGAGTGAGTTTTGATGTGGGAGGACAACAGAAGATGGACTTTTTCACTGGAGGAAGTGTTATTTTGGATTATAGATTCATATTTTAGCCTGAAGCGACAGATTAAATTTAAAACGTCTTAATGGATTTGTTTTTTAAAAACATGCAGCTTCTGTCTTCTCAAGATGTTAACTGATGGACTGGAGTGGTGTGGATTATTGTGATGTGTTTATTAGCTGTTTGGACTCTCATTCTGACGGCACCCATTCACTGCAGAGGATCCATTGGTGAGCAAGTGATGCAATGCTACTTTTCTCCAAATCCGATGAAGAAACAAACTCTTGGATGTCCTGAGGGCGAGTAAATTTTCAGACAATTTAAATTTTGTGGTTTGAAATGTGGTTTTTATGTTTGTTTGCTTGTGCAAAGCATGTGCAATGCTACAAAGTCATCAGGGCTCTGCTATGTGATTGCTAAAGCGTTCTCTCCTTTCCTCATCTATCTTTGAGCAGCACAGCACTCCCACTGTATCTCCTTTCTGTAGATCAATAATTCAGTCGGTTCTGTGCTTGTAGATGTTCTCTAACTGCTATCACCGCACTGTTGACTAGTTCTAACATAGTCAATGTGAACTACATCAGATTCACATCGACCTAGACACACTTAAACTACTAAAAACTGCAAGACAGTCAGGCGAAACCTCTATTTTAAGTGTTCCTACATACATAGAAGAAGAAAATAGCCTATTGGGTGCACTATTGTGCACCATTCATGTAAAAAGTCTCAGGAACAAAGCGTATTGAAAACATCACAAGATAGCCATTAGGTATTTAATAATGAATGTCTGGCTCGAGTGGAGTCTGAAAGCTTGTGTTGTATAAGTCTGGGTCGGCTCCAGGACGGTGTAGAGCAGGTGACAGCATCCAGATGAAAGAGGATGATGAGTCTCTGGGGTGTAATTGGGTCGAAATCATTTAATGAAGTAACGACGTTTGCAGTCAGAATGCAGCGTTCCATTCACTGTTGTTACGTCAGTGTTCCCTGTCGATTTCTGATGGTACAGTGCTAAATTAAATGTCTTTTCTTGGCACTTTGTTTGGAGCTGGGACAATTACATAAGCACTTTGCTTTCAAGCACTCAAGAACACTTCTACCTTGACCAGCATTTCAATGCTTCAGAATCTAACAGTAATCTGATATATAGCCATTTCACATTTCAGCTGTGAGATGAACCCGGATAGATGTCCGAGCATTTTCGATTTTCAGCTGTATTTTGTAGGAGATGTCTGGTGCAGTATGCAATAGTAGATGATTCAGGTATTGCATCAGTATGATGTTTGCATTGTATTTTTGCCATCGGCCACACCTGCTATTCTGAGATAAAACCATAAAAGTGTCAAAGATGCATTTCACAGCAGCCTCCTGTCGCTGCAGAGAAAGTTCAAGCAAAATAGGTGTACCAGTACAATAATGACAGAGCTAAAAAGAGCCTTTTTATGGCTCGCAGCAAGTTTGAAAGTAGATTGAAGTCATTGGATTAGATTATTCTGTAATACATTGCATCAAGTTTATCAGGTAATTTTATTGTAGATAGACAAACAGACATAGAATAACCTCGCTGTATCATCCGAAGCTAGAAAATTAGTTTTGGTTATTTTATAGCAGCAAAATAATATTTTAGAAACAAAAACATGATTTACATTAGTAGGCTATAAACTTCACAAGATATGTAATGGTCAGAATTTGTACAGTATATAACATAACATTTATGGTAAAATGTACACTACCATTTTTAAATGAAATTAATACTTTGATCAAATGACATAAAATACATTTATAATGTTACAAAATATTTCTATTTCAAATAAATGAAGTTCTTTTGAACCACATATTAAGTATCCTGAAAAATAAAATGCATGACGGTTTTCACAAAAATATGAAGCAGCACAACTGTTTTCTACATAATAATAATAATAGTTTGTTGAGCAGTAAATCAGTATATTAGTATCATGTGACACTGAAGACTGGAGTAATGATGCTGAAAATTCAGCTTTGCATCCCAGGAATAAATGACATTTTACAATATATTCAAATAGAAAACAGATATTTAAAATTGTAATAATATTTGACTGTTTTTAGTTTTTAATCAAATAAATTGGTGAGCAGAAGAGATTTCATTCAAAAACACAAGAAAATCTTTTTTGCAGATAAAAATAAAGTGAATTTTCTAGCCAGTTTATGATCAGGTTTAAGCAGCAGGTGTTTTTAGTGGCTGTATGAAGTCGGTCCACACAGGTGTCCTAGAGAAAGAGAAACCACAAATCAACATTATTATCTAACCACAAACAAACAGTCAACACTAGATCTACTGTTGTATCATTCGAGACTTACAAACTGTCAAATGTTTTGCTTGAAAATAGTTTTTCTTTACAATAAATAACACTTGCACTGGTATTTTGACATTTTAAGTGTCCAAACACTTCAGCAGATGCATGACTATGATTCTAACAGAGTGTCTTTGGTTGATCAGAATAATAAAGCGCTGCAGTGCTGACGTTCATTCAGGGTGAATATACTCAGAGTGCTGAGTGAGCTGTTCTCTACAGTACGTCCCCAGCTGCCTCGCTCTGGAACTCTGGGATATAGTTACCATAGAGACACTGATAACTGCACACTGAGCCTTCTGTATGCTATAGATTCACAAATGCGTCACAATAGAGACTGTGAGAGTTTAGCAGTGGCGTGCCGACATTTTTGGTGTGTTATGAATCCGTCTGCCTGTGGTTATTAATGGTGAATTGTGTTTTTAACTCTGTGGATGAGGCTAATGAGGACGGAGTGCAGCGGCTTCCCTGTGCTCTTAAACTCTTTTAAAAATAGTACTTAATGATGGGGATGACATCAGGACAATACAAACACACACCCACAGAGAAGTTTTAAATACTGCTGGAGCTTCAAAATAATATTTGTTCACTGTGAAGCTCACAAAACCGGTCAAAAACATGTATGCGTCACGCATATCATTTGCACAATGAAGGTGAAGCTTATTTTTAGGCACTTTAAGCCTATATTATATACTGTTATAGCATTTACATTTTTTTCAATTAGCTTTCATTTTTGTATTTTCATTTTTATTTTTAAATTATTTCATTTTAATTGATTTTGTTATGTGCAAATTGTAATTTTTATTAATTTGTATTTAAATATTTCTATTTACCTTTTATTAATTTGTATGTACTTACTTTTTAAAATTATTGTTATGTATTAAATTAAGTTGGTTGGCAAGGCAATATTTTAAATTCTCATTTAGGTTTTTCATCTAATATTTATATAATATTATCTTATTTCAGCTTTTTCAACAACAGAAAATGATTTTAGTAATTTTTGCTTTATTTAACAATAATAAACTGCTTTGAAGTGTGAGGAAAAAAAGACATTTAATTTGTAAAATCGTTATACAGTATTTGTTGTACTAAATTAAAGTGTATGATTTTAATAAAAAATGTTGTTTGAACTAGATTTAAAATTTGTATAAGAGCAAATCAAATATTAAAACTTTAAAATATAGCAAAAAGTGTTTTGCTTTTGTCCTCAGGAAACCTTTGTCCCTACATTGTTGATGACCCCAATGAAGACACCATCAGCATTCTGGTGCGGCTCATCACAGAGAAGAAAGGTGTGTGATATTTCTCAACACATTTAACTCACCCTCACATCACACTGTGAGATCAGAGTCTCATTGCATCTCGATGTGTTTGTGTGTTACAGAAAACGCTGCTGCTCTGGAAGAACTTCTGCAGGAATATGAGAATAAACAGATGGCCCTCAGCAAGAGCTCATCCATCAAGTAATTAAACACACAAACCTACTCAAAATCACTTTTGAAAAGTCCAAAATTATCTTTGAGAAAATGCATTGTCCATAAATATTTCTTAATGGCCATTAGGGATGTTCATTTTAACCGATAACCGACCGATAAGAATTTTGACCAATTAATACAATGTTAAATGGTTTAAAGTCACTTATTTATTTGTATTTTTTTCAGTAATTTATGAAAATATTTTAAAAGGTTTGCTGCATGGTTAAAATAAGATATGCGTATAAAAAATATGTTTTCTTCTTCAAACATAAGTCGCCTATAAGTCGCATTTTATTATTTCATTCAGAAATAGGCCGACACGAACATTATAATAAACACTGTAAACATAGCTAGGCTATTTTAGTTCCCCTCACTCCACAACAAATCCTTTCAAATAACAGTACACTATTTAGAAAAGAACAGGAATTAAAAATGTAAGAAGCTATAGCTATTATAAACGACAAACCAAAACAAATTAATTGAGGCTAAAATGAAACTGAATCCAATGTTGGGTCTCTCGTTCGACACAAAATCAAATGTTTCTGTATTCGCAATGTATTTGAATGACAAAATATTATTTATCTTTTATGTAGGCCTACTTCACTCGCCTTCCAATATCCTCGTAAAACAAAATGTTTTGCATAACATCACGGCGGTACGGTGATAACGCTTAACGGCACAGATTTTATTAGGCTACATACTTAAACTGAGCAGTGTGTTTTTTCCCATATGTTTGACTGAAAGGTTTTTTATAATGATAATGAACAGGCTGCATTGTCACAGACACTTATTCTTTCAAATTGAATTCAGTTCTAATTTAAAATAATCTTTTCGGTTAACGGTTAATAATCGGTTAACGAGCGTTGGTTGTCGGTATAACCGAAATGAACATCCCTGATGGCCATACAACTATATTTTGTATTTTTTTATTGTGCAATATATATTTGTCCTTAAAAACGATGGGATTTTTAAGATGTTTTTTCCTTGCACGTTAGTGACACACAGTGCAGCTCATTAAGTCAACACAGCATCATAAACGAGTCAGTCTGTGTCTATCTGTGAAACTGAAACTGTAACAGAAACACAAAGAACCATTGTGGTTTAGTTCCTAGTGTCTTTGTTAGAAATATTCCATATAGAGTATGTCTCACCACAGGAAGGTCTGGAGAAGAATAAGCTTTAGGCATCCTAGATAAACTACTGATGGTAAGACTTGTGAGTCACAGCTAATGTTTTGTTATGAGTAAATGTCTTAAAAAAGAATTCTTACAATTCCATTTAAACCATGTTCTTAACAATGTTACAAAGCCAATTTATATTCACATTCCCCAACTAGGGAGAGAGTGACTTTGTTGATGCTTGTCAATGTATCTTATTTGCTCGAATGCCATCTTCAATATTCCCATTATGAATAATAATAAGCAAGTGACTAGCAAAGCATATAATTTATGATATTACAGGTTTAATGTTGCCTTATGAGATAATTGCAAGTTTAAAGTGTGAAATGTACATTTTACACATAAAACTGAATACTGAAATTAATATTTTTATTCAGCAAGGATGCATTAAATTGATCAAAATGGACAATTACGGTGTTTATAATGTTACAAAAGATTTATAATTCAAATCGAAATAAAAATCTTGAGCTTTTTTGTTCATCAAAGAATCCTTAAAAAATAAAATGCATCATAATTTGTACTAAATATGAAGCAGCACAGATCTCTTCAACATGATAATTAGAAATGTTTCTTGAGCAGCATATCAGCATATTAGAATGATTTCTGAAGGATCATGTGACTTTGAAGACTGGAGTAATACAGCTTTGATCACAGGAATCAATTACATTTTAAAATATATAAACAAACAGGTATTTTAAATTGTAATAATATTTCATAAAATTTAAGTTTTTCTGTATTTGTGATCAAATAAATGCAGCCTTAGTGAGCAGAAGAGACTTCTTTCAAAAACATAAAAAATCTTTTGATTGTTAGTGTATGATTGAATATGGTCACAGTTCATGCTTGAATCGTTGCATGACTCATCTCCAGCCTAATGAAATGAATTGAGCTCTGAGAAGGATTCGCAGTTGTGAAACAGAAAGCAGTTTTCCGTTAGCTGAGATAAAGATGCAGCTCATTCTTGTGAACTTCTTAATGACAAATCAATGTAGTGTTAGAAGAGCCGAGGGAGAGATCGTGTCTGTGTTAATCACCACAGTGAGGTTAAGGTCCCTCAAAAAGTATAGAGGGAGCTTTCTAATTTCTTTGACTTGTTTTGGTCATTATTGTGCATTTTATGTGTATATTTAATGACCGTTTTCCCATGCATCCAATCAGATTTCAGAGTCATAATTATGCATTTTATAATGTCAAACACACAGTCAGAGACAGAGCATTCTTCATCTCTTTGACATCACAGTTGTACAGTGACCTCTGGGAAATTTACTGGCATAGATCCGTTGTGCTGCCATCATCAGTGCCTGCTGAAATAATAGCTCAGTTCAAGAGACCCTTTAATTCCAGGCCCTTTTCTGCAGACGGAGAGCGCTGGGTTCCACAGCTGCCACGAGTTCAGGGCCTCTGACATCATCACAGTGGAACTATGGGAGGGGGCGGGTGGAAAGCAGGACGCCATGAATGGATTGTGGTTTATGTGCCCTCAGTGTGTTTAGAGAAGACCTGAATATACTTCAAGACTTATCTTAAAGGGATCCCTGGGTATTAAGACTTGTATGGCTTAATAGAAATGTAAATGGTGTCTCTTATTGAAATATGTAGTAGAAAACCCATTAAAGATTTATGTTATTTTAAAAAATCACATCGTTTTATACATATTTTGGACTATGGGGGACGCCATTATTCTGATGACGTAAAATGGTTGCACTCTGTGAGCTACTAGCGCTATCTGTTGCTATTTTTACCACAACACAGCTCTGAAAATAAAATACTGATATGATGACCACAGCTACTGAAAGAGCTTACAGGTGGCAATAAGTATAGGTTTAAACCATATGCTGTACCATGGATTTTTCCCCACAAGGAGAATAAACTGCCCCGGATCTCGAGGGAAATCCGTGCTGAGAAACTCCTCTAGCAGCCGCGCGTCATGATTAGCTTCGGCATGTTTACATCCTAACAGATGACATCTAGCGTTTCTTATCTCAGCCGTTTGTAAGCTCTTTCAGTAGCTGTGGTCTACTAAAGACTCAAAGGCATCAGGGCTAAAGTGGAGAGAAAAAAGAAGCGGGTCTTTAGGAAGTTTTATTCGTCCACAGGCATTCTTTTCTCCTCTTCTTATCGCTAGGAAAGCAGTGAAGTCTTACATTGCTTCTCTTGTTGCCCTTGGACTGAAAATTACAACCAAAAGCCACACAATGTGGTATCATATCAGTATTTTATTTTCTGAGTTGTGTATTCCGAGTTGTGTTGCCGTAAAAAGTGGCAGTAGCTCACTGAGTGCAACCATTTGACTTCATCGACGCAGAATGTACTGTGCACATAAAATAATGGCGCCCCCCCATAGTCCAAAAACGATGTCGATTTTTTTAAATAACATACATTTTCAAGGGTTTTCTACTACATATTTAAATAAGAGACATCATTAACGTTATATTAAGCTATACATGTCTTAATACCCGGGGATCCCTTTAAGAACGATCTGCGCATGCCTGTTTCGGTACGCCAAGAATCAAGCTTCACTGGTATACCAAAGCATTAATTAAACACTGGATTTTTGTAATGCTGATGGCAGAGCATTGTTATCTGGTTTCTAAGGTGTTCTGAATAGTTTAGGGTGTTGTTATGTGGTTTCTAAGGTGATCTGTGTAGTTTAGGTTGTTGCTATGTGGTTTCTAAGGTGTTCTGTGTAGTTTAGGGTGTTGCTACAGTATGTGGTTTCTTAGGCGTTCTGTGTAGTTTATTGTTGCTGTCTGGTTGCTAAGGTGTTGTGAGTAGTTTAGTGTGTTGCTATGTGGTTTCTAATGTGTTCTGTTTAGTTTAGGGTGTTGCTGTCCGGTTACTAAGGTGTTGAGAGTGATTTAGGGTGTTGCTATGTGGTTTCTAAGGTGTTTTGTGTAGTTTAAGGTGCTGCTGTTTGGTTTCTAATATATTCCAAGTAGTTTAGGGTGTTGCTATGTGGTTTCTAAGGTGTTCTGTGTAGTTTAAGATGTTGCTATGTGGTTTCTAAGGTGTTCTGAGTAGTCTAGGGTGTTGCTATGTGGTTACTAAGGTGTTCTGAGTTGTTTAGGGTGTGGTTTTTAAGATGTTCTGAGTAGTTTAGGGCATTGCTGTCTGGTTGCTAAGGTGTTCTGAGTTGTTTAGGTCATTGCTATGTGGTTGCTAGGGTACAATGTAATTGTCCCAGGCTTGAATTTGGCTAGCATCGTTTCCAGTCTGTTTTGTTTAAAATTATTGTAAAAAAATATATCTTTGTAAAATACACACGCAGTATGGCTATGAGTGTGTCTCTGTCTGTGTCTCTCTCAGGTTTCCGGCTCTTCCTCATTTCTCTCCATTCCGGTCGTTGCCGCGGCTGTGTTCTCATCAGTATCATTTGCACACTATAAACGGGCTGGCCCCGCGCTCCGGCCTCTGCTGCTCCCGCTGCAGTCAGAAGAAGTGGCCCGAGCTGCTGCTGCCCATCGATACGCACAAGAACCCCACTAACCTGGTCAAGACGCCGGAGGTCACCATCCTGTCTGTAGGGAGGTGAGAAAAAATAGAAAATAAAATATACAATTATGTGAATGCTGAGAAGAAAGGCCTTCATTTCAGCCCAAATGTGTTGTTTCAATCCAGACATGAGAAATCTGTTTGTAGCTTCTGTTTTTTTAAACATTGTGAACATTATTAAACAAAATAGATGCACTTCGCATATAGAGACCATCCAAACCATTTCACAAAAAATCTAAATGTCTTTTTTGCCCAATATTCTTAGGCAGTTTTATGTGTTATTTTTTATCTATTATTATAGTATTATATATTATTATTATAGTAGTATATATTAACTTCCATATATCAGTGCACTAGTGTCAGAGTTCAGAGTGTACTGGAATCTGTCTCTCGAGCTCACTAGGTTTTGGAGCAGACCTGTAAATCCCAATGACTGAATGAATCAGGTGTGTTGATTTGAGATGGTTATTCACATCTCATTCTCACACACACACACACACACACAGTTCTGCTCACAGTAACACATCAGGCCTGTAGTTTCACTCACTGACCTCTGTGTCACCTGCATGTGAACGGCAGGTTTCAAGTTGCTCAGATCCCAGAAGTGAAGTCAGCTTCCAAGGAAGTGACCCAGCCGGAACCGAGCGATACGGACTCCATAGACAGCGGCCACACGGAGCCTGTGGAAGAGCGTTCCCTGCTGGGCGTATCCTCTTCCTGTAACTCCGCCTCCTCAAAGTCCAGACAGGAGGTGAGTTTGTAAACAAGCGGAACAGGGATATTCCTCCGAGCATGTTTGTGTTTCTGTAATACATCCTTTTGACTTGATTTGTAGTTTCCTCTTCCTAATCTCTCCCTTTACTGCCTTGACCTGAAGCTCATTGTCTAAAGCCATTTGTAAAAATCCCTACAGGAATCTGGTGCATTTGTCACCAGTAAATGAATGGGAAACACTCAGAGTTAGTTCGTGAGTCATAGATAATCAGATAATTAGTCCAGGTTAGTGAACATCCGGTGAACAACACCATAATTGTAATCTTAAATATTGTCTTCAGCATCATTCATACATGTAAATAGAACAAATATGAAATCTGGCTTAGATTCAGAAAGGAATCATGTCTTTTTATGGCAGTTTTTTTGCTGATTAAGTGATAATACAAGACATATTCACCTTAAGAATCATTGTTGAAACTCGAAAGCAAAAATGGTATGGAATGCACATATTTTGTAACGATTATGGGATTTCACTCAGTGAATGTGATGCAGGGCGGTGTAATGAAAGTCATGGAGTTGCATTGAGGGAAGGTCAGTTTTTGTTACCTAACGTAACTGTTTACCCTCTTGCATAAGAATCTGCGGGGCGGTGGGCTAATGGCTTCACATTGACTATCAATAGCTCCTGGGATTTACCAAAATACCTCAAGGCTTCTCCTCACTATTCATCCTTACAGCTGCTCTGGGCATTTAACCCTCTGTGGCCTCACGGCATTTATAAATGACACACAGACCAACACTAGAAAATAGCTTTTCATTTTTGTAAAGTCACATGGGCTTGGTTTTAAAGTACAGTAAAAGCAGTAATACTGTGAAAAGTCATTACAATTTAAAATAAGTTAAAATATGTTTGTTTTTTAACTCATCGTTTTTTACATTTTACACATAATGTGGTCCATAGAGGATTCATGGATGAATACAATGCAACTGTGAGAATCTGTTTGGGTTTTCTGCTAGCCTCAACTCAGTTTTTCCACTGGTTCACTTCATACCGAGTCAATGATATTATCTGGTGCCCTCTGGTGGCTGGGAAAGTTTTTGCATTTGTTAACCAGCAAATGACTCAAATTCATGTGACTAATCATTCTCTCTCCCTCTGTCCCAGATGAACATCTGAACGTCTGAGGAGGACGTCCAGGACGGGACGGATGACATCATCAGAAGGTAGACGTGTGGCGGTGTCGTAGAACTATTTTATTAAAAAACAATAAGCTCTGTCTCTGGTAAGTGAAGGGCATTTCCTCCGAAAGCATGTGTGCTTCCACAAGACACTAAAGAGGTCTTCAGTGCAGAAAACAGCACTCAGAACAAGACACCAGTGAGACGTTCTCTCCAGTTACAAAACATTACGAAGTATTACGAGAAACTAGTTTGATTTACATACCTTTTATTGCTTTTTTTTTTCTAGTTCTGTTTTTGTAGTATTTAAGATTTTTAATAAATTGCATATGTACAGTCGTGGTCAAAAATTTGCAAACATCTTTTGTTAATAAGAAATAAAAGAAAACATACAAAAACATGCATTGTCAATTTCAAATGCATATATATTCTATTGTTTATATAAAAAATAGTATTCTGTGGTTTTTACACATACAGGATATACAAACATATTTATTTAAGATGGTTTACACTCGTTCACCAACTAAACTCTTTGCTGACAGTGAATGTGCTTTTGAATGTCACGTTTTGGACTTAAATCAGAAACCATGAACAAAGGAGAACACAAGGAAACAAGAACCAAACACAGGAAATGGTAACACTGAAATAATCAAAGATAAGAACAGGAAACTAAACCAAAACTTCAACATAAAAGTCTGAAATGGGAATATACAGGACTAATGTACAGCAGCCCTAAACCTTAAATGTGTGAATGTCATCATATTTGATTGCAGAGTTCAGCAATTGAACTATGACCATGTTTCACTAATTATTCCATCATTTCGAACTTCTTTGTGTCAAATGATGGCTTCAAAAGTGTGCTGAAGTCTTTTTATTCAAATAAGCTTGGTTTGATACTAATGCAATGATATTCAGACATTTTTAAGTGTGATTAAATACTTTTTGGGACCACTATGTTTCACATTTTTGGTTTGCGTTTTTATTTCTTTTAGGATTCAAAAAACAGGTGGCTAATTGTTCCACGGTTTAAAAACTGCTGATGTGAATAGCACAGAAATAGTAGCAATAATACTTAGAAATGAGCATTTTTAAGTGTTCGCAAGCGTTTGACCAAGACAGTAGAATATAATATTTCATATAAAGCTCTTTCGCACCACGACCTTCAGCTCATCAGCTTTATTTGGAAAAATAAAACAAGCAATACACTGTATTCATTTATATCTTTAGGAGACGATTTCTTATCAAGGCATCTCACAATACAGCATGCAAATCTGAGGAGAGGCTGCTGAGAAAATCATGCTAGAAGCTAAACTTAAAAAAAGGTTTATTGTTCCTTCTGAAAGTATTATCATCTTGTAGTGCATCAGACTAGCTGTCTGCTTCTTATGTAACACTAATGAAAAATATTTAGTATTAGCACTAAACCTTGTGCATTTCAGATTGCTCGCTTTATCGAAGCGGTGGGATATTATTTCATTGTGCTGCTGTATTTCAGTCCAAACTGGACCTGGCTTCTCTCTCGGTTCTTTTCAAACATTAGTCATCAGTGGGCACTGGGCATTATTAATGACAAAAGACTGCGTTCATCCGTCTGCATGACGTTCACACTGCATCAAATTTGAAAAACAACACTCAATCTGACATTTTCAGTTCTGATGTAAATGGAAATATGTTATGTATCAGATTTTTTTATGTGTGATTTCAGTGTGAACACGAGATTTTAAAATCAAACTTTACTTTCATCATAACTGCACTCTAACTTCCTTTTGCATGAGTTTTAAAAGCATTTATGAACTTTATTAAGTATTATACACAAAGGTGCAAAAATATTTTTTTATGTATTAATTGATGTTGTCAGCAGTGACATATAAAAATTAAAAATGCATAGATTTAGGACCAGAAGATTAAAGTTCACAATGACAAATTTCATTAAAACATATGAAATTTGCTGATTTCCTTAAAAAAAAAACCTGCAAAAAATATTTTATTAGTATTTTGACTTTTTTTCCCATTACAAATATAAAATTCATTAAAGTATTTTTAAATTAAATAAATAAATCAAAATACATCTACTTGAAAAGGAAAATTATTTAAGATATTGAAAAAAATAAGTGAGATTATGCTTAAAACAAGAAAAAAAATTATATCAATTGGGTGTGAAAAATAATCTTGTTTTCCCTTTGAATTAAGTTTATTTTTCTAACCCCACTGGCAAATATGTTTCTTGTTTTAAGCTTAAAGTCACTTCATTTTAATACATTTTTCATAAAACGAGACTTTTAAATGTATCTTGATTTAGCGATGTTTAGATGCTTTATTTGTCCTGGAAGAAATACTGGGAAAGAAAGTTTATATATATATTTTGAAGTCTCAAAAGTTGTCAATAAAATGCATAGATTTAGGACCAGATATTGTAAGAAAAACTATCTGTCAATGGGATAAGGATTTTTTATTATTATTAAATCAAGTTCATTTTTCTTTCCACACTGACAGACATTTGTTCTGTTCTTAAGTCTTTCTGCTTCTCAATTAAATGTATCTTGATTTAAGAAAGTTTAGATATTTGTAAAAATACTAAGTACGAAATCAGTGTCTGTCCAACCTGAAAAAAACACACTTTTAAGCAGAAAATTGTAGTTGTTCAGTTTGGCTTGCAGTGTGAACGCTCCTCTGAAGCACATGTTGGTGTCATGCATCTTCCTCTTACAGGATATAGCTGAGTGTTCATCAGTCCTCAGATAGAGAAACACGAATCTACAAGAGCTGTTGCATTTATAGCTGAATGAGTCGGTGCATGTGGTGCAGTACAGATTGTGCAAAACTTCAAATGAAATGATACTGAATGGTTACGGTACTCTGCTCAGCTCAGAGTTTCACCTTGATTTGTGTCGTCTTGAAAGTTTCGTCACAACTTACTGAGGTAATTGAAAACTGTATATTATGAAATATTACTCTGTGTTTCATCATTTCCTTCTTCCATTGTATTTATTTGTAGTTTAGAGGAAGTAGTGACAGGCAAGGCTACTCGATAGCGTCACAGTTTTGTTACATTTACATGCACATTTTATATAAAGTGAATTTTTATACAATACACGCGTGTTTGTTTGCAATCATTTCTTGAAAAGCATCACAGTTATAGCTAGAGCTAGAGACATAAATCGCTGTTACTCCTTACTTTGCAAAGATCAACTAGGATGACAAGGTAAGGGGAAACTCAGCTCTGTATTGTTGTTGCTTTTATTTATTATCATTCTTATAATGTTGTTTTTTTCTTGATATTTATACTCTTGAAATAAATAAAAAAAACTTTACTGCAGTATCTGAGATGTGGAAATTCATCTTTATAGACTGATGTTAAATTCATTGCATCTCCATGCTGTATATCTGTGATGATTTACCATTCAGAAGTTTGGGGTTGGTGAGATTTGTTAACGTTTTTGTAAAAAGAAAAGAAAAATCTT
Organism: Barbus barbus; assembly: GCF_936440315.1. Taxonomy (NCBI): domain Eukaryota; kingdom Metazoa; phylum Chordata; class Actinopteri; order Cypriniformes; family Cyprinidae; genus Barbus; species Barbus barbus. The sequence continues at coordinate 28,508,442 of NC_136750.1, forward strand.
CTGCTCACCAAGGCTTTGATCAAACATTCAGAAAAACAGTAATATTGTGAATTCAAAATAACTGTTTTCTGTGTGTATACACTGTAACATGTCATTTATTGCTGTGATGCAAAGCTGTATTACTCCAGTCTTCAGTGTCACATGATTCTTCAGAAATCATTCTAATATGCTGATTTGCTGCTTAAAGAAACATTTCTTCTTTTTCTTCTTGGTGTTAAAAACTTTTGTGCTGCTTTATATTTCTGTGGAAACCGTGAGACATTTTTTCAGGGTTCTTTAATAGAAATATAATATATATATAGAAAATATATATTTTGTAACACTACATTTAAAAGGTTATTACTGTCACTTTTGATTAATCAAATGCATCCTTGCTCAAAGTATTAAATATTTAACTCCTAAACTTCTTTGAACAGTGGTTTAAAATGGGCTTTTGTGTTTTTAAGCATTAGCAATGGCTAAATGTATAAGCTACAGCATTTTCAGTATACTAACACACTATTCTGATCTAACATGCTGTTGGACGGATTATATGCAATAACCTGATGATTACCATGAGATTGTTACAGTAACATAAACAGTAGGACTTTTCACACTTTATAGTTAATTATGCTGCGGTCACACTTTGAGCTTGCAAACTTTAGACATATAACACATAATTCCTAGTCTGATGACTTGGAAACAGGGTTGCCAGGTCTGCTAAACAAAACCAGCACAACTGACTGTTCGCAAAGAGCTTGACTGACAGGCAATCTGACCAATCATAACGCCGAATCCGTCAGATTAGTTTAGGTGGACTTAAACTTGAAAAATGATGTGTACTGATGTCTTTCTGCGGTTGAAATAAAATACCTTATGATGTTCATTCCAGTTTATTTTGTTCTTTAAGTAACCTAAATATGACAATCGGTTCACGTGTGCGCTTGAACTGAGCCAATACAGTGATCTGTCACGAGTCACGACACATTAAAGAGCCACAAAACGGGCAAAATATTTTAAAGCTGAGACCTTGTTTCATACCTGCTCTGTCTTGTCTGTTGGTGTGTCGTCAGTTTCCTCTTTGCTCCGCAATGTATTTTTTGTGTGCATGGGAACATGATGTGTAGTGTAAGAGTGGCATGGCTTGTAGAACATAGCAACAGTAACTAAAGAGGATGGGTTTTTGCGACGGGTCAATTGTTATTCAAAACTAGCCCAAAGAAAATCTCAGCCTACGGACCGTTGGCTGAACGTCTGATGCAGATATCGCACACAAAATTGGAACTGGGACGATGAGCACTTAACAGGATCGTCTAAATGCTGCATTTTCAAAAGTATATGAAATATTTAGAGCAAGGCTGTCCAAACTCGGTCCTGGAGGGCCGGTGTCCTGCAGAGTTTAGCTCCAAGCCTAATCAAACACACCTGAAGCAGCTAATCAAGCTCTTACTAGGCATGCTAGAAGTTTCCATGCAGGTGTGTTGAGGCAAGCTGGAGCTAAACTCTGCAGGACACCGGCCCTCCAGGACCGAGTTTGGACAGCCCTGATTTAGAGTTTTACACACCGCCACCGGTCTGTTATTGTGAGGACATTTCCACTCCCTAAACATCACGCAAAACTAAACGCAACGTGATTAGATTATTTACCTGCCAGTCAAAAGTCCTCTTGGGCAGGTCTTGCCCATTGAAAGTGACCAAGGTTCCCAGACCTTCTGCCATCAGTCTGAAGGTCTAGCTATCCAAGACTGGCCCAGTCGCATCCCCCTTTGTGGAAATAGCGTGGGGAGAGATTGCTAAAACCGCAGACTTGGATGTAATTACGACATAGCGTGAAGGCAGCTATATTTATAACATTTAAATCAGCTATATATTATATAGGTGAGGATAAAACTGCATCTTCCCTCCAATTGACGCGTTTTCCGTCACCTTTTCATTGGTGAGGCAAGCGATTGGGTGTCTAGCTCGCCGGGTAAAAATGGTGCTAACCTCCCTCTAAATTAGCTAAATGTGTGAAACGTTCCTCTAACGATAAAGCGCAGTGTGAAAAGCCCTATTTTCCCTGGCAGATCCTTGCCGGGATTTCTAAACTTCCTAAATTGTCAGGGTTTGGCTTTGTTTTCCTATTGATGCTCTCTCTGAAGTCCTCATGCATTATATGTAGACCTACATGTATTTGCATTGCTTTGACCGTTTTCTGTAGATCCTACCTTTTCGAATGCCACGATTGGCCGATTATGCACTATGGCTGCACTCTATTGGTCAATCATTACTTTTCAGTCATTAGTTTTAGCAAGTATAAGAACAACGCCAAACCTGGACATTTAGAAATCCTGGCCAGGACATGTCCAGGAAAAAAGGATTTCATTCTGTGAAATAAAGACGTTTAAAAAAATCCTCCTTTTTACTGTAATGTTGAGAGGGATTTGTCAGACTTTATGCTTGATTTCTTGTTGATGCTGTTTCTGAAGCTCTGTCCCACCATGAAGTAGAGGATGGGGTCGATGCAGCTGTTGAGACTGACCAGAAGTCGCGTGGCCTTGTAAATGTTGTTGGAGAGTCGTACCACGTCGCAGTCCTGTTCATCCAGGAAACGGAAGGTGTAGTATATACTGCGGGTCACATGGAAAGGCAAGAAGCACAACATGAAAGCCAGAAGCACAATAATGATCATCTTAACCGATTTCTGTTTGGAGTGCTGTGACACTGGTTCTCTGAGATCACCGGGCTCAAGAAGTTTCTTCACCATCAGTCCGTTGCAGACCAGCACCACCCCAAACGGTATGACAAAGAGCAGGAACATCACCACAGAGCTGTAAACAATAAAGTCATTGAAGAGCTCCTTGATGGTGGTGTCATGACAGACCCGATTATTATCATTAAGTCTCACTCTGGAGAAATAAAGAATCGGTGCCTGTAAGATGAGAATGATCACCCATATTCCCACAGAAACCAAACGGGCGCGATGGCTGTTCATCCAGTACAGAGAGCGCATTGGGTGGCAGACGCCTAAAAACCGGTGCAGACTGATGCAGCTGAGGAAGAGGATGCTCCCGTAGAGGTTTGTGTAGAAGAGAAAGCGAATCAGCTTACACATCAGCTCACCGAATGGCCAGTCGTTCTTATCAGCGTAATAGTAGATGAGGAACGGCAGGGTGAGGACGTAAAGCGTGTCGCAGACGTTGAGGTTGAGCATGTAGATGGTGCTGGGCTTCCAGTGTTTGGTTCGGAACAAGATGATGTACATGGCCGTGATGTTCAACGCCAGACCGAGCACAAACACCAGAGTGTAACTCACCGGGAGGAGAATGTACTTGAAGTTTTCTTTTAACGCACAACGGTAGACTTGACTATCATTAGTTACTCCAGTATTGTTATACGTTGCCATTCTGATCCAGATCTGTCAGAGAATAAGAACAAAGTGATATTGATGTACTTTTCATTGTACATGCAAATACAGATAATAAAGCAATATTAACTCAGATGCTCTATGTTAACAAATCGATATTAGCAGTAAAATATCAAATATTAACAGTAAAATGATGCTGTTTTATGCTAGGAGGAAGAAATAATGGCTAAGCTGCCACACAAGAATAGCTTTTTTCAGCAGTGAACTGGTTAGGAAAATATATCAGGATGAATGACATATAACCTGTCAAGACCATATTCATGTTGTATTTCACCCCAAAAAAGAATTATATTTTGCATAAAGAAAATTAAGTCTGTTTATAGGGCCATTAAAGGGATAGTTCACCCAAAAATGAAAAAGCTGTCATCATACTCAGGTTGGTCCAAAACTGTACGAGTTTCTTTCTTCTGTTAAACGCAAATAAAACAACATATTTTGAAGCATGTCGGTGACCAATCAGTTTAAAGTTAAAAACATTTGAATGATGTATTGTTTATTAAAAACCTGCAGCTTTTCATTTCTTAATATGATAACTGATGGACTGGAGTGGTGTCTTATTGTGATGTTGTTATCAGCTGTTTGGACTCTCATTCTGACGGCACCCATTCACTGCAGAGCATCCATTGATGAGCAAGTGATGTAGTGACATTTCTCCAAATCTGTTCCCATGAAGAATCAAACTCATCTACATATTGGCTGAGTACACTTTCAAGCCTGGTCTTGCATAGTACGCAAGATCTTAAAAGTAAAAAAGTAAAGTCGTGACGTATTGTCAAGTATGGTGACCCATACTCGAAATTGGTGCTCTGCGTTTAACCCATCCAAGTGCACACACACAGCAGTGAGTAGTGAACAAATGCACACACACACACACACACACACACACCGTGAACACACACCCGGAGCAGTGGGCAGCCATGCTGCAGCGCCCGGGGAGCAGTTGGGGGTTCGGTGCCTTGCTCAAGGGCACCTCAGTCGTGGTATTGAGGGTGGAGAGAGCGCTGGACATTCCCTCCCCCCACCTACAATTCCTGCCGGCCGGAGACTCGAACCCGCAACCTTTCGATTACAAGTCCGACTCTCTAACCATTAGGCCACGACTTCCCCATCTTAATCTAGTTTGAACAATTGATGTCATGTTACAATAGTTAAATGGAACAAGTGTTCATTGTGGCATCTGTCTGGGCTCCTATGCCACACATGTACTTCTGTAAGAGGTGGTAAACGTCCACAAACTGCACACACCCATATTGATACTGTTGTGCATATGACAGCCTACAAATATCCCTGGAACATAGTTCTTAACAGAGTGTTGAAGTAATCTTAAATGGTTTCTTCCAAACTCAGGGGACAAACAAATGAGCTTATAAAGATGATTTTTTTTCTGCTAATCACACAGCTTAACAGCACTCTCATTTATGCCAGAGAATATACATCATATCGATCAATGAAGCAAATCAACCACAAAGTATCTTGAAAACCTCCTGAGAATTTCCTAAGAACTTCCTCAGATAATGTTTCAATAACAGCTAATTTCACAAAAAGCCTCCAGTCACTTCCTACACTCTAGCCTTAAAAAAATAAATATTTTTCATTACAAATTATACATGATCAAATGCTGTCATAACCAAAACATGATCGTGTTATTTAGCATGATTTGAGAATCTAGAAATCTTAAAGCAAGTTGTTGTTTTTTATTATGGGGTCTCAGAATTTCGTACCCCATAAACAGTATGCTTTTTAAAGTTTTTACCAATTTTGGAACTTTACAGTTTTGACTTTTGTCTGTTACTGTGTTTTTAGGATGAATCATTGGTGTTGTAACATTAATTATTTATGTCACTTAGGCATTTTCTATATGAATAAATGGAAATATGAAAAACTGTATATTCCACAAACTAACACATCGTGATAATTTTATCTATCACAGTGAAGTCTAAACATTGCATATTTTTGTAAGTTACACATTCAGTAGATCAGAATCAGAATTAGCTTTATTGTCAGGTATGTTTTCACATACCAGGAATTTGTTTTAGTGACAGAAGTTCCACAGTAGGACAGAATGACAGTGGCAAGACAAGACACAGATCATAAAAAATAATATACAAATATACAAAATAGACAATAAACATGATTGTCCACATGCAAAAAAAAAAAAGAAAGAAAAAGCATAACATACAAAAAACATACTCACATGTGTTTTCGGCAGATTTTTTCAGGAATGTCCCCTAACGCTCTTCATGCCTTCACAGTCCTGCTCTTCCTCTGCCTGTTCATGCTGGGTTTCTTCATTGTGGGCGGGACTACTCGTGTCAACACGCCTCAAGCCTGCTCTCATTGGTCAGTGCATCAGTCAAAGGCCTATCAATCACTCAGTATGCTGAGAGAACTTTTTTTTTTCAAAAGGTTCCACTAGAGGTTTCCAAAAACGCTTCTCGTGCCCATCTTCTATTATTTGTGTAAAATTACACCAATGTTTGAGCTACTGGTTTGTCAGAGCAATGAAACAAAACAGACCGTCTTTGGAATGAAAAATACTGGCAGCTATTTTAATAATTATGAACAGTGAAGGTGGCACATCTGATTGGCCACCCTGGATGCTACCTCAAAATTTCATTAGCTGCTGGTCTGCTAGTTTGATGATGGACCAGTTTTACAGACAGTGATGACCCGGTCATCAGCATCACAAAATCCCAGTAGCCCCTCACTGCAGAACAAAGATCCAGGGGACGGGGTTGGATCCACATCTAGGGGGTGGAGACTGGTAGGTTTAGCGGTGGGGATGGGATGGGTGGTTTTAGGGATCAGGGGGTGGAGACTGGTAGGTTTAGCGGTGGGGATGGGATGGGGGGTTTTAGGGATCAGGGGGTGGAGACTGGTAGGTTTAGCGGTGGGGATGGGATGGGGGGTTTTAGGGATAAGGGGGTGGAGACTGGTAGGTTTAGCGGTGTGGATGGGATGGGTGCTTTTAGGGATAAGGGGGTGGAGACTGGTAGGTTTAGCGGTGGGGATGGGATGGGGGGTTTTAGGGATCAGGGGGTGGAGACTGGTAGGTTTAGCGGTGTGGATGGGATGGGTGCTTTTAGGGATAAGGGGGTAGAGACTGGTAGGTTTAGCGGTGGGGATGGGATGGGGGTTTTAGGGATAAGGGGGTGGAGACTGGTAGGTTTAGCGGTGGGGATGGGATGGGTGGTTTTAGGGATAAGGGGGTGGAGACTGGTAGGTTTAGTGGTGGTAATGGGTGGTTTTAGGGATAAGGGGTGGAGACTGGCAGGTTTAGCGGTGGTAATGGGTGGTTTTAGGGATAAGGGGGTGGAGACTGGTAGGTTTAGCGGTGGTAATGGGTGGTTTTAGGGATAAGGGGTGGAGACTGGCAGGTTTAGCGGTGGGGATGGGATGGGTGGTTTTAGGGATAAGGGGGTGGAGACTGGTAGGTTTAGCGGTGGGGATGGGTGGTTTTAGGGATAAGGGGGTGGAGACAGGTATGTTTAGCGGTGGGGATGGGTGGTTTTAGGGATCAGGGGGTGGAGACTGGTAGGTTTAGCAGTGGGGATGGGATGGGTGGTTTTAGGGATAAGGGGGTGGAGACTGGTAGGTTTAGCGGTGTGGATGGGATGGGTGCTTTTAGGGATAAGGGGGTAGAGACTGGTAGGTTTAGCGGTGGGGATGGGATGGGGGTTTTAGGGATAAGGGGGTGGAGACTGGTAGGTTTAGCGGTGGGGATGGGATGGGTGGTTTTAGGGATAAGGGGGTGGAGACTGGTAGGTTTAGTGGTGGTAATGGGTGGTTTTAGGGATAAGGGGTGGAGACTGGCAGGTTTAGCGGTGGTAATGGGTGGTTTTAGGGATAAGGGGGTGGAGACTGGTAGGTTTAGCGGTGGTAATGGGTGGTTTTAGGGATAAGGGGTGGAGACTGGCAGGTTTAGCGGTGGGGATGGGATGGGTGGTTTTAGGGATAAGGGGGTGGAGACTGGTAGGTTTAGCGGTGGGGATGGGTGGTTTTAGGGATAAGGGGGTGGAGACAGGTATGTTTAGCGGTGGGGATGGGTGGTTTTAGGGATCAGGGGGTGGAGACTGGTAGGTTTAGCAGTGGGGATGGGATGGGTGGGTTTAGGGATCAGGGGGTGGAGACTGGTAGGTTTAGCAGTGGGGATGGGATGGGTGGTTTTAGGGATAAGGGGGTGGAGACTGGTAGGTTTAGCAGTGGGGATGGGATGGGTGGTTTTAGGGATAAGGGGGTGGAGACTGGTAGGTTTAGCGGTGGGGATGGGTGGTTTTAGGGATCAGGGGGTGGAGACTGGTAGGTTCAGGTATATGTAAGGTGGGAGGAGTTGGATCTAGATCCAACCACGCCCCCCGGATCTTGTGTACTGCAGTGAGGACCATCTCACAAATCCGGCAAAGTTTTTAATATTTTTATTTTATTTTTATTTTTTTTATTGTATGTACATTTCTAACACTTTATACCAAAGCTAGTTATCGCTACTGAGAGGGTGTTTCTAATAAAGCATCTTTTGGAGTGAAGGTAAATTTGACATCGTTTTTTCTTCTGACTGCTGTTATGAGTCTCACTTCTAGTGTTTTTTTCCTCTTTTTAAAAGTCATGAAAACACTATTTTGTCATTTGTCTTTTGCTATTTGACCAAATGGAAACACACAAAAAAAATATTTGATGTAATTTTCCATTCACTGCTAGAAGTTTACCCAATGGCTTCCGTTGCTGAGAAACCCGGAAATGAGAAAAAAGGTCCATTTAAATTCACCTCATGAGAAATAAGTATTTGTTTTCATGCGTGATTTTGATGCTTTAATGTATTACAATTGAATATTAAGAGAATATTAAAATTGAAAAAATGCTGTTCAAAATCATGTTTTTTGGTATTTTGCAAAGATAACGCCACAGTATCATGTCCACAAATAGAGGTTGGATGGGACTGTCTGCACCACTGAGTTTATTGAGACACAGACAAACATAAGTGCTATAAACAATATATTGCTACTTTTTCTCTACTGTTGATGCACTGAGCAGCCATATTGGACTCCGAGTCAGAGCTCAAACTTGTGAGAGCGTTCCAGTTACAAGTAGCCTATATGGGAACTCAGAATAATTAGCGTTTCTAACAGCAGCTGCAGAAATGTTCTTTTATTCTGAAGGTGGGACTTCGCCGTATTGTGTGTTGAATTTTCTCCCATTCATAAAGCAATAGTAGTGCACCGTCTTTGTTCTGTGTATATCTGAAGTCTTTGGCGCCCCTCACATCGTTTTCCAATTGCAATATGACTTCACCCTAGGCTGGAAGAGCATGTATAGAAATTTTCTATTTTACATTTGACTTTCTATGCACTGAATAAAGTATATGATGCCCATTTTTTCTTTCTTCAAGAGAACTTTTTGCCTGTAAGGTAATTAGTTTGGGTGATTATGTCGGACTGTTGCCTTAATGAGAACATGACGGTTTGGTGCTTCTCGTACGGTTTACCTATTTGAAGTAAGTAGTTTACCATCGGGTTTAGGTTTCCTGAACCATGTCCTCGACAGAGTCACTGTTTTAAGTGAGACAAGAGTCTAGTTGCATAAACTTAGCCTCTACATTAAGACTAAAGAACTAGTCTGCCCAACTAGCAGTTAGCCAAGGGGTAATCAGTCTTATTTTGTGGATTCATCTTAGACTAATCTACATTTTCATGTAAACAAAACAAACAAAAAATAAAAATATGACCAGTCTTAAAGAACAAAATTTGATGACTAACTTTGCAACCCGTCCCTAAGATTGTTCTAAATTTAGACTAACATACACATTTGTGCAAGCAATTCAGTGACGCATGTTACCGTATAGGAATGTTTAGCTAATGTAGGGTGATGTAAAGTAAAATGGCCAAAGGTACAAAACGAAAACATTTGTGTACCTTATTTACCACCAAATTATACATATAATACTTTAAAGGTATATACAGTATTACCGTCCCAGTGACAGTTTTGCACCTTTATTTCTGAGAGTGCTGGATGGAAAGTGATACTGTAATTACAAATTAAAGTGATTAAAACTTAATCCCAAGAAAGAAACATTTCGAATAGACAAAGAAGACGAATTTAAGAAACACCTGAAATTTCTTAATAAATTGCCAGTTTTTATTTTACAAGTTGTCAACATTTGCTTAAACCAAAGTAGCAAATATATTTAAACTTCACCCTTACACAACTATCTAATATGATTTCCATCTTTATCATTTCATACAATACTGCTAATGTACGTTCAGAATGACAGTAATTGACCAGAGAACAGACACCGTTCATATTTTGGTTCATGTGGTTTAAAATGAAATTGTATTGTATGGCGCTAGCAATGGTTAACCCTTTAACGTTCACCCCTAAAAGGAGCTAAAGAAAAAAATATTTAACTTAAAATTCTTATTAGTAGACATCTAATAAATAGCCTCAAGCACTTTTTTAAAAAATGTATGTTTTATATAAAACTCTACCGTACGGTTGAGCTGTCAGTCCATGCTAAATCTCAATTTAAATTCAGAGAACTATTTCATGAGTTATTTTCCAATAATAAACATTCCTTTAATCTTATTAGTATCTTGGATACATTTCATAACCTTCAGCATCCACAAAGATAAAAAAATATATTTAAGCATCTGTATAATATCCTATATATATATATATATATATATATATATATATATATATATAGTCAAATGGCAATATATATGCTATATGATGTCTTTTACAGGCATATCAACCATACGGTCATGCATGTTTTTGGATAATTATGGTAAATAAACATTTTATTCATATATTTAGCTATATTTCTATTCTTTACCCCCTACCCTATTCACAACAACATTATGGCTTCATCCCTACGTCCTTGATTGCTTGTTTGACCCTATTATCTGATGACTGACCAGCACCTTTCTCCCTTCTGTGTGACTGAATGACGTTTGTAAACTACTGCTATTTTAATATTAATATTTATTTGTTTCAGCTTTATTTCAGTTTTTAATATTTTTACTTTCAGTTTTAGTTTTAATTGACAATAACAGCTGGCTTGACTCCCTGATCTCATCAAAGGCATGTTAAGACATCTCCTGGAACTGAACCAAATTCAAGTGAGTTTGTACTGATACTAACGGTCCTGACACACCTTTTCATAAACACTTAATTAGCCTATATTCCCATGAATCTTCAGGCACAGTGTCAGTTTGCAAGGTTCCTAAACAAGCAGAGTTTTATGCAACATGAAAAGAACGCAGCATGTTCTCTGGTCAAAGAGCAGATATATATAGCAATATTGTCCTTCACATTCTATAAAATGTCCTTTGGAAGGGTCACGAGGTCACACCTTCTATTTATACAACACCAAATGGTTCCTTATTATGAGCTACTTTTAAGATTTACATTTTTTTGTATTCAGACATTTCATCAACATTGATCACAGTGATTCATCACAGGTCGTTTCCCTGAGTGAGGCCCTTCACCACAAACTTTTACATTTTGTTTTCCCTCAAGCACATTATAAAGAGGTTGAGTGTGATTTCCTATTTTCAGATCTTGATTTGCTTTTCTTGTTCTTGATGCTGCTTCTGAAGCCCTGTCCTGCCATGAAGTAAAGGATGGGGTCGATGCAGCTGTTTGCGCTGGCCAGAGGTCGCATGACCTTGTAGGCCATGCTGGCAGCCTCCAGCATTGAGCAGCTCACATGTTTGTCCAAGTAACGGAAGGTGTAATATATACTGCGGGTCACATGGAAAGGCAAGAAGCACAACATGAAAGCCAGAAGCACAATAATGATCATCTTCACCGATTTCTGCTTAAAGCGCTGTGACTTTTGACCTCCACCAATACCGGGTTTCTGAAGTTTCTTCACCATCAGTCCATTGCAGACCAGCACCACCCCAAACGGTATGACAAAAAGCAGGAACATCACCACAGAGCTGTAAACAATAAAGTCATTGAAGAGCTCCTTGCTTGTAGTGTCATAGCAAACCGTTGATTGTGATTTCATGTCACCGTTATTGTTCATCCTGGAAAAATAAAGAATCGGTGCCTGTAAGATGAGAATGATCACCCATATTCCCACAGAAACCAAACGAGCGCGATGGCCGTTCATCCAGTACAGAGAGCGCATTGGGTGGCAGACGCCTAAAAACCGGTTCAGACTGATGCAGCTGAGGAAGAGGATGCTCCCGTAGAGGTTTGTGTAGAAGAGAAAGCGAATCAGCTTACACATCAGCTCACCGAACGGCCAGTCGTTCTTATCAGCGTAATAGTAGATGAGGAACGGCAGGGTGAGGACGTAAAGCGTGTCGCAGACGTTGAGGTTGAGCATGTAGATGGTGCTGGGCTTCCAGTGTTTGGTTCGGAACAAGATGATGTACATGGCCGTGATGTTCAACGCCAGACCGAGCACAAACACCAGAGTGTAACTCACCGGGAGGAGAATGTACTTGAAGTTCTCTTCTATCTTACAGTGATAGCGATCGCTGATGTTAGTTGCGGTTGTGTTGTTAAATATTGCCATTCTGATCCAAATTTGCCAGAGAGAAAGACAATCAATCAATCATATCTGAGGAATAAGATATGAAATTCAGGACTGAGGGGACAACATATACAAATTATACACATAAAATCTGTCAAACAAGCAATATTTAATTAGTTGAATGAATGAGATTGGATTTTATGGCTGATAAATATATAAACCTAGTTGTTGTGCATTTAAGTTAGAATTTTGATAGACATTTTGAAAAATTCAGCATGCATTAGCTAGTATATATCAGCATCAGTGTTGGGAGTAACGCGTTACAAAAGTAATGCATTACAATTACGGATTACTTTTTGCTGTAATGCAGTAGTGTAAGGCATTACTAACCAATTTTCAATAATATTTTACTCGGTATATGTTCAGTAACGCTTGCGTTACATCACCCGCGGAAACGCGGCATGATTTCGGCCTCTGTGCTCGAGGTCCGAGGTCGATGGCAGAAGACTGTAGGGTAGACTGAGACTGAGTACAGCAGAGACACTTTCTGCTTTTTTCATCACTACACAAAAAAAAGATGCTGAAATGAAGTGATTTTTCACATGGTATTTCCTTTGCTTGTGTACTAAACTATCATAAATTGATAATAGCCATAAATAGTTCATATTTTCCACAATTAGCACATAAACATGAGGTGCAGTTTTGTCTCAACTGTATGGTGTACAGTTGAGACACCTATTCTTAATGATCTAAAGCTGGCTAGCCATTTATAGCAAATGTAATAAATGACAAAATGACAGTTTTAAATAAATACAGTTTAAAAATTAATTAATTTAATTCAGATTCAGTTAAACAAAACAAGAACAAATATTTAACACTACAAAACTATATGGCAAACAGTACAAATGTAAACATAACACTAAAAATAACAATATACATACCTATATATTCTATAACCCTTAACCTACGCATCACTCGAATCTTACATTTTCAATCATTCTGTATGATTTATAAGCTTGTTTCATCATGGGGACCTAAACAAATATTCCCATAAGGTGAATTTGCTGGTATTACTATACTCGAGGGACATTTATTCCCCATAATGTAGGTAATGACAGCCTCTGTATGCATTTTATTTTCTATGATTGGACTGTTACTGTCTACAGTACATAGCAACCTAAAGGGTGTCTCAACTGTACCCACTTTACCACCTTGTATATTTCTTAAAATGCTATGTAATCCTTTTAACATTCATGTTAGAAAATATGTCCATTAATAGTAGACAGTTGAAATATCACAAATATATATTATTTAGCAGAAATTGCGTAGCATATGTGTAAATGTGATTTTTCCAGTTGTTTTTCGAAGCCCAATGCAGAAAACGAGCTTTTAAAGTAGCGCTCAATGCTTGTTCTGGTAGTCACACACCCCTTATACTGCTTTCATTAATGACAAAGACCAACATATCGATCAGTGCACTGAATTAAGTCATAAAGTAGCTGAAAACTCACTGAGAATTTCCTGTTATAGATCATATCTGCGTCTAATGACATTTGCGGTAACTTCTGAACAAAAGCTATTAGACAGAGTTTTATGTTAAGCAGTAAGATCATACATTTTATGAATGCATAATTTATTTGCTCTCTCTGGATTTTTTTTTAACTTATTAAAAGCACTTTATGATACAAATAGTAGGGCATTTTTTCTTTACTGATGTTAAAGAATCATCATTTACACATGCAAAATTAAAAGCAACTCACACAGATACTTTCAGTGGTTCCTTCAGAAATGTAAGCGACAGTTGTGCCTCCTTTCAGTTTGCATACCTGCAGAGACCTGCTTTACCTCTACCTGTTTATTCTGCATATATCCACTGTGGGTGTGTGTTTACATGCCTTAGCTTGCTCTCATAGGCCACAGCATCAGCCAATAATATGTCAATCATTCTGGAAGCCTCACACAGCATGACTGCAGGGAGGGAGGTTTATATCAATTTAAAGGAATAGTTCACCCCAAAATTAAAATGTGCTTAAGATGTACTCACCCTCACACTATCCAAGTTTGTTTGGAGAAATTTAGCATTACTTCACTTGCTCATTAATGGATCCTCTGCGATGAATGGATGCCGTCATAATGAAGAAAGTCCAATCAGCTGTTTTTCGCTTGCAAATGGTGCTTGGTCTGTGAATATTTCTCAATTTTTCTCAATAATTCAGATGAGACATCCTTTTCACTGGAGGAAGTATGGATTATGGAATTTTTTTTGGAAGCAGCTGTTTGAAGTAAAAAAAAACAACAACTCTTAATTATTTGTTATTTATAAACAGGCAGCTTTTAACTTCACGAGATGTTAATTGATGGACTGGAGTGGTGTGGATTATTGTGATGTTTTTATCAGCTGTTTGGACTCTCATTCTGACGGCACCCATTCACTGCAGAGCATCCATTGGTGAACAAGTGATGGGACGCTACATTTCACCAAATCTGTTTTGATGAAGAAACAAACTCATGTACATCTTGCATGGCCTAAGGGTGAGTATTTTCAGCAATTTTTCATTTTTGGGTGAACTTTTCCTTTAATTCATAAAGTTGTTATCAGTGCCATATTTCCTGTAACCAAGTTTATTTTAGAGTTCCGGATGTCTGCTCCTGCCTAGTCATTCCAGCTTATAATTTGAAGTCAATATTGATTCAGATGATGAAACAAACTCACCTACATCTTGGATGGCCTGAGGGTGATTTTCAACATATTTTCATTTTTGGATGAACTATTTCTTAAAGGTTACAACTGAATTCACATCTGTTTATCAAGATTATGTTTATGTAATCTATTTTAAATTAATGATACTGAACCCCCCCCCCCCCCCCCCCCCACAAAAAAAACCCCATGCTTTGCATTTTAACATGTTTCAGAATAGTGCCCTTGGCGAGAACCCTGCAGAGAAAAAAGGCGTATGCTAATTATCAATAATTAACGTCTTGCCCACAGTACAGTGAAGAGAATTTCACACAACCCAAAAGAAACTGGAAATTCATTCGTTCAGGGAATATATGTTCTAAAATATATGGCAGTTTTCTTTGAAAATAGATTCTTAGTATTGTGTTGTTGATCATCACTGTTTTTAATCATACTTTTTGTTATGTTCTTCAAATCTGTTTTCTAAAGTAATCAGGCTGACTTCATACGGTATGTACAGTAGCCTGAATAAATAAAACCATAGTTTGGATGTTAACACATGAGGCTTGGTTTCCTGACAAACTCTTTTTACAGAACGAATACAACAAAATATTTTGCACACTGACAAAACCTAATGAACTGAATGCAAAAAAAAAACAGCAAAGCTTTGTACATCTGAGACCTTCACAGTTTCAATACAAGGCTTCATTAGATTTACACGAGGTCTGTCATCTGTCATCCTCTGTGACTCTGTTACTGCGAAGGAAAGAAAGCACGTCAAGGTGTTCGATTGCTGTCTTACTTGCCTCACAACACTGTATTAATTATTACCCTTAGTAAGCGGAGTTATGAACCTGAGCTCAACTTTATGTGGTCAGTCTACAAATGTTTGGACACACTTGACTGAATTTATGTTTCTCATGATCTTCAAAACCTTAAAATGTACAAACTTAAGTGGCAGATTAGGTATACATTTCTTTAAAAAATAAAATGTTAAGTGTTAAGGATAGGTCTAGAATCAATAGATGCTTCAAAAGTGTCCCAGGATGCACCTCATAAAGTTGGTTAGTGTCCAAAGTGAGCAGAACTGGCATCTGGACAAAGAAGAAGCTCAAATATAAGAGAGATTTCATTTGTGTCACATATTTTGATCATTATGTAATTCCCAGAATTCCACTGGAGTTATATCAGGTTTTGCATCAATCCAACATGTAGAAAAGGCCATAATAAAGTCTGAGTTCTATTCAGAGAGATTTACATTGTGGGGAAAGAATCTGTCTGTTAGAAATAAATAGGAGGTTCATCCATTTTATGAGATCCTTAGATCTGATTATTGTTATGCATCATTGTGTAACATCCAGTGAATTTGATATTATCAATATTGCAGATACACAAGACACAAGTTAAGGACCTTTATGACACGTTCCAAGAAAACTCAAAGGACTCTTAAAGGTGTAGCCTCTGCAGATTTAGTGGTTTTGTATGTGGATGCTACAGATGAGTTAGACATCCCAGAACTGTTTGTCTAATTATTATATGCATGCATATCTATTGTTATCGAGTTCTACAGTCGATAATTAATTTTGAAACTCTGACGGAAGTAAATCAAAATTTGTTTTGTTTTCATCCTCTGGATAAAGAATCATTAGCCTACTAATTTTACTATGGTAAAGGCCTATTTTGTGAATAGTAATGAACTCCATTCACCGTCGGCGTATTCTTGAACTGTCCAATCACACAACCTCATTAATATTTAAATAACCAGCTGACCGTTGCCCACGTGCCAACGTAAGCCAATCAGGTTCTCCTAGTGAGCGAACGTCCCGTTACGTAATTAATATTCATGAGCTACGCCTTCCCCGTGGTATTGTTCGTCCAGCGGAGCTCGGTGTGCCCGGTCCGGGGCGCTGTTGGGCTGGATTTCACGGTTGGAGACTCATCTTTGGAGGCATATTCTCTCTTTCATTACTTTCTCCCCTGATCCGCAGTGTTTGTTGAGCGTCTGCCCGACTGGACCTGCTTCATCATGGCCGTCTGAATTCAGATCCGAATCCCAGTCTGATCCGCTTTTCTCAATCATCCATCCCGATCGCTCTGGGAATCATTTCTTTGGGATTTTACTTCATTTGTGCCAATGTTCAAACATGCAGCCTCCGCCAAGAAAGGTAAGAAACCAGCGTTGGAACAACGTGTGTTTTTTTAAATGTGATTTGTTACATTGTCCCGAAGTTGCAACTTTGTGCCCAGCCGCGGTTTGTTTTGAAACAATGTATCAGTTTTTACATGTAACGGAAACAATGTATCAAGAGTTTTCTCGCGCGGTCCTGTTTTATTGTTGTTTTTAAAGCAGCAGCGCTTGCGAATAATCCCGAAATTCAGCAGATCTTTTCCTAGAGATGATAGATGAGTGTTAAAGGCTCAGATTAAACCGTGCAGCCATGAGAGTCGTCTTGTTTTGTGTGGTTTTACTCCGAGTGTCCACGCTTTTGTCAAATAGACGGATCACTGATCATTTTTCTCACCCTGAAGTCTGACATTGTGTTACACACCAGGGCTTAAATGTGTCCAAATGTCATGCACATGTGAGAGAAATGCGTTTAAATTCATGTTTTACTGTCTCTCTCTCTCTCAGAGGTGACAGCAGAGGTGTTGGGTTTCAGACTCATGTCCCACAGGCTGTATGAAGGAATGTGAAATTACCAAAACCATTGCATTCCTATCATTTATGCATTCGAATCATCAAAGCATTGCATCAGAGTAAAATCCTTCAAGGTGACGTCTGACTTTTTGCAATTGCTTTGTCTTGTGAAGAGAAGGAAGGCAGATAGCATGTAGCACACGTTTAACCCACAATAACCCTCTCATTTTCGCTAAAAGACGCTTTAAAATGCAAATATTAAAGAAAGATGCGTTTGCTCTGGTCGTTGTCACGCTGATAATATTTCCTCTCTTTTGGATGCACAATAAATGACGTCTAGCTCTTTCTGTAGATGTGCAGGACACAGGATAGCCTACACTACAGTAGATGATTTGTGTTAAATGTGACTAGAAGGTGCATGTGCTGGTCAGACAGTAAATGTGTTATCTAATGTGTCTTTCATGCCAAATATCTGATCAGATCTGATCTGTGTGTGGCACCGGTGTGGATATTTCCATAAAGACCTGAGTAAATGCCTGGGAAATGTGCTGTTTTGTTGTTTTCCTCTGATGCAAATGCTGCTGTGAGTGTTTTCTCCATCTCAGAGTAATAATGCTTCACCTGTACAGCTCAAAGTGTTGACGAGAGCCGTGGAGCCAGCTGTCAAACCGTGTTATGGTGTAGCATTGTGTCCTGCTGATGCTGGTAGGGTTGGATGCCTGGCGTTCTGTATTATTTAACATCCTCCTCGCCTTTAACCTTTAGAGAGTTGTAACAGAACCAATTATCTCCTCACCTGCCAAGTGGAGAACTTCTGTTGTAATTAACAGTTTCTCCCCAGATATTAGTCAACCTGCCCGGGCTCATTGGTCTGGTCCCATTGGGTTTTAGGCTGAGTATCGCACCTTCTTTGTTGCCATGTTTGGTTCAGGTACAAGTACCTGTAAATGAACCCAGACATTGAGGAGAATGTGTTCCTCGTGATTGTTTTAAGAGAATGGTAAACTGAGAATTTACTCGCCCTCAAGCCATCCATAATGTAGATGAGTTTGTTTCTTCATCAGAACAGATTTAGAGAAATGTAGCATTATATTACTTGCTCACCAATGGATCCTCTGCAGTGAATGGGTGCCGTCAGAATGAGAGTCCAAACAGCTGATAAAAACATCACAATAATAATCCACACCACTCCAGTCCATCAGTTAACATCTTGTGAAGTGAATAGCTGTGTGTTTGTAATAAACAAATCCATAATTAAGCCATTTTTTAAATCAATGCTTTCGGTTAAAATACTAATCCTCTATCCATGACATTGTTTTATCCGGTGAATAAAGAATTGAGAAATATTCACAGATCAAGCACTATTTACAAGACAAAACAACCCAAACAGTTCTAAATGAATGTGTCTTTGCATTTTGATGCAAGAGGACAATAGGGGGTGAACTTTTTTCACTGGAGGAAACGTTATTATAGATTATGGACTTGTGTTTTAACCAGAAGGGACAGTTTAAAGTTAAAACATCTTAATGATAGATTTGTTAGCTTCACAAGACATTAATTGATGGACTGGAGTGGTGTGGACTACTTGTGGATTATTATTATAATGTTTTTATCAGCTGTTTGGACTCTCATTCTGACGGCACCCATTCACTGCAGAGGATCCATTGGTGAACAAGTGATGTAAAGCTACATTTCTCTAAATCTGTTCTGATGAAGAAACAAACTTGGATGGCCCGAGGGTGAGTACATTTTCAGTAAATTTTCATTTTTGCTGAACTATTCCTTGAACTGTGTTAGCAATGCCATATTTCCTGTAATCAAGATTATTTTATAGAGTTCTGAACGATTACGTTACCAGTCATTCCAGCACAGAGCGGTTTATGAGCTCAATCAATGTTGATTCATAATTGAAGGGTTCTTTATCATTCCATGACTCTCACTTCCACATACTTTAGAATGTGAGCAGTTAAAGGTCTTAAGCGAAACCATCACCTGCCTCTTTTATAGTATCACTGTAAAACCTCCCTTTGGTACCTTTATTTTTAAGAGTTTGATAAAAGAAAAATGTGACTGCTACTACCATGGTATAATACTACTACTACTACTACTACTAATTCATTACAATTATATAGCACTTTGAGTGCGCTAGGCAGGGGGGGATCTCCTCACTAACACTTTAAATGAGTACTACTAATATTCTAAATGTGTCTTTGCTGATTACTTAACTCTTCTGTTTTTGATACTGTTTTTGATACAATTTTTTGTATAACATAATAGTTTCTGAACTCTTTAGATATTATTAAATAATATGGAATGTTAGTGTCATGCTGGGAAACAATTCCCCTGTCATGCTAAATATAAAAAAATTAAATAACAGCTTTGGATAAAAGCGTCTGCTAAATGACTAAATAAATAAATAAATAAATAAAAAAACAAATTTTTCTCTTAATAAAAATACATAATCTGTTGTAATTTGTAGTGCTGTCAAACGATTAATCGCATCCAAAATAAAGGTTTTTGTTTACATCTGTATATATAAATACACACACATGCACGTATATATGATATAAATTAAATGGCTATAAATATATACATATCAAAATATATGCTAGTCTATTTCTTATCACTATTATAGTGACCAAAATGATCACGGTTATCAGTATTATCACGGTATTGTTAAAATGTGCTGGAGATGTTCAAAAAGTACCGACACATAAATCACTTCACCAAGTTTTATATTTAAAAAAATCAACAAACAACTAATAAAGTGACACTAGATGGGAAAGCTGAATTACAGCTGTTTCCCGTAAACTCTGCGGACAAAGCAGTATTGCGATGTAAGAACACCTCCTTTAGGTATTACATGGAGCGAAGATGAAAACCAAATGACATTGAATCGTTTCTGAAGGCAGTCAGAACTTTTAGAGGTACATTCATATCAATTTATTCATTTGTATAATTCCCTTAGCACTCCCAGCTTTTCCGCCCTCTCTTCACTCAAAACGAAACTACTCCGCTGCTGTGCGCACGTGAGTGTTACTGAAAACTATGCTTTATGCTGGGATGTATTTATTTATCGTGAGTTTTTCAAATCGAATACGGTTTTCATGATAATTAAAAAATGAAACGGTTTTATCATTGAATTTTATCATGATTTATCCTCAAACCGGTAATCGTTACATCCCTAATATGCTTTGTGTGTATATTTTTATATACACAATACACACACACACATATATTATGTAAACTAAAAGTTTTATTTTGGATGCGATTTAATCGCGATTAATCGTTTGACAGCACTAGTAATTTGCTATAATTCTTTAATCGTATCCAGTTGAAATAACTTGGAAACATTTCTGACATTTTAAAGCATTTGAGGAAATTTACACACTTCAGTACTTTTATGATGATAAGTCTCTTCAGAAATGTCCATGTCAGCAGAAAACTGTAAACATCTGTTTTTAATTAAATATTTTTAATTTAACAATTTTTTTGAAGTTGTTTCAGTTGATGTAATAATGTGTGTTTTTAATTACTTTTGTATGGAATTTTTTTTTTTTTTTAAATTATAGCACTTAACATAAAGCATCATCATTGTTATTCCAAGTCAGTTAGATCAGGTTTGTGATTGCAAACATTATAGTATTGGTTTAGAATACTATATTAGTCTAAACTATAAGATGAGCAGCATTATTTTGTGTAATATAGAATCGTTAAAACTATTTTCAGGTTCCCTGAACACTGCTGGTCAGATTGTCCCGCCCCCAAACTCACGCCATTGGTTGTCAATTTACTTGATCTTACCTTATCTTGTTTTTAAGGATTTTTTTTTGGTCAAACTCACTCAATGTTTTGAGTGACATCATGACAAACTGTGACAGGAAAAAGTTTTAACATCCAAAAAAAGAGGCGCTTGAGCTTTAATTGCGCTTGTGACAGTGGAGCGATATTCTGTATTTTTTTTTTAAAGGAATCGACCATAAAACTGTGTCCGTCTGCTCTGTTAGAGTTTGATTAGTGGGAATTGTGCTCTTGTTGTTTGGAAGGATTGTGAATTTGTCGTCGTGTCTCGTACAGCTGACTGGAGCTGGAAACACAATAATGAGCTCATGTGGGACAGTGTGTGTGTTTGTGCAGCTGGCATGTGCCATCCTCTTCCTCACCTCTAATGATGTTGTCTGCTCTTCAGGTAAAAGTGACACAGGAACTGAAGAACACGCATATGGAGCAGCTCGGCCGCCTGCACCTCAAACACCAGACGGAATGTGATTTATTGGAAGATATGAGGTAAGGCATAAAAAACACTGCCTAAAACACACATGAATCCTAAAAAATAAAGAATAAATCAGAAAAAAAAGAGCAAATTCTCCCCATTTTTGAAGAACGAACATAGGAGCGGGATGTGACGAAGGCATTTCCTTTGGACTTCCTGCTCACGGGCCAGTCGTTCCCACAGCTGGAAGTCATAACTGTGCTGCTTTTCTCTTTTTTCCTGTTTTTTTTCTCTCCTTGTCTTCTCTTAAAAGGGATTGTGGCCTGTTTCAGAACAGGGGGAGGGATTCGTGTTAAAACCGCTGCGTTTGGACATGAATGTATGCCCTTCTTGTGCTTGTATGTGTTTGTACATGCTTACGGGTGTTTAAGAAGATATTTGAAAGTGGCACACCCTCACAAGGGAGCTGAAGACAAAAATTGCTGTGCAATTGTAGTCTACTGCAGAGGCTATTTTGGTGTGTGTTAGTGTTATGAAGTGAAAAGATGTTTGTGTCCGAAAGAGAGCGAGAGAGTGGGTCAGGATGGGCTGAACTCCATGTTTTTACAAGTAATTAGTTGATGGACTGTCTGAAAGGATAGTCTAATTTAAGGGTAATGTGTAATTCCTAGTGCCCCTAGGGTTAGTTTTTAATAAAAAAAAAAGCAAAAATAAGTATTTAATAATTTTCAAACAGGTTTTCGAAACACTTCTCCTATTTTCAGTTGCAATTTTTATTGCAATTATAAAAAAATAAAAAAGTTTGCACACCGTATTTTCCAGAATATCCAGGAAGTCACGTTTTTAATTATTTGAAGCATGTAGCGACTTAAATATTTGTATTGCAGGTGCTTCACTCTGTGTCATACTGCATAGCTTTGCCTTTATTCACAATATAGAAGGGCCTCCTGTACATTCTTGCTCAATTAAAACATCTGATTCTTAAATTTAGCAGTCTGTTTATCACACCTTCTGTTTGGAGAAAGGACATACTATATTGCATGTAAATTCTGCCAGCATCTAGCTTTGCATCTTTGCAGTGAACAGCTCGCAGCACACTTTAATAGCTTTACGCCTCATAGCCAAAGACCTTCAGCTGGTGTTTCTGCTGTCCCCAACTGAGAAGAAGACAAAAAATAGTGAGACATGAAAGTCAGTCACGCCATGAGTCAGCTAACCATCTGGAATCCTGCCGAATGTGCAGTTCCATAGTTGCTGCTAGCAATGCGTCCCGTCACATATTTTAGTCAGGCTATACACGCCATGTTTAAAGGTGATGCTTGTAATTATTTAGGGCGTGAAAATGCTCAGTGCAGGAAAGATTGCCAAGGAAACATTGATTAGCTTTTTTGAGGCCTGTCAACTTTCTTGACTGATTTTGAATCACTGTTTGCCTTAATAATGGAACTCAAAGATGGAAGGGAAGCATGAAAATCCATTTGGAAACTCTTTGTTTTTAAAGTATTAATTTTACCGTATTGTTTGATGTCACTAGTGGTGTAGAAACGACACTTTACCTTCAATTTGATGTGAAAATGAGGTTTTGAGAGACAGAAATGCAGTCCAATTAAGATTTCAGACTGTCCAAGATCATGTCTAACTTTGAGAAACCATAGTTTCTATGTCCACTAGGGGTGTAACGATTCACAAAATTCACGGTTCGGTTCGATACGACACAGTGGGGAGGTTATCGCGGGGCAGACAGCATGTTGCCTGTTACGTCGTTTGAGCGCAGTAGCACTGATATTTCACACTTTATTTTACGTAATAGGATTAGTCCAACGTGATTGAAGTTGTTCATGTGAATTTGCATTGACAATTCATTTCAATTTGGGCTGTTTGTATATTGTGTAAGGTGGACTAGCATGAGAGTGATTATTACAGATGCCGAAAGCTAATGCTGAGTTCTGGCTGGGGTAGCATTCAGTTGCTGCTGTGTTCACATTGCACGATGGATCGGCAACAGGTTGTTACACACACTGCATGACTTTACAATAGGAAGAATCGCCAACATATCTGTCGGGTCCACAAACTACGTTACATATAACTCATCTTGTATCTGTATCTTGTTCTCTCTTTAGCTTTAGGTCATCGCCGATGTATTTTTCAGTCAGAAGTCATTTCACACAGCAAGAATTTGAATCGCCGACACGTCCTGATATTTATCATGCCAAATATTTCATGGGTGTTAGCAATTCTTTTACACTACGTCGTTGATGATTCACACTGCGTGGTTGTCACTCGCATGATCAAACACCTATTTTCGATTTCGCAAAACCTGTCTGCGAGTGAAAATAGGGGCAAAAATCGTGCCGTGTGAACTCGGAATAATCTGTTGCAACATGAAATCTCATGGTGTCATATATTATGTTTGCGTGCATTTAAAAGTGACTTTATGGACTTTATTCGCTCTCTCAATGTGAAATACATCCATAGATCTGGTCTCTGTCCTCGGTTCTTTGTTTCTTCATCTGACTCTTGCTGACAAACATTCTCAAGGTGGTCTAGAGGGATAAATCGATGTCTCGGCCAGGAGTCAAAGAGCCCCATTGATTGAGCTGCTCTTGTGAGTTTGATCTTCCTGTTTACCTACTGGCCCACTAATGCTCTGACCGTAATCTCTCAGACAGGACGAGGGGACGGCTGCGTGAGCAGATATGTTATTACCATAGAACTTCAGAACAGTCACACTCACACTGTCAGATATGTTTGGCGGTGAGTTCATAGTGTATTTTTGGAAGTGCTGCTGACTCCTACAGACCAGAATGCTGGAGTCAGTAATAATTTCAAACATGAAGGGCTCTGCTGTCTGTGTTTTTATTTCCACTGTTGCTCACTTGTTTGCATATATGCACAGACACTGATGTGAGCGTTTGAGTTACTTGCATTAACTGTGTTGAGGGAACTTCCTGTACAATTCTGCCAACAGGAATGGTTCTGGTTGGTTGCTAAGCTGATCTGAGTTATTGTCTATTGGTGAAAAAATCCAACTTGAAGATATTCCAGTCACTGGCATGGAATATGGCTCAGGTGAAGTCCTATTTTGCATTTTCAAATGCGCATTATAAGCACATGTAAATATGAGTTCAAGTGGTGCAGAATTACTGAGCTGATCTGAAACACTGGATCATGGGATGCTGATGTGTAAATGAACACCATGCAGTGCATCACTCTGAAACACACATTATTTAAATACATCACACCCTTTGCGATCTGATAATCACGCTAAGCCTTATTGCGATTTCATTTTTATTTTTTTCTTTCTTGTTCAGCCCTAAATAACACACCTCTCCTATTAAATGATAAATTATTTGCAGAGGGCAGCGGTTGAGCGACTGTATCTAAATCAGAGATGCCCTGATACTGCCGACAGGAAGACATGGGAGGGAGCTGAGGGATTGTGGGAAATAGATGAGGAATCCTGAGTGATATTAAAGAGTTGTTGTTTCAGAAACTGATGGATGGAGCAGATGGAAAAAGCAAAGCAGACGAGGAGAAATAGTTGCTTTGAGGGAGCCGCTTTGTGTATGAGACACATAATGAGTTCCATCAAGACTCTTCTGGCTGGATCGGTTTCTCTTGTGCTTTCTGAGTCTTTGTTTCATTGTGAACCCGCGAGGCAGTATGCCGACTCTACTGTTTTTCTAGAAAACACTATGAGTGTGCAGGCCTGCTTAATGTTATTTATATTTGAGAGCGTGAAGAGCCATGGAATAATGTCTGTCCTTAATCAAGGCCAGGAAAACCTTATGAAAAAGGCATTTGATATGACCATTATTATCAATTAATAATTAATATGAATTATTAATAATAAATGTTTAAGACAGTTCCTAATACAAAGTAAATAATCATGCAAAATATTGAAATTATGTATGTTTTACTGTTTAATTTACTGGATTATTTAAAACACATACATTATTAAATTATTATTTAATATAGAAGCCATTTTTGCTTTGAATTCCCGGTAAAAATAGCTAAACGGTGACATATACACTGATGTAAAATTGGGTTGTTGTAGGCTCTTATGTTGGGTTCTCACAGGGTTTTCTGAATCCGATCTGACCTGAGCGTTAACTCTATCATCCAAATGCACAGAAATCATGCTCTCCATCATTCTTTAATGAATGAGCTTTTCTTACAACCATCGTCACACACACAAGCCCACGACTCTCAAAGGCTTTAATGAAATTGAGTCGGCCTGCCTCCTGAATCTCAAGGCTAATTTGATCAGAGAGGTATTTCATGAAAAGCCTTTTCATTCTTTCAACAGCATTCTCAAACACCGAAACGCATCTGCTCGCTGACTTCAGACCAGCTCGAGCCTCGATCTGCGTCACACGTGGACAATAAATGATGCGTAGTGTGAATGCTTCAGGTTGGTCTAGGCGGACATGAAATTAAAGTGATCGTTTTAGGAAACTTCTGTCATTTACTTCCTCTCATGTCACCTGTATGACATTCTTTCATCTACAGAAAGACAATAAAAGAAAGTTATAATGTTTGTTTTTTTCTCCTTACAATGAAAGTTAATGGGGTCTATTGGTGATTTGGCCACCTTCATTGCATGCGCAAAAAAGAGTTTTTGGGTGAACTATCCCTTTAAGTATTAATCAGAGGAAAATGTTTATTAATTAGGTCTGTTCCTCACACAAAGCAATTATATGAATTCAGAAGACTAATGTAGCAAGCAAGTTGTATATATTACTTTTATGATGCTTTTAAAATGATGACAAATGTTTTGCAACATTCAGTTGTCTTAAATATTAAGCAGCGCAATTGTTTTCAACATAGATAATAGTCAGAAATGTTTCTTGAGCAGCAAATCAGCATATTATACTGATTTCTGAAGGATCATGTGACACTGAAGACTGGAGTAATGATGCTGAAAATTCAGCTTTGATCACAGGAATAAATTACATTTTAAAAGGTATTCAAATAGAAAACAGTTATTTTAAATTGCAATAATATTTCATAATATTATTGTTTTTACCACAAGTATATGTCTTTCGTTTTGCCACGAAGCGATTAAATGAATTCAGAACACCTGTATAGCATACAAGTTGTAGATATTATTTTTATAGTGCTTTAATGATGTTTATTTTAGTCGTCATGAGGGTTCAAATCCCTAAACGTTGTTATGAGAAGTAGTAATAGTGATTCTTGCCTTAGCTAGCACCATGAATCTGTATTATAGCACTTTCCCTGATGTCTTTAGAGCGGTAGAACAATAGGAGCGAGAGGCCCAGACATGCCTTCTGTCCTGGAGATGATCTGGAGGGATGTGTGTGTGCTTGCTCGTGAGTGTTTAGTGTGGAAAAAAGCAGATGACTGTGATCTGGGAAGAAAAACAGCACAAATTCCTGGAGATTTCAGACCGTGCCGTGAGGATGGAGGCTTTACAACACGTGAGGCGAGCAAAACAGATTCGGATGTGAAAAGTGGGCTAGTGTGTGATGTTATAGATTATGATGGGTGTTTTTCAGAAGGGGATGAAGGAATTTGAGGAGGCATGTGAGAGCAGGAGGTGCTGATAAAGAAAGGAGGAGAGCTGTCTCCCTGGAGTTCACATTCTCTCATGCTCACTTTAATACAGAGTCATGTTCTCCCACACAAACACAGCGTTCATAAGCAAATTCAACCGTACATGTTTATGAATTCTTAAAGAGAGCAAGCGAGCCAAATGCTTCAAAGTGGAATGCTTTACACATGCTCCACAGTCATGTGCAGGTCACAGTTTACACTAAAATAAAGTTTTGCGTTAAGAAAATTTAGCCAATTTGAGGATTTTTTGTATTAGTCATTTCCCCTCAAATTCTTTCTACTGTAATGCATAAGACATTTGAACCTCTCTATCTGAATCTCAAGTGACGTTTTTCAGACGTTTTACTGTGATGCAGTAATTTTCAATTAAATGATCCCTTGCATATAAATATTTTACTATTTGTGTAATATTTCTTGAGTTTTAGGAAAAGTGTGCTGTATTGTCATGAATGTAACGTCATAATGTACGCTACCGTTTAAAAGTAAGATAAGTCAGTAAGATTTTTTGAACACTTTTATTCAGCAAGGATGCTTACAATTGACCAAAAACATTACAGTTAAGATTTTGATAATGTTTCCAAAAAATCTTTGGACTTTATTTTCATCATTAAATGTAGAAAAAAATCTTATGTCTTCCACAAAAATATGATGCGGCAAAAATGTTTTCATCAACACTGATAACTATATTGTTTCCTAAGCAGGAAATCATAGAAATCAGTATATTAGTATGATTTCTGAAGGATCATGTGACACGACTGAAGACTGGAGTAATGATGCTGAAAATTCAGCTTTGCATCACAATAATAAATTACATTTTAAAATGTATTATAATCGAAAACAGTTATTTTGAATTGTAATATTATTTCACAATTGCTGTATATTTGATCAAATAAATGCAGCCGTGGTGAGCAGAAAAAAAACATTAAAATCTTGTCGACCCCGAACTTTAAGAAAATCTTAATGTTCCTCAAAATAGGCTTAATTTTCTTTAAGAAAAATATTTCTGTCTTTTTGATTTTGGAGTGTAATATTACTCAGACATGTTCTTTAAAGGTTTTGTGAGATTCACCTAGAGGATGTCACATCAGAAACACACACACACACACACTTGGCCATCTCACACCCAAACAACCACTAATTGGAAAAGCTGGAAGTGAAACACAAGGCCTTGACCTCTCTGACCTCTTCCTCTCCTCTCACCAATAGCTCAGACATCTCTGACATGCTTAATTAGATCGAAAACGCTCCTCCTAATGCCCATCGATTCTCTTATCTCATCTCTGAGTCTCTCCATCCTTTCGTCTTGGCCTGTTCTTGTACTTAGTTTTTTTATTCTCTGGATTTAATTCTCCTGTTCTCTTGTTCTTGTTAGTGATGTTCAAGTCAAGCATCACAATTTCTGGTTCTCATGCTTGGAGTTAGGGATTTTGACCCTTTAACCTTGAACTTTTGAATTAAAGTACTGTGTATCATCCTGGCCTGTTTGTGATCCAGACATGAATGATCCCTTAAATCATGTTTCTTACTAAGTGGACAAATGCTCTATTTTCCCCTCTAGATGATTAAACGGGTGGAAAAAAAATACATTTGAAGGAGGGACATGAGCCATATTTAAAGACCAGACTTTGTTTTTTTTAAGTGCTTTGGATAAAACAAATGGAAAGTGGAAGTGGATAGTTATGATGCATTTTTTATATTAGGACAGAAATAGTTCACATTATCTTTCTTGGAAACTGTGTCATCTAAAGTTTACTGACCTCTGGATTAGTTTTATCTGTTTATGACTGAACACACACACACACACACGTCACTCTCCCATCTGTATGTTTTTACAGTGTTTATGACTGTTGTATTATTTCTTCTTTGGAAGCAATTTGTCATTTAGCAAATTTGTATAAACAACTGCAATCTGTGTTACAGTGTCTCCCAAAACATTTTTAGAAACTTAAGTCATGCTTAAAGGAATAGTTCACCCAAAAAAAGAACATTTGCTGAAAATGTACTCACTCTCAGTCCACCAAATTTATCATTACATCCATTGGTGATCCTCTGCAGTGAATGGGTGCCGTCAGAACAAGAGTCCAAACAACTGATAAAAACATCACAATAATCCACACCACTCCAGCTGCATGTTTGTAATAAACAAATCCATCATTAAGACCGAAATATGAGTCCATAACAATGCTTCCTCCAGTGAAAAAGTCCATCCCCTGTTGTTGTCTCTCATCAAAATCCACCCACATATTTGTTTAGAACCATTTTGGCTTGCAAACAGTGCTTGATCTGTGCATATTTCTCCCCTGATTCAGGCAAGATGACTCTTCAGTGGCGAAAGGAATATTGGATACTTGTTTAAATGAGGGATTTGTTTCTTACAAACGCTATTCATTTAGTGTTTGACTTTCTCTTGTAACTTCTGCCTATAAGATAAATGGCATTGGCTGCATTGCTGTGTGTTTTTGTAGTTTTGTAGGAAATTCCTGGGTTTACAGCTTGACTCTAGGCATTCAAATTCCTCTGGTCTGCCTCGAGTGTTTCCGCACTAAACAACCCCTGCAGAAAGTGCCATTCTGCCCACCAGACTTCTGCTCGCAGTAAACACAGTGTGGCTCAATATTTCTGTTTCTAAGTCCACTTAAAGTCAAAAGAATGACAATTAACTAGATATTTTAATTTTCCGAATGTGTTGCTGTGTTTAGGAATTTCTGGTTGGTTGGTCGGTGGTTGTGGGACTAGTTACATGCTAAAGTCTAACACTTAATGTGTTCGGGGTTTGTTGAAACGAGCAGCAGTAATAGCAATGCTTGCAAGAGGAATCGTTAAGATTGCTTTCCAGATATAATGATCGAATTAGCACATAGCATTCAAGTTCTAATTGCAATCATTGCTGTATTGATTTAATAATTGAAGTGCCATTCAATCCGGACTGACAGTGTTTCCGAGGACACTGCTGGGCTTTTCCCAGCTGTAGACAGACACCCAGACCTGTTGGTCCTCAGGCTGAGATGCTGCCCTGTAATTAGTCATTCTGAGGTTTGCTGTAATTATTGACTCAGACTCCTATCTTACCCCATTTCCTCTTCCTCTGGATCAGGGGCGTTTCCTCCGAGGAGGCAAGGGAGGCAGTGTCTCCTCAAAAAATTGGATGAGAAAATAATCGATATTACAAACATAAATCACAAATATTACTAAATATGGCAATAAAAGTATAAAAGTCACTTGTTTTTCAAACAGCGTTTGATTTTAATAATGCATTAGTAAATGTTGAAATTCATATTAACTAAGATTAATAAATGCTGTTGAAGTAGGCTGTCGCGCGTTGAGAATGTGTTTTTGATTGCTCCCGGAGAAGGTAGCAGATTTCCTCATATATTGAACTGCACAACCACTTTTTTTGTTGTTCCATGGCTTGAAACTAGCCTCCTAAACACGGCGGCTACTCTTGAATTTATCATAAGCTGTAAACATGACGTCGTCTCGGTCGAAGCCAACACTAGTACCATAAAAAACCTGGAGCAAGCTTCGTCAGATCATAGTGACCGTATAACGGTCTATAACTTGAAAATTTGATAACGTCGCTCAGTGACCGAGTAACGCATCTGAATGCCAAGTGCGAGGATTTGGAGGGATGTTCCAGGAGAAATAATCTTCGTATGGTGGGTCTTCCCAAGGGCAGCGAGGGTTCGCAAAATATCAAAGTGTTTGATATTTTGCAATTTGTGGAAAATCCTATAAATAAAAGTGGAAAAGAAATAATATTGTAATAAAAAATTGTAATTTAAAATACCAAATTTATATTTTAATACATTTTAAAGGGGTCATGTGACGTTGCTAAAAAGAACATTATTTTGTGTATTTGGTGTAATGCAATGTGTTTATGTGGTTTAAGGTTAAAAAAACACCTATCCTCTATGCCCCGCCTTTCTGAAACGCGTACATTTTTACAAAACTCATTGTTCTGAGAAGGGAGTCGTGCTCTGATTGACCAGCTATCCAGTGCGTTGTGATTGGCCGAATACCTCAAGCGGGAGACAAAAATGTTACGCCCCTGTGATGCCGTGTCCCGGCGCAACGAGACTAAAACAATAAAACCCATTATAAACGAGGCATTTGTTGAATCCAGTGGGGACATAATTACTGATTATAATGACTTAGACTGTATTTTTACGCGTCGTGTTGCCGTTACCAAACATTACCATGTCTGCATTTGTGAACGGAGAAACGACAAACAACAAGCACTACTCTATACTGCTCAAAACTCGCGTTTGAATCGTCAGTGGCAAATTCTTTAAATAAGAAAACGCCCATACAGGCTGAGTCAGAAGCGCCAGACTGTCCTTGCAAAGTTGGAATTGCCCCACTTTATAGAAACAGCCTTTGTGCAAGCGAGCATTGTAGGCTAACGTTACTCTTCCAGGTTCAGGAAATAGTCCTCCGTAAAATGCGCTGCACACACTCAAATATTTGTGTTGTACTGCTCTGGAACAGTGTTGTAAATGTAACTTAACCACTGATTTCTAGTTGTGTCCTCTTTTGGAAGCCCAAACAAAGTACTTTCACTTTCACAACGAAACACAGCGTCTCCAGGACACGGCGCCGGCGTCAGCAACAATATTACAGCGAGAATAATAGGTCCACCTTCTTTCATTGCGGGTACGTTTGGGCGTTGTTTTGCAAATCTTCCCACACCGTGACGTAGACGTGTGGGGGCGTGTTTAAATGAACCGTTTTAGGAGGGCGTGGTCGAGTCTTAACTTTTATAAAAAATATCTCTTTGGTTTTGAGACTTTAGTCTTTGCAACTTCAGGGATCTTATCTATATATGAACAGCTTGAAACACTCCAAAGAGAAAGGAAAACTTGAAATCGCATCAAATGACCCCTTTAAAATTGTATTTCTTTCTGTGATGTAAAGCTGTATTTTCAGCATGATTACTCCAGTCTTCAGCTTCACATGTTCCTTCAGAAATCATTCTAATATGCTGATTTGCTGCTCAAGAAACATTTATTATGATTATATGTGTTGATAACAGTTGTGCAGTTCCATGTTTTTGTGGAAACCATGATATATTTCATTTTTCAGGATTCTTTGATGAATAGAAAATTCAAAAGAACAGCATTGATTTGAATAAAATCTTTTTGTGAAGTTATAAATATTTCATGTCATTTTTGATCAATGTAATGCATCCTTAATGAAAAAAGTATTAATTTCTAAACAATTTACTGACCCAGAACTCTTGAACAGTAGTGTACACCACATTTGACTTCGTTGCTCACAGAGGAGACATATTAGAGGACGTGACCTCAGGCCAAGTGACCTCTGACCTTTACTGTGGTGTTTCCTATGTAGGTCAGTCGTGGCAAAGAGTTAAACATCTGGAGTTCACATGCTCCACTGTCTGAATGCAGCCTCTTCTTGTGGATCGTACTTCCTGTCTAGTAGCAACCAGCTCTCACCCCACACACGGAGTCTGTTAACCCTTTGACACCGTATGCCGCCTTCTCTTATCACTCTGCACTTGTGGTTATCACCTTAATATCCTGTGCAAAGTGTAAAAAAAGACAGTTATTCAACCAACACTGTGCATTCTTTGCCAAAAGTGTATAAAAAATAATATATGTAAATATATTTATAGAAATATTTACAGTATGTATATTATTATAATATATAAATATATTATTATTTCCATTCTAGTCTTGGTTTAATATTTCCATCCTTTCAGACCCGTCTGCTTGCAGTGCATTGTGAGATTAATGCAATGTTAACAATAATTAACACTATTCACACCAAACGTGATGCAATTTTTTGTTGACCTCCAAGAAAAGTCCATGCAATAAAAAAAATAAAAACATGTAGCTTTCTTGTTGAGCTGAAATCTGTGGCAAATTGTTGTGTTGAGGATTATGATACAGGAGTAAAAGATTAATTTGTTGACTTGATGTTTGCAACAAAGAGTGTTGTTGCAGCAGTAAGAGGATGTGTGGTAACACCTGCTCTTGTGCAAATGTGTCTCTGTCTGTCACTTGCATGTTTCCATTTATAGATGCCACTTGTGTATATATCGACAGGCTATATGCATCTCTTTTTCCCTCTAATAAACAGTTAGCAGGACAGCAAAGCACTCAGATGCTCTTACTACAGAAAAATGACAAAACAAGCAAATGTCCTGATAGTTTGGCTTGTGTCCTTGATGTTCAAGAAGAAGGTTGTTTCAGTGGAGGGGATCTGGCAGACATCAGGCCCGGCTGTGTGTCGCTTTACTGGACCTCGAGGTCAACCTCTTCATGCTCTTATGAAACCAGTGATAGTACAATTAGCACCAGGTGCTCTTCATCCCATAGAGCCAGATGATTTTCATTTTCACAGCGCTCCTCTTGACCACACACACTCCTGTTCCGTGAGTCATCCTGCTCCCTAGTTCTAAATAAAGATTACTGGAGTACATTTTACAAGAAAATACTATTCAATAATATATATATAATGTGTGTGTGTGTGTGTGTGCGTTTATGTGGTTTATGAGGACACAAATTTGTATAATGACATGGGTATGACAGAGGTATTACAATATGAAGGTGGTTTATGAGGACACTGCCTATGTCCCCGTAATTCAAAAGGCTTAAAAAACATACTAAATGGTGTTTTTTTGAAAATCTAAAAATGCACAAAGTCTCCTGTGAGGGCTAAGTTTAGGTGTAGGGTTGGTGTAGGGCAATAGCACACACAGTTTGTTCAGTATAAAAACCATTACGCCTATGGAGAGTCCCCATAAACCACAAACACCAACATGTGTGTGTGTGTGTAAATATTAATAAAATATGGCCTAAAATTATGCACTTGTCCTTCCTTTTCCAAATTTACCAAAACAGATGATGCATGCTTAATGCCATTTTAAATGTTAAATAAATATTGAAGAATTTTAGAGCATGCATAAATGTATATAAATAAAAAAGAGACTTTTTAATAATCTTCTAACAACTCTAAGTTTTCATGCACATTTGGGATGAAAGATAATTACAAACAGAATCTATTTTTAAAGACAGAAAATAAGGCTTCAAAAATTTATCTGACAGCTTGTGGCACTTAAAGACATTTCCGGTGTTTTTTTTTCCCGTGCATTCTGGGAATTTCTAGGGAGTGAGGGTGTCATTGCACTGGATTGATTTTGACACTGGGATGGCCCTAGAAAGGGTCCGCTACCTGGGCTGTGCTCTAAATACTGAACTAGGGAGATGATTGAGACACAACCTGGCTACTGCATGGTGTTACAATAATAATGGCAACACCTTACAATAAGGTCTTATTAGTTGTATGTTACTTAAATAATGTTAACTAACAATGAACAATACATTTGTTACAGTAATTTTTAATCTTTGTTCACGTTAGTTAATAAACATACAAACCACTGTTAGTTCATGTCAGCTCAGGTCCATTAAATAATATTAACAGAGACAACATTTGATTTTAATAATGCAAATAACATTAACATTATTAAGTGCTTTAGAAGTAATTGTCATTGTTAGTTCATGTTATCTAATATAGTTAACTAATGTTATCAAATGGAACTGTATAGGAAAGTGTTACCAAAATAATTTGCACATTTGTTGTTATTGCTGTAAAATTTGAATTGAATTTGAATATCGCTGGGATTTATATCAAATATTGATATTTTT
This sequence comes from Barbus barbus, assembly GCF_936440315.1. Lineage (NCBI taxonomy): Eukaryota > Metazoa > Chordata > Actinopteri > Cypriniformes > Cyprinidae > Barbus > Barbus barbus. The sequence goes on from NC_136750.1 coordinate 28,543,087, forward strand.
GTATAGTGCAGCAGATAAAGGCGTCTTTAAAGAGGCCTTTACAGTAGCTGTGAACTGGGATAAAATACCTTAGGTGTGTTCGCTGGCCCACAGACCCTCGGAAAGTGAAAAGCGATGAGCAAGCATGTGCGACATACCACATGAAACCTCTTCCCCCATAAACTGTGGCGCTATGTAAGCATCTCGGCCTGTTTTGATAGGACTCTTGGTCCGGGCCACAGAGGGGTCCTTTAGTTTGGTTTTCTGCATATTTGGAAGTATTTCTGCGGGGAGGGGGAGGTGCGGAAATTCCTGTCTTGCATAAAAGCAATGTCACAGAGTCCACATATGCACACGCACTAATCCCATAAACATGAACCGGCACCCATAGGATAGGGCAGTCCCCACTACAACCTTCCTCCGTGAGTTTGAAAACACGTGCAATGAGTTTAACTGATTTGAAATTAAAATCAGAGGGTGCAGCAAAGGGATGGGATTATGGGAAAAGGAATTGGAGGGAGGAAAAGCAAAACAAAACAGTATCTTGATGGTTTTTCGTCATCTTGACTCAGACTGTACTCCTTTGTAATGCTGTGAAGGGAGATGCATTGCTCTCAAACCATCAGCTGTCTGGATTCCTCCTGCCCTCTGGCTCGAAAAGCAAACCAGTCATACCAGGAAGAATGTTAAAAACACCGTAGCCACAGCCAACTCATGGTCTGATGTGTGAGGGAGGGGAATAACTCTTGCTTCTCTGAGAGTTTGAACTTCAAAAATCACAACTGTGACCTGATCTTGCGTTATGATTTAAATTCAGTATGAAACCAAAACCAACCCTGTTTGCATTCTTTATGCATATTTCTGGGCTTATTGTGAAAGTTATTCTAATCTGCACTGAAAAAATGGTGTAGGATTTACTTTGATGCGATTTCAAGTTTTCCTTTCTCTTTGGAGTGTTTTAAGCTGTTCATGTATAGATAAGATCCCTGAAGTTAGACTAAAGTCTCAAAACCAAAGAGATATTCTTTATAAAAGTTAAGACTCTGCCACGCCCCCTAAAACGGTTCATTTAAACACGCCCCCACACGTCTACGTCACGGTGTGGGAAGATTTGCAAAACACCGCCCAAACGTACACGCAATGAAAGAAGGTGGAACTATTATTCTCGCTGTAATATTGTTGCTGCCTCCAGCTCCATGTCCTGGAGACGCTGTGTTTCGTTGTGAAAGTGAAAGTACTTTGTTTGGGCTTCCAAAAGAGGACACAACTAGAAATCAGTGGTTAAGTTGCATTTACAACACTGTTCCAGAGCAGTACAACACAAATATTAGAGTGTGTGCAACGGATTTTACGGAGGACTATTTCCTGAACCTGGAAGAGTAACGTTAGCCTACAATGCTCGCTTGCACAAAGGCTGTTTCTATAAAGTGGTGCAATTCCAACTTTGCAAGGACAGTCTGGCGCTTCTGACTCACAGCCTGTATGTACATTTTTGCTACTGACTCAAATTCGAGTTTTGAGCAGTGAAGAGTAGTGCTTGTTGTTTGTCGTTTCTCTGATCACAAATGCAGACATGGCAATGTTTAAAAGGACAGTATAAGGCATTATAATCAGTAATTATATCCCCACTGGATGCAACAAATGCCTCGTTTATAATGGGTTTTATTGTTTTTGTGTCGTCGCGCCGGTACACTGCATCACAATACAGTAAGGGGGGGTAACATTTCCGTCACACGCTTGAGGTATTCGGCCAATCTCAATGCTTTGGATAGCTGGCCAATCAGAGCACACCTCGCTTCTCAGAACGATGAGTTTTGTAAAAATCGACACGTTTCAGAAAGGCAGGGCATTGAGGAGCACCAATAATCTACAGTATGTGGAAAATAATGCGTTTTTATACCTTAAACCACATAAACACATTGCATTACACCAAATACACAAAATAATGCTCTTTTTAGCGATGTCATATGACCACTTTAAGATAAAAAAATCTATCTAATCACAAAAATGGTCTAAAACAACTTTCCTTTTCAGGTGATGCCATTTAGGCCAGACATCCTACTGGTTGGCTATGTACTCATGTTTTTTTCAGTAGCTTATTGTAAGTTAAAATGGTAAGGTTACAGCAATAAGTGCTCCAAAATCTACTGCAAAATGTTCTGTATTTAATCTTTGTTGAATATTCTTTTTTTTGTCAATGAGCTGCAGCAAACAAACAAAAATCAATGTGATTTTTCCATTGGTTTTTGGATTAATGCAGAAAATAAGCTCTGTGACCATAGCAAAGGTTTATGATTCTTACACGTTTTGTTCAGAATAATCATCATCTTCACAAATGAACATGAACTCAACTTTAATGAATTTTGAAGCCTAAATAATCTTAATTTAAAAACATTTTATCGAAAGTATGAGTTAGAATAGTTTGCATGATTGCAATTATGTGATCAACGAGGCTGAGAAAGCCACTAGTGAGTAGATGAGTTTATACATGTTTGGTGTGGTTTAATTTCCCCGACAACCTCTGTACTCTCTTAGATACATGTTTACCTTTTTAGTGACAAGTAAAAGCTTTTAAAAATCACAAAGGGTTTTACTGAAATATTTTATGATTTAGAATAAAAGATGAAGATATCTTGAGCTTGTGATAAACACAGACATTTTTTCAAGCATTTAACCAAAAACCCATTGACTTCAGGTCGATGGAACTGGAACTGGAAGTGCTAAAATACTAAAATGTAAGCTAATTGTTGTCTGAAAGTTTTACGCTGTGTTTTTCTTTCTAATTGCAGAACCTACAGCCAGAAAAAGGCCACGCTGGAGAGAGATTACGCGCAGGTGAGATTCCGGTTTTTGTGTTTCCTGATGATGATGATGATGGTGTTGATGGTGGTGATGATGATGATATCTGAGGGTTTGTGTGCATGTTAAATCTTTTCACCCAAGTCTAGAGTGTTGATAACAGCCCTGTTGCATTGATTTATATCATGCTGCAGCCGTGCAAATGTTCACTGCTCTTTTAGGAACCATCAAAACAACAGAAAATCCATAGCCCACCCTGCTTTATTGCTATAATAGGACCACTGGAAATATGGTTTTCCAGCATATTATTAAGGAACCTCTAGTTTGATAATCATTCATCATTAATGAGCCAATGTCTTTTGCTTTTCAAAGAAGAAAGAATCTGTCAACAGATGATTGATTTTCGCTAATTAACTGTAACTGGTTGAGTTGAGCAGAAATCATGCCAGACGTCTTGTGTCCAAGTGTTTCAAACTTCTGACGCCTTTGAATGTTGGAAAGTATGCAAAGATCTTGTGCCAAGTTAAGCTTAGCATAGATGAAGTACGATTTCGGTTTAAAAAAAAAACGAATGCACCCTTTAGTTGGTAGACCGATTCAATAAACTTCTGTCTTGTAGTTTTCATTAGGCTTTATAGAAATGATTTCTGGTGTAGTGTTGGAAGCTAAATTATGACCAAGCAAATTGTCTTGCTGGATAAGTATGTTTAATTAGCTAGTTTGTTCCACATATTGCATGATATAACAGAGGTTTGAAAACATGCATCACAGCATGACAAAGGTCATAGTTTTGTTCACAGGTAATCAGTCCTTGAAATTATTAGAGTTCAGCTTGTATTACCAGGTTTAAGGTCACTTCATGTTTCATAAGCACACTTTTTTTGCATTTATCATGCATTTTGACATCATGCCGATGGATTTTATTGCCAAGTGAAGATATTGATTTTTTTTTTTGCACCGGTAATATCTTTTATGCTTGTCGAGAAGATATGCATTCTGCTTTCTCCTGGCATTGTTTGAAGTGCATTGCACTTGAAGCGGATGCATTTCCAGACTGTTTTATAGGTTAACAAAATGTTCTAGAAAAGTAAACTGAAATAGCATCTTGAGAAAATGCATCTGCTCTTTGTTGACCTCTGGATATCCTGCTTTTGAAGTTTGCTTTATGTGGTGAAAATCAAGTTTCAAACCATGTGCAAATTCATCCGGGTGAAAGTGGAGCAGGATTGAGTGGAGGCGGGGACTAATTTGCATATTCATGAGGCCACATATTCTGTTTAACACAAAAGAAGATATTTTATGTTGATAACCAAACAGTTGATGCTGGTAGCCATTGACTTCCATAGTATTTTATTTTCCGTTCTATTGAAGTAAATGATGACAGGATTTAGATTTTGGGGTGAACTGTACCTTTAAGGGATCAAATTAGTAACTGCAGGGGACTTTTAACTGCAGCTTCTGAGATATAAAGGAAACTGTTATATTTGC
>NC_136750.1:28552352-28667352 GCF_936440315.1 Barbus barbus
TGGCAGTGCATTCTGGGATTGCCGTATATGCAAAGTATACATGCAGTGCTTCCTAAGAATTTGGCCAAAATACGTAATTATGCTTCCTACCTTTTGAAGCAGCTTTTAAAGGAGCAAACCTATAATATAACAAAGAGGTGGAGCAAACCTGGAACTTAAAAAAAGGAACATTTACATAAATCACAATTAAAATGTTTAAAAGACAAATTGCTTTTAGATTTTTCCCCTAATGGTGCATCCTTACCTCATCTTATTCAGTGTTATTTTAGTATCATTGATGTACTATTACAGTTTATTTGTATACATACACACAGTTTATAGATTTATTTATATATATTTAGATATATATGTATATATGTGTGTGTGTGTGTGTGTGTTAAACTAACATCTATTTACTATTTAGAATTTTACTGTAGAATTAATTTTATTTTTAGTTATTTTAGTGCTTCAAGTTGATACTTGATATTGTTTATATAATTTTTAGTAATTTTTATTAGTAGTTTTTATGATATCAGTTTTAGTTAAGTACTTAGTTAAACTGAAAAAAAAAGTCATTGAAATTTTTTTTTGTGTGTATTCATATTTTGAATTTGTTTTTATTTTATGTTTGCATTTTAATTATTAAAGTGATTTAGTTTTTTTGTCATTTTTATTACTTTTTTAAAAATATCTATTTAGCTGTTTTTAATTCTGTCAGTCTTAGTTTTGGTTATTTTAGTACTTTAAGTTAAACTAAACAAAAATGATCAAAAATGAAACAAAAACTACAAAGAGAGCTGCACTCTCTTTCTCTCTCTTCCCTCCATCCCTCTTTTCCCAGCGGACAGATTGGGCTGTAATTAAAGGTTTTAATATTTCCGTCTTTTCACTTTAATCTAGTTATTCTCAGCAGGATTGTGACACTCATCTGTCAGCTGTAATTATCATGCCAACAATCTTTTGTTATTACAGTTGTGCATGCGACACTCATCAGGCCCGTCAGATGTGGCTTTATCTCCACGTTCTGCTAACCGCGGAGAGATCACAAACCAGCCGCAGCCGTTCGTTCAGAAATGCATCTTCGGGAGCAGTGCTGGAATGCACAGCCTTTTCCATCTTTCTCGCCAGCTGAGAGACAATCGGCCTGACATCCGCACTGCAGCTCTCCCCCCTTCACGCGCGCTCCTCCAATCCCCCTCGCTCTCGGCTCCCCTTCCTGGGAAAGTCTCCGGGAAAGGTCTTGCATTTGCATAATCGTCTTTAGTGCCATTGTGGGCGGGCTCTCGGGGAGAGCGGCAGCCTTCACTGGTCGGCTCGGCCACCTGTCCAGAACAAATCAAGCGGCTCTTTGTGCAGCGGCCGGCCCCCTCCCTGCTCGCGCTCACATCCACATGCTAATGAATAAATTGATTAAATATGACTTAGATGGACAAAAGAGAACCATTAGACTGTTAATGAGAGCCCTGAGGATTTATTTGCTCGAGTATCACTATAAATTGCAAAATATTTATGTTTTATTTGTTTGACTAAGTATGTTTCATTAATTGCATTCTTCAACTTAACATTCTAAAATGAAGGATCCTGTATGTGTAGCCACAACTCGGCGCTCAATTTTTTCAAAAAATGACATCAAGATCATTTTTAATATTTCTCAAAGAAGTCTCTTTGGCTCATCAAGGCTGCATGTAGTTGATCAAAATTGATAGTAAAAACACTGAAATATTATTACATACTAAAATAGCTCTTTGCTATTGAAATATATTTTAAAGGGGTCATTTGATGCTTTTTTTAAAGATCAGTATTTTGTGTATTTGGTGTAACAGAATATATTGACATGCTTTAATGTTCAAAAAAAACACATTATTTTTCAAAAACTGTACATTATTGTAGGTCCTCTATGCCCCGTCTCGCTCAAACGCGTCGTTTTCTACAAAGTCCCTCCTTCCGACAAGCGCAGTCTGCTCTGATTGGCCGTTTTTATCATACATTGCAAGTCTGATTCCTTGGAAACCTAATTAGGGATGCAACTATACCATTTTTTCAAATCCGATCCGATCCTGAAAATTCTGAGTATCTGCCGATACCAATCCAATCCGATACCAGCGCAGTTTTTTTTTAATCGATGTAGAATTTCTATACTTCTGTGTCTCTGTGTGTGTTACTCTTTTGTGTGTTAAACACAATCTACTACATATAGATAACGTCGTTTTAATGAAAAATAACAAATGAAAAAATATATAATCATAATCTGACAAAAATACTATTATAAACATGTTTTAATAGTATAATAGTATAACAGCAAAAGATACTCTAGACAAATCATGGGTGCACAATAATTTTATAAAACCTAGTGAAACATTTTTATTTACAATTAAAAGTGAATAAGTGTAGGACTAAATCTGGTGAAATTATACACATCGCTCTTTGAATTGTTGTAAAATACATTCATGAAAAAACAAGCAAATACATTTATATATAAATATAGGCTACTATAAAATTCAAATATATTTATTTTAAATCTTTAGCACAGTAATGAAGGCAGCAACATATGATAGATAGGACAGAACAAGAAAGACTGTTAATAATCTTTCATTGCGCAAAAGTATTATAATATGTAAGGCTCCAATATAGAGCAGCAGAAAGCGCTTATGTGCATCCCGCAGAATGACGCGCTTGAGTCCTCTGAGTCCGTATAGAAACTTTCAAAGTACAAAGAGATATTGATGCGTAGTGTATTAAATCTGTGCGTAAGTTTATTAAGCCTTTTCTTTTAACAGTTTTAAACCCCAGTAACTGCGCTCTTGAAGAGAGTTTGACTGTAGTAACCGAATGTGACACACAGTTTGATCGCTGAATGGAGGATGACAGACAGCCGCGGCGGAGAGAAGAGTTTACCTGAACTTGAATTTAAAGACTTAAATATTCATCTGTACCTCAGATTAAACTATGGAACAGCTTCAGAACACTTGAAATATAGTGCACGAAAACTTTATGGTGCTTTATAATGTTTTTCTGCCTTTCGTGGGGCTCAACAATAACACAAAATAGTATACGCACAATATCGGATTTGGATCGGTCTCGTCTGACCTATACCCGATCCGCAGAGAATGACCGTATCGGAGCCGATACCAATCCTGAGTATCGGAACGATGCATCCCTAAACCTAATAGCATCTCTCCTCAACAAGCTGCATGCTTTGAGGTGTCGTTCATGTTTGCAGTATGTCTGTGTAAGGGAACGAGTCTGTTTGTATGTAGTGTTCTTATACAGCAGACCTTCATGAATATGAAGCATGGTGAGAGAGAGTTACAGTCTGGCTCAGGGACAAACATATGTCAGAAGTCTGCAAACAGTCTGACAGCACATCCTTACAGACCAGCGTTCACGGGAGACAGCATACACGCTCATACGGAGCTGGTCTAAAGACCTGACGTGCTGAAAGGTACAGACAAACCTGCAGACAGGACATGGACTACAGCGGCCTGTTTGCTGCTGACACTAGAGGGGTGTTCACACTGACGCTCATTAAACTGCTGCAGGTCACAGTTTCTGCGCTGCTGGTGTTAGTAGGCGTTCACACCGCTGTATCTGAATATATATGGAGCATGTGAGCACAAAGTGTCTGCACTAGCATTGGAAAGGTAATATTGTTAATATCTATCAAAATAAAAGTATGAAATATGTAAATTAACACTTATTAAATGATATATCACATAGTATAACTGTTCAAAAGTTTGGATATATATATATATATATATATATATATATATATATATATATATGTATATATATATATATATATATATGTATATATATATATATATATATATATGTATATGTATGTATTTACATATGTATGTATTTACATATATATATATATATAGTGTAGAGAGGAAGGAGTGTAGAGAGGGGAAAGGGCAGTAGACAGGTATGTGTATGTATATATGTAAATACAATAAAAAAACAAAAGAATACTTATATTCAGCAAGGACACAATAAATTGATCAAAAGTGACAATAAAGACATTTAACAACTTATTTCTTATCTGAGAGCAAAAAAGATAAAAACATGCTGTTGACTATATAAACTACTATTCTAAAGTTTGCAGTCAGTAAGATGCTTTTGAAAGATATTAATACTTTTTATGTTTTAATGATGCATTAATTAATTGATCAAAAGTGACAGGAAAATCATTTGTAATGCTACAGAAGATCTTTCTATTCATTACACAATTCTGAAAAATAACATATATATTCAGGTTTCCACAAAAATATGAAGCAGCACAACTGTTTTCAGCATTAAAAACCAGAAATAAGCGTTGACCATCAGAAATGTTTCTTGAGCAGCAAATCAGTATATTAGAATAATTTCTGAAGGATCATGTGACACTGAAGACTGGAGTAATGATGCTGAAAATACAGCTTTTTAAAATTACATTACAATAGGAAGCACATATTTGAAATTGTTCAAATATTTCACAATATTACTGTTTTTACTGTATTTTTAATGAAATAAATGCAGCCTTGGTGAGCAGAAGAGATCCGGCCCTAATTACTTCTCAAGGGAAGCAGAAATTCTGTCCTCTAGGGATGAGAGATGTTTTATTTATTTTATTAATGCTCAGCTTCAGCAATGAGGATTATGGCAATGCATTATTAAAGGCACATTAGCAAAAACATCCTCTTTAATTTTATGGGTCAAAATTGTTGACTTCATAAAATGAGTTTGTGAAATGTGATGTTGATGTGAAATTCCTAAGATTATGAAATACATTAATCCCGTTTGCGTCAGTGGGTTTCTCTGTCACAGGTACATACATCTCTCTCGCTCTGATCGATCGTGACTCGGCTTACATCAGCATCGGTGGGTTTTCTAATCCTGCTCGACCCAGTCGACTGCAGCTGACTGCCGGTGAGGAGATGATGTCATAGTTTGGGGTGAAGCCCGTCTCCTCCTGATGGCATCATCAATCACGCTTCAGGGTGGTTCTGACACGACTAGAGGGAAAGTGGAGGAGGAAGTGACTAGAGAGTGATAAAGAGAAATGGACAGACAGACGGACCTCCTGTAGAGTGTGAGAACAAATATAAGGGATTGTGTGTTACCGTGTGTTGTGATGCCCAGCTGACTGTGTGTGTGTGTGTGTGTGTGTGTGTGCATATGTTTGTGTATATCTGAGCAGCAAAGCTGATAATAGCCCTTTTAAAAAGGCCGTAAAACACATTAGGCTCCAGCACAGTGGAGTCAGATGCTCTTCCAGGTACAGAGATGGAGCCAAGTGTGCATCAGTACGTCAGGGAAAGGATGGTTGTGTACTTCTGCATGAGAATCACTTTGCAGCAACTCAAACTTTTTAATTTGCACAGTTTTTGCATGTCCCTAAATGTGATGTGAACATTGATTTTGGTGGTTTTACTCGTTAGTCAGACAGTCTCTTTCTGCCGGTGTTTCTTGGATGGAATAAACAACGCTGTTGGCCTGATTTTACGGCAGTAGTCAAAACTGTATGTTAGACCGTTGTACCTTTAAAGTTGTGCATATGATGAGACCAATGGCTGGCCCCTTTTTCTTCCTCAAATTCATGACAAGCTTCACAGGCTCCATGCTGTTTTCTGCCAAAATAAAATCTCAGTTGTTTAACATTTGACAATGAAGAGATAAATATTAGATATATTAATATTAGTAAATAAATATTAGTCTTGTAATTTTGCAGTTGTACTGTCAATAAAATTATTATTACGTTTTACATATAATTCTTAAATATTTTTTATTTTACTGTGAAATATTACAATTGTCATTTTTTTATCTTTATTTATTGTTTTAATAATAATCATCATAATCAAACAAATATAATAACAACAACAACAATAATAAATTACTATATTTTAATTTTACATATTCTTAAACACTTTATTTATTTTACAATAGCAATATCTATTTTTGTTTACTATTTTTATGTTGTAATATTAAGCAAAATTAAAAGATGATAATAATAATAACTTATTATTATTATTCGAGATTTGTGGCCCTAAAAATAAGCACAGGAAATCTGGAGGGTTTTTTTCTTGTCTTTTTTCCCCCAAATCGCTATTACATTTGATTTTCCTCAAATTATGAAGCCCTACCTGAATGGTGTACTATTTCTTTATGGCGTAAAATTTGTGTGAATACTTTTGTGCTAATGTTTCATTAAAATTATTACCCACAACCCCTCAAGTTTAAGACTTTGATTTCCTTCAGAAAAATGGCATTAGATATGAAAGCCATCGCCAGAATCTTTAAAGCCATGTATATTAAAGTAGCAATTTTAACTACATGCTAAGGGGTCATTTGCGGTAAAGACCCAGGGCAGTGGAACAAAAAATCAGCCACATTTTTTAAAAGTTTAACAACTTTTAACTTTAAGGCTGTGTTTTTATAATGCAGTGTCATGTGCAAAAGTCTCGTCCAGCTCAGATTTACACAGAAAAACAATGGGAAATCAATGCAGTGGAATGCAAAAAATCATTGTGTGTGAACGGCCCCTAACATTTCAAATGCTTACAGTATGTGACAAAGAAGTCCAGACGTAGAATTAAATTGTGGCAGTACTTTCTAATGAGTATGCATTAAGATACAGCTTTAATGCAAACTCAGACTTTTAGTGTGTGTGAATTGGGATTGAATCTATGTTTGTCTATGCAGACGTATCCGTGAGCACTGATGTTGAGGTGCAGGTCGACTGCATTGGTGAAAGATGGGCGGGAAAGGGGCTGTTGCCATAGAAACATGATGGGTCAGAGTTGGGGTGCATGTTGGAGCAGGTCATTCCAAGACTAGATGTCTCAATCAGGGTCTTTCCCGTCCTCGTCGTTTAAAGACTCTCTCCTTCCATAGGAATTTTCCTCACGTAATGCAACACAACACATGCCTTCACCCCACCCGCTGCGTCTTACTGTATTAATCAGAATGACAAGGCGTAAAATGGCCACGATCGATTCTCACACTCCTTTGTGAACAGCGCTGGCACACTTTAATAGTGTTTTAATGCACCATGTCTCCATTAAAACACTGATAATGTGGCAGCGCCGACCCCAAGGACAGATCGCTTCCAACAGGCTGGGTGTGATGTTTAGACGCATGAGCTCGCTGGAGGCGTCCGATAATGTGTGTGGTCTCTCAGATGTTTGCGTTTCGTGTTAATTTTGAGTTTGCGCAGAGGGACTCGACATCTGTGCCAAATCCGAGCGCAATTTCTGTTCCTGCCAGAAAACCAGTGCTGTTTTGGTGTCTGTTTGGACTCAAACCAGAGCGGCTCTTTTTGCAGAGCGATGCGTTTGGGGTTTGCATCTGTCAGAGGAGTCATTAAATCGTGGGCCAAGAGGTCAGAGGTTACGGGGTGAAAGGCGGACCGGTGGTTTGGTCAGTGTCACCCTGGGTCTCCGGACGGATGAGCGCTATATAGACGAGATGAATTAGTCTTCATCACCCCCTGGTATCTAGGCCTTTCTGAACCCCTAATTTGAAGTCATGCTTTTTACTGTGGGCTAAATTTTAACATTGCTATTGGTTATTAAAAGTGGATTTTTTTTTTTACTTAGTTAGCCTAAGTATTATGTTTCAGGGATCTGATACATTTCTAGACATCAGGATAGCATGATTTGAGGATGTATTAACTCAGTCTAGTAAAAAAACACTCTTGCAACTGCATAATATGCTAACAACCAATGAGAAAATATTTAAAACTGCATAGCAATTTTTTATTTGAAATGTCAAGTCTCATTTATTTATGTAGCGCTTACAGGCTGTTTTAAAGCAGCTTTGCATAAATAAAACAGGAAAATAACAATGTTAATGTTGTAAAATGAATCGTTATGAAACAAAAATATAATTTCAGCTAAAGCAGCTATACAAGTGTAGTGTCATCATTCGGCTCAATTTAGTTATTTGCTGATTGCGTATAGTTCAATAAAAGTAAAATCTATGTTTTGTTCTTATTACTAGGGGTGTAAAAATGCACTAATTTGCTGTTGAATCTGTACAGGAAACTGACCTTTTTAAAAGCCTTTTGCTACAAAAAATTGGGGAGTGTAACATTTTTCTTTTTACAAATTTATACTTCTGTTGAGGAAAGATACATTAAATAGCTCAGATGTGACATAAGACATTTGTAAAAAGATTTTTATTTCAAATAATTGTTCGTTCTTCATGCTTTATTGTTCACAAAATAACAAAAAAAAATGAAGCAGAACAACTGTCTGAAGGATCATGTGACACTGAAGACTGGAGTAATGATGCTGAAAATACAGCTTTGATCACAGGAATAAATTACATTTTAACATATATTCAAATACAAAACTGTTAATTTAAATTTAAATAATATTTCAAAATTTTGCTGTATTTTTGATGAACATAAAGACTACTTTTTTTCAAAAACTGTAGTTTAAAGGAGACCTATTATGCTCCATTTTGCAAGATGTAAAATATGTCTCTGATATCCCCAGAGTGTGTATGTGAAGTTTTAGCTCAAAATACCCCACAGGTAATTTTTAGAGCTTGTTAAAATTGCCACTTTTAGTGTATGAGCCAAAACGCTCAGTATTTGAGTATGTTGCTTTAATGCAAATGAGCTGGTGCTTCTGGAGAAGAGGGCGGAGCCTTTGCAAATAAACATTCCCCTATTAGTACAAACCTGTTATCTTTACAGAAAACGTACTCTGTTTGAAAGTCAGTCATCTGATTGTACTGTGCATAATAAATTTGCGTTTGTGAATTATACAGACGGGGAGCACGGCATGCTATCACAAACTTTATAAGTCCCACTCGTAATTATGAGCTCAACAAACTCAAGCGATCGACTCACATTGCTTTCATATGCAACTTTTAACCACCACATTCCTATCATTCATGGGCAGCACCAGTGAAAACAGGCGGAAACAATGGTATCTTTAGCATCATTAGCCTCACAGAGTGCACGAAGCGTTGGTATTGATCCCTACACGTATTGGGGACTTTACCGATTTCTTCCGGGACATTTCCTTAGACAATGAAACTTGACCACAGTGTCCTCAGCGGCTCAGATGAAGGGAATCTATGGAGACTACTATGTTCGTCAGTGCATCCCAAAACACAACACTTGAAATGCCTCTTTGGCGCTGACATTGTATATATCTCCAGCAGCTACAGCAAGTAATCAGTAATGGCGAGTCGGACTGCTGCTTCTCACTCAGGGCTGTGTCACAAATGGACGGGACCTTTTCCCCTCGGTGACGTGAACAGAGGGAGAATCTGAAACGGCTCTTTTGGAGAGACTGTTTATGATTTTTTTATTTTTTTTTAATTATAAAAAAATGAGTGGGTGGATTTTTACCATTATAGGCTGGTTGTTTTCACACACTGCGGTCACACAACTGTTCAAACACCTTATAAGTTATTTTTGCATAATGGGTCCCCTTTAAATAGTTATTTTGAAGTTTACATGTTTTAGTAAGTTTTTTTGTTTAAATATTTTAATCAAGTTACATTTGCATTTTTCAGCTCATTTTTGAAGTTTAAGAATAACAATGTCATATTGTTGAAATTGTATTTTCTGCATGTCCCCATATTGCTTATTCAAGGCAATACCTTCTCGTCTGGACTTTTACTGTTCACCTTTATCCTGGTTCTCACTGACGAGACCCTTGACCCCACGCATGATCCCTCCATATCTCTCCGTATCTCTGTTGTCATCAACACAAGAGAGACAGAGAAAGCAGGAGGAAACGGCTTTCATGAGGAACATGAGAGGAACATGCAGCATATTGCAGGCACGGAGCCCCGGGGTACAAATTACCATCTTACCCTAAGCGTTTCCCTTTCAGCAGCAGCATAAAGCATATGTAGTCCATGAGAGGAGAGTTTGGATGTCAGGACACCGTCCCATTAGAAGAGCTTTGATGTGAATCAGCACACAGGGGAATTGATTCAAAGCCTTGACATGCTCATGCCTCTTATGTTTAATGTCTCTCGCTCGCTCTTTCTCTTTCTTCTCGACAACCCTGCAGCGGGCGGTATGATCAAATCTTGTATTTAGTCTGTTTTATATATTAGGTAATGTATTGCCTCTGTTGCCTGTATTAAACACTGAAACACCATCGAAATAATATTATAGTTTTTATTAATATTTTGAATTAGTTTTTCTTTTCATTTAACGTTTGAGTAACTTTGGTTTGCTTTTTAGTTTTTCTTTTTTTTTTTCTTTTTTTCCTTATAAATATATGTGTGTGTGTGTGTGTGTGTGTGTGTGTGTGTGTGTGTATGTGTGTATATACACGTACTCCAGTATAAACAGAGTACATGCGATAGCAAATCTTGAAAGTGAAACTAAAAAGTAATCGTGCATTTGAAAACAGTTTCAAAGCCCAGCATATTAATAGCTGCTCCCTGATGCCCGCATTTTATTTACAGTACAATTACCCACATTATTATTCATCACCCTTCCAAATAAGGTAATAACAGACCGTTTCATTCTAGGGAGAAATCCTAGGGTTGTAAATGGACATGTAAAACCGTTTCTGGAGAATTTTTGCCCTTACCTAAGCCACATACCTTCTATCTGGATATCAGAGAACAATTACAAATATTGTATCAATGTATTCTATGGCACCTTTAAACTTTATTTGGCGTACTACTTGTGCACAATGCACATTTCTTAATAGTAAGTCTAAGACTTAGTTCACACTGCAGGCTAAAGTGGCCCAAATCCGATTTTTTTCAAATCAGGTCCAGGCCACTTTCATATGTGGTCTTAAATCAGATACATATCCGATGTTTAGTCTTCAGTCTGAATGGCCATGTCGCATTTCATGCAATTTTTACGTCATTGAAATGTGACCGACGTCACAATTCTGCGCTGGAGGAGGCGGGAAGATTAAAATCACAATGGCAGACTTGTGTTATTTAGGCTCCGGTTGCACATTATCTTAAAAATTGCTAAACGCACGTTAACACGAGCAGCATCCATTTTTATTTCCGCAAACAGTGCGCTACGTCTGACGTCACGTCTTCTTCTGCGCATGCGGGTCACTTCATGGCCGTATACGGTTCATACATGAGACTGATGGCAGTCGCATTTAAATGACAATGTGAACAACAGCGCGAAAAAAACGGATTTCAGCAAAAAATCCGATCTGAGCATTAAGACCTGCAGTGTGAACTAAGCCTAAAATGTGTTTTAATGTCACTTTTGATGAGAATTGTATGATCTTTGAATAATATATTCACGATATTTAAAGTGTACCTGAAGTGTACTTGCAATAGTTCTACTTTAGCACAATCAAATATACTAAGCTTATCTTTAATTGTATTTCAGCACTACTTCTGCACAATTAAAATGCATTAATTACTAAATTAGTTGTTCCAATTCCAGTTTAGTATACTAAAAGTACAATTGCAGGGCATTTTATTAAGTACATAAATATGAAAATGTATTTGTAGTATACTTAGCATGAAATAAATGTATTTCAAATACATTTAAGTATATTTATTTTTCACTAGGGGAGTCAAAAACATAAAACTGAAGTTAAGTGCTAATTTTGGCCTTTACGCTATAGAGTCATTTGAGGTCTCACCTGGGGATGCTGTTCTTCCCGCTTTTATTTTCAAAGAAATTAAACGGTTTCATTTTTAAGAAATCTGCACATTTTCAAGAAAATGAAACCTGCATGAGAGATTGATGATCTGTAGGTGTGGTAATTCATGGGCAGCTGCTAGAGAAAGGACTTTTCTATACATCAGACAGTCAAATGATTAAACATGGATATTAGTTGGATATTAACATGTAGTTTTAGTAATGTTGTGTTGTGGGGAGTAGACACGACTGATGTAAACACTTTTCACTGTTGTCTGTGGTGGTTTTTGGTGGTTTGAAGCCTCAGTATATCATACACTTGTGTTCCAAACCGAAAACACTGGAGAAGGCTCTTTTTGATGGAGATGTTATATGATAACTGTCAATATTGTATTACATTTTAGGACCTTTCTGCATTCTACTATATATATATTTATATATATTACTGGCATGCACTACTATTTAAATTGACATACGTTTAATAAAATAAAAATGAATAGGCCTACTTTTGTATTTAAATGTTTGAATATCTTTATTCTATTTTCATTACTGGAAAAAGCTATATATTTATTATTATATCATCATTTAATGACAATAAAAAAACTTAAAAGTGCAAAATGCTAGATTAAGCATTTAGGGGTTAAATTGTGCTTAACTGTCAGGAAAATCACATGCAATTCTTCTATTTCTTTATGCAAAACGTAGGCCTATTTGCTTTCATTTCGGGGTGAAATGATTGAGTGTTTTAATTGTCAACTGTTTTCCAGCGTTGTATAATATTATGTTTGCTCTAGAGAGCTGTTGTTACTGCCTTTGTCAGCAGACTCTTGTTAAGCTTTGAGGGCCGTGGAGTGTTTGGATGGCATCCTAGTTGCATAAAAAGCGCTATATTGTCCAAACTTGTTTGCTATTTAAAATAAACGGTGCTGTACTTTATACAGTCCCAGAGGTCTGTCCAGTCGTTTAGAGTCAGTCAAACTTTACACAGCACATAAATCATTCGCTTTCACAGCTTTCAGCCGGGTGCCAAGCTGCGGTCCGTCCCACCCACCGGACAATGCCACACCAGAACCAGCCGAAAGCCCGTTCACCCCTCAGTCCAGAACCATGGACAACGATGGCACAAATGAACTCCCACTTCACTAAAAGATGGACCTGGACGATGCCGGAAAGGCTAGAGGATGAAGCAGCCGTTTTGGGTGCTTTATCGGAGCTCAAAGGCAGTTCAGTGCCCACTCAATGCCCCTATTGTGCCCCTGTGAGAGGACAGGCCAGGTTGGGCCGGTTCTGGAAACTGACCTTACAATAGAGGGACGCACAAAGAACAGCTTGTGCAGACTGAAGCCTGAAAACCCCGGGCCAACGTGTGTTACACAAACACACACATCAGCACGGACCCTCCAGTGGAACGCGCCGCGCCGTCCCTCCCTCGTGTGATTTATTATTTAGTCCATTTTGTGATTTTTAAGTTTCTATTTCCTCTCTTTGTGATGTTGTGATCTTATTATGACTCTTCTTTTCTCTACGTGGGTGTTTTATTATTTATTTATTTTTTTTAAATAGACTGGTATCTCTATTTCCGCCCTTCTAACAGTCACAATTTTTTAGTTTGTTTTGGTATTTTAGTATTGTTTAAATATTAGGATTATTTATATTGTAGTTTTTTTAATATCATGAATTTGCTTTTTTTGTATTAATATTCTGTTTTAATTTGTTTAAATTTTAGAAATTTGTAGATGCTTTTGTCATCGTTTATTTATTTATTTATTTATTTTTTATATATATATATATATATATATATATATATATATATATATATATATATATATATATATACACACACACACACACAGTTGGTCAAACAAAACTTTACACCTTTCAGAATCTGCAAAATGTTAATTATTTTATATATAGGAGGGATCATACAAAATGCGTTATTGTTTATTTAGTACTGACATGAATAAGATATTTCACATAAAAGATGTTTACATAAACTACATATAGTCTACAAGAGAAAATAATAGTTGAATTTATAAAAATGACCCCGTTCAAAAGTTTACATCCCCTTTATTCTTAATACTGTGTTGTTACCTGAAAGATCCACAGCTGTTTTTTTTGTTTAGTGATAGTTGTTCATGAGTCCCTTGTTTGTCCTGAACAGTTAAACTACCTGCTGTTCTTCAGAAAAGTCCTTCATACGGATCCTTTTTCCATTTCCACCAGATTTTCTGTGCTTTCTCATGCTGTGTGTTTGTGATCTTAACATGGAGTTGTTTTGTGTTTGATGGCAGTTGCACTGGTTAATTTAGCAGTTGATGACAAGAACAGCAGAGCTGGAAGGAGATGTTTATCTCTCGTTCTTTCTCACTTGTTCGATCCCTCACTCAGTTTTGTCTGCGGCGGATATCCTGCCGTTGTGCCAGCCGCTCCAACCTCTGACTGCAAACAGGAAGTGACTGTGTGTGCAGTGGTGGGAGCTTCCTGTTACGACTGGCCTGTGTGCTACCACAGCTATGACCAATAATGGTCTTTCTGACACAGCACCCGTATTCATTAATGCTGGAAAACATCACTGTTGCTGCTATTGCTCATACTTGGACATGAGGCACTGAACAAACCGCAGGCGCTGGGAGTGGTTTGTTGAGGAAAGGTGTGCTGTTACTTTTCTAAGTGATCAGAATTGAGATTTTTAGCTAGTGAATGTGAAAGTCTAGTTTAAGTGTATTGATTTCTAGTGTGTTGATTCATTTATTTGTGTTAATAAAACATTAAAATAACTGTTAATGTTGTAAAATTTGTCAGTTATGAAATGAATTCAGTTAAATTTAAAAGCAGCTTCATAGAAGATATAGTGTCAATATTCCGCTTAATTCAGTTTAAGAAATGTAAAAGTTTAAAAATAAGTTTGGGGTCAGTTTTTTTAGGATTTTTGTTTTTTTTTTCATCAGGGATGCATTATTTTTTTTTTAAGTGACAGTAAAGACATTTATAATGTTACAAAAGATTTCTGTTTCAAATAAATAGCCTACTGTTATTTTAAACTTTCTATTCATCAAAGAATCCTGAGAAATACAATGTTTCCCAGTTTCCACAAAAATATTAGGCAGCACAACTGTTTTCAACATTGATAATAATCAGAAATATTTCTTGTGCAGCAAATCAGCATATTAGAATGATTTCTGAAGGATCATGTGACACTGAAGACTGGAGGAATGATGCTGAAAATTCAGCTTTGATCTCAGGAATAAATTACATTTTAAAATCTGTACAAATAGAAAACACTGTATTTTTAATCAAATAAATGCAGCCTTTCTTACCAGCCCCAAATTTTTTAAAGGTAGTGAACACAGCGAAAGCTTCCCATGGTAGTCATTTCTATAAATAACACAGATCTTAGAGGGTCGAAGTCTACTGTAATGACACATTTGCTCTCTTTGTGTGTCATCTACTAAAATACACATCATGCTCACACCCATATACCACAAACCATTCTTTACAGAGTACCTCCACAAATTGCACTTTACTGCGCTGTACATTTATGGTCTTGCTTTTGGGACAGTTTCCTTTCACTGTCCCTTTGTCTTACTTTTAGACTGTAATGAGAAGAGTTGCTCTTAACTTATCTTGACGCATTGCATCTTCAGATGCCTTAGACGACCTTTAATTAGTGCCCTGAAATGAGATTAGTTGGTTGCTCTCAGCAGGTCAGATGAGGACGTCTCAGAGAGAAGAGTGAGGACTGAAGAAGGCATTAGGAGAGTAATGTTGCAGCACAATGAGCCGAAAACTGCTGATGTTTTGCAAAAATCATGCATCCATTGCTTCTACGGGCAACTTTGACCATTGCATTTTAAAGAGTTCATAGCTTTTGCTTGTTTTTCATTATAGAATAGTTCTAGACTTTTTCTAGCTGTGCTTTTTATTGCAAGAGACTTGCGTAAATGGTCGTAAGAAAATTGTGATATAACGGTCAGCCAATAATAAAGCCAACCTAATTCAGACTCACTTACTATTGCATTTTAAATTTACATAGTTTTGCTTTATTGGATGTTATGTTTGTTACAGTTGAAGTATGTTTTTTAATTAATGTTTCTTTCTCATATTCCATTTAATGTGTAAAGACAACTAAAAGTAGAGAAATAAATTGGTATCAAATTAGCAAGTGCTCCCTGTGGATTTCTGCCAAATGAATGCCTATGGTTTAATGTTGGAAATGAAAGAAATGAAAACAATTATTAGCACTGTAATTTTACCATTGTACTGTAAAATTATGATATATTTATATGATATATGACATATTTTCTTAAATTGATTTTAATTTTACAGTGAAATATTGCAATTGTAATATTTCTTATTTTGTTCATGTTTTTATTTAGTAGTAGTAGTAGTTAGTAAGAAGAACAATACTAATTATGATTGTTATTGTTGTTATTATTATTATTGTATAGTCATATTCAAGTATAATTTTGCAGCCTTAAAAACAAGCACAGCAAACCTGGAAGTTTTTAACTTGCAATTAATATTTTTTGCATTTCTATTTGGTGACACTATAATCCCAGAAATTACTCACTTGTCAATTCATCTTTAAAGCTTATGTGTTTCTGAGATCATATGGCATTTTCATGTGAAATCAGAAAAAATAGAGAGGGTCATTAATGCAGTGATCTCGTGAATTTTCCCATGATCCCTCGTGACCGAATACAGCTCAGCTTTGTGTAGCTGGACCACACCTTATCAGAGTGCCGATTCAAAGCAGTGGTCCACCTTATCTAGACCGAACAGGACGACTGTTCCGGTTGCCATGACAACCGCTCCACCAGGTGTTTATGGAGATGAAGTGCTGTGTTTGCCTGTAATTACCTGAGCTCGACTGCGGAAGTCTCGAATTGACTTCTACGCTTCAGCAGACGCCTGTAGACGACAGTCATCTGGAAGCAACAATCAGCCGAGTCTGAACGCCTCCCTGAACAAAATGCATTCGTTCGCTGAGAATGTATGCATGATGCATGCTGGGGTTGATGCTTGCATGCTTTTCATGCACCAGGTTTGACCCCTTAACTGTGCCATTAGCTGGCATTTCTGTCAGGCTTCAGACATCCAGGCCTTATTTGACAGGATGTTTCTGAATCTTTCACTTGTTTTGTCAGATTTGCCTGATTGCATGTTTAGACTGGCTCATTTTTCCTCATGTTTACATTAGTGGCTCCTGTTTCTTTCATGTGAAATCTTTCTGTTTACCGCAGGCAGACGAATGTGGCTCACTTCTGAAGAAACAGCAGTCGTGTTGTCGATATGTGTCAGTCTTTCTGGTGCCGTTCTTACCAGTTGTTGAGACAGCATGGCATGCACAGTACCCTTTTTTACCCTTTGTTTCTTTATTTTGTGTTGTGGTTGTGTTTGTATTTCTCAGCAAAATATTATCAAAGTCTGCATAAGAAAAAGGATGTTTTAGATTCAACCATTTTTTGAAGTAATTGGAAACAGAAAAGAACAGTTAAGATACTATAAGCCATTTAGTGCAAAGCTATCATATTAATGTTTTTTTTGTTTTGTTTTTTGCTGTTGATGATAATCAATATACAGCTCTATATTTACGTATTTTCTAAAAGGATTTTATTTATTTGTTTTGTTTTGTTTTTGTTTTGTGTTTTTAGTTTTGTTTTTGTTTTGTGTTTTTTGATTTGTTTTGTTTTGTGGGATGATCAAAGGACATAATCAAAAGTTTTTTAGAGTCTTTCTAAATGACTAAATGAACACAACGTAGTTTAATATTTCATAAATATATTTTTATTTGTGTAAACAGCAGCATTTATAAATCTTACTGAACAACACTGTTTGTTGTTTACCTACATCTATTTGACTAAAATCTATGAAAATGTCATGAAGAGAAATGTGGTAATTTTGAACAAATCATCGATTGGTACAAACAAAGTTCACAGAAAGATTTTTTTTTTTCTTTTTAAAGGGTTCAAAAACTAGTCCAAAGATGTAGAAAAATGACATGCAATCATTGTGATTTTCAGTGTTGCTCAAGTTTATATTGCCAGCAAAATCATAGTAAGTATATTGTTAATAATTTTGCACACATTTTTGTTTTAAGCTTCCTTTTCTCTTTGACATTTTTATTCTGACTTGTTCACTTTAAGTGTGAGTGTGTGTGCAGCGGTGATGTGAGTGTTAGAAAAACACGTCCAGTGATTATTTTAATACGCAGAGGGAGTCATGCAGAGGAAGGAAAATAAAAGACGTCAGCCCAGCTGATCTGTAGCGTCCTGTTGAGGGACTAAAGAGGGCAGTCTCTGCCACACCGCCGCCCTCAGCCGAAGAGAACGGCTTCTTTCTTCCGCTTCATTCCCTGCTGCTTACACAAACACATGCCATTCGCTCATCCGCACACATTGTAGATGCTGTTGTTTGGTATCTGGGAATGGGGCAGGTGGGGATGGGACACAATGAAAGCCAGCGGCTAATCGGCCTCACGTAGAGGCGCATCTCTCTCCTCCATTTGCAATATGGCGGAAGAGAGAACATGTTAGGAAGTGAGGCTGCCTTGTTCATTTCACCATATGTCAGGTGGCGTTTGTGCAGTTATGGAAGTGTAATTTCGAGCGGAGGCCTTTCACGTTCCCAGAGGAGAGCTGCAAACTCCCCGCTCTTCATGCCAACAGCAAACATATGTCACAGTCGTTGGAATTTGGGTTGCTTTGTAATGTGTTGTGTGTTTGTGCTTGTGTTAATCCATGATAAATGGCGTTTGATGACAGGGTCATGAGAACACGCATATGGCCTGTTAATTGCTTTGTGTTCATGTTCGAAAAAAAAACAGATCACTGCACACTACAAGCAAAACAGTACAGCAGACATTCACTTCATGAAATGTCTTGTTGACCTTGTTGTTTTCTGTTTGTGTTTGATTGTAAGAATTAACATCTAGCTAAGTTTTTTCGCTTAATATTCATGAATGCATAACTTTTAGATTCAGTTTATATATAGCTTTTATTCAGATGAAATGGTTTGTTGGGATTAGGTAATTTTACCCAAATTTTGGCACACTGTTTTAAATATATTTGTATTTTGCATACTTCCATTACTGGATAGTAATGGATTTGGGATGTAGCATGAGAAACCGAACACATTCAAGCATCTTACGCCGTTTTCTGTTGTTTTTATATTTTTCAGGCCCTGCAGAAGTTGGCAAGTCAGTATTTGAAGAGGGACTGGCCTGGGATCAAACCAGACGACCAGAGGACAGATTACAGGTGAATAAAAAAATCATCTTTCACAAGTTTAAGGTGAAATCATAAGGATCTTGGTGCTTAACGACTGTTGTTGTGTCGTTACAGTGATAGTTTGTGTTTCGTGAATCCTACAACACAGCCATAACTAAGTTTCAGAGTTGTCTAGTGATTAATTTCATTGTAATTTTACTGTCGAAAATAGAAATGTCAAATGTCAATGGGTTTTTTTCCTTCTAAATCAACATCTTAAAGGTGTAGTTCACCCTTTAAATGAAAATGTATCATCATTTACTCGCCCTCGTGTTGTTCCAAACCTGTATGATTGTTTTTTATACTGCTAAACACAAGATATTTTAAAGAATCTTGGTAACCAAACAGTTGCTGGTAGCCAATGACTTTTATAGTATATATATAAAAAAAAAAAAAAAACCTATTGGGACCAGAAACTGTTTTGTTACCCACATTCTTTAAAATATTCAAAAGAAAGAAATTCATACAGGTTTGTAACAACTTACATGTAACGGTGAGGAAATTACAAAAGTTTCATATTTGGGTGAACTATACCTAAAAATGGTCAAATGAAAATTTGGATAGCTGCATGAATTAAATCAAATGGCCGCTTCACTACATTGACTAGGAGCCAATCTATCCAGTTTTTTTCCTTAATTTTTTTTATTAAAATTTTTTTTTAGACCACTATAATAATGCAACAAGTAGGAAATGTTTACTTTACCTTGAGTAAGTTCGTTATGATCATGACTGACCATGTGTGAAGCAAACTTGCAGTTTAGAAGGACAACCTGTGAATAAATTGCCATCTGATTGCAGTCCAAGTTTTGTTGTGAAGGAACTGTGCTAATGTTTTTTTACTGTACATGTAATCAGAAACTGTCTAAATAGGGCTGTTTGCATGGGAATAGCACTCCATAAATAGTGTTTGTAATCAGTAACCATGTTTTTCGTGCTGCAGGAATGTGTATGGAGTGTGGCGGGCT
Source organism: Barbus barbus (assembly GCF_936440315.1). Classification (NCBI taxonomy): domain Eukaryota; kingdom Metazoa; phylum Chordata; class Actinopteri; order Cypriniformes; family Cyprinidae; genus Barbus; species Barbus barbus. The sequence goes on from NC_136750.1 coordinate 28,572,152, forward strand.
TATCTTGAAGGCACTGTGCAGGTGACCCAGTCTCGACTCAACGTCTGCGAGAACTACAAGAATGAGATTTCAGACCCCGCCAAAACTTTACGCCTCTACAAAGAACAGCAGCTTAAAAAGGTACCAACCTCGGTCCTCGATCCTATGCCCCGTTCCTTCATGTAATTCTCTAACATCCCCTCTCTCTTTCTCTGCTGTCCCATGATGGCCGCCCGCAGTGCATTGAGCAGCTGGGTCGGATCCAGGCAGAGCTCCAGGATTCAGTAAAGGATCTGGCCAAGTCCAAAAAGAAATACTTTGAGCTGGAGCAGATGGCCCAGGCTGTGCGGGAAAAGGCCGACATTGAGTCCAAGTAAGTGAGTCTGGTATTGCAGGTGCAAACAGTCCCAGAGGTGCCCAGATCAGAAACACACACTTCACAAGTGCTTGTCCCATTAATTGAGTCCCATTAATTAATGAATAACCAATACACTCTCAGAAAAAAAAATGTACGAAGCTGTCACTGGGGCGGTACTCTAAGTTACAAAAGCTAATTACTTCTTTGTACCATATTTACCCCTAAATGATAGATATTAGTACTTTAAAGGTGCATGTTAATACTTTAAAAGTGCATATTAGCACCTTTTGAAAAGTCAAGTTACACCTTATCAATGTATGCATTCCCTGGGAATCAAACCCATGACCTTGGTGTTGGTAGCGGTATGCTCTGATGGAATGCCTTTTCCATAAAATGTGCATATCTGAGAATTGTATTATTTTTCACTACAGCTTAAATCCTTTTACATTTATTAACATTGCATTGGGAATCGAACCCACAACCAGAAACATGCTTTGCATTAAAAGGTATGCTTTATCAGATCATATGTTCCCTGGCAATCAAACCCATGACCTTGGTGCTCTGCTGGAATGCTCTGCTGAAATGCTTTTTGCCATCAAAATGTGCATATCTGAGAATTTTAATTTTATTATTTTTCAGTAGAGCTTAAATCATTTTACATAACATTGGGAATCAAACCCATGACCATGGCATTGTAAGCACTGTGCTCTACTGTTTGAGCTTTTTGAGCCTTTTTCATTAAAATGTGCGTATCTTGGCATTTCAATCAAATTATTTTTCAGTAGAGCTTAAATCCTTTTATTTACAGTTACATTTGTGTATTTGCCAAACACTTTTATGCAAAGCAACATGCATTCATATGTTCCCTGGGAATCAAATCTATAACTATGGCAATGCTTGAACCATGCCTAGCGTATAAAAATGTGCATATTTTGGTATTGTATTTTTTTGAATGTTTTGAGTAGACCTCGAATTATTTTGCATATATTTACATTACATTGGGAATCAAACTTATGATTTTGGCATTGCTAACGATTTTTATTAGCTTTTTTAAACTTTTTTTCCAAAAAGTGTGCATATCTTAGTCATTTTATTATTTTTCAGTAGAGCGTAAATACTTTTACTTGTATTAAAATGTATGCATTTGGCACACTTTTATGCGGAGCGACTTACATTACATTCAAGGCACGCTTTATCAGTTCATGCAGTCCCTGGGAATAAAACCCATGACCTTGGCATTGCTAGCACCATGCTCTACTCTCAACATGCTTTACTGTTTGAGCTACAGGAATGCCTTTTCTATAAAAAATACGTAGCCTATACCTTGGTACTGTAATTTCGTTTTTCAGTAGTGTAAATCCTTTTACATTTATTTACATTTACATTGGTGTATTTGGCTGACACTATCATGCAAAGCGACATACATTGCATTCAAGGAACACTTTATCAGTTTATGCATTCCCTGGGAATCAAACCCATGACCTTGGCATTGCTAGCACCATGCTCAACTCTTTGAGCTTTTTGAGCCTTTTAAAAATAAAAATTTGCATATTTTGGTACTGTAATTTTAAAATGTTATCGCTCTGAGCAGTTTTCCACCTTATCAAAGATATTAGGCTCAGAATCACAAACTCTAAAGCATTAAAAGTGCCAAAGAATATAAAAGACGTGGCCTTGTGTTGAGATGCCTTCATTAAATATGCATTTCTGTGGCTGATACTTAAGTCCCCTGTAGGGAATACCCCACTCTGTTCAAAGCAATTTATTAACCCGATGCAGAATGTGTTAAACACACTCAACCATCTCTCTCCATCTTCAAGGGCCATTTGTACCCACACTACAGTTGCCATTTCAAAGCCTCTGCCAAAACCAGATTAGACAGAGAGGCGAAAGACGAGTCCAGTGGCACGGTGTTGTGAGCTCCTCACTCAGTTCTTCTATTGATTTTGGCTATCGATGTTGTGCTGCTTAGCATGGCTGGCAGTAAAGCTGAATTAGAATCAGTTATTGTTCTCAGCAGTAGAAGGAAGATGGGACAGAATCTGTCTTGTGTTCTTAATTTCATGCAAACTTGATGAATCAAATTGTATCAGACCCCAAAACAACTCTGATCGCTAATGAATACGGCTCTGTCATGTAGACTTAATCTCTGAATCCAGATGTAAATCTGACACAGAAAGTTAGGTGTTAAGATTAAAATTTTGATGGTTTGTGCAATTTTGTCCATCCTTTTATGGTTTTGGAAAATTTGGTTATAAAAAAAAAAAACTACTTTTGGTTTCAAAGAATATAGTTCACCCAGAAGTGAATCAACATAATGTTATTCCAAATTCCAGTGGTTTTACAGCATCACTTTAGTAGTTTTTGACATCAATGTCACCAAATGGCTTTGGTTTTAAATCAGAATATACAGAACGGAAGCATGAATGAGAATGAGATATTTTGATATTTTTTATATAATTTTTTTTTTTTTCTTGTTTTTTTTGGGGGTGAACTGTTCCTTTAAGAGAAGTCGTCATCTCAGCAATGGCAAAGCCAGATTCATGCCAGCTTTATAAAGCCTCTTCCTTCCTTTCACAGGTTGCAGGAGTGATCCACTCTAGTTTGATTTATAATGTCTGTTTCCTCCTCAACACAAATCTGGAATGGTTTTGATCTGGGCTTTCATTTATCCTGCCTGTTCCTTCCGCCGGGTCTGATATATCTGTGATTTATAATACCTGCTCTGTGTTCTCTCAGGTCGAAGCTGGGTCTGTTCCAGTCCCGGATAAGTTTACAGAAGGCCAGTGTGAAGGTAAACACCTCTGTCTGTCTGAATTATACAGTGTTGAAATGACTTGATGAATGATGTGTAAATGATGACAAACTTGTAATTTATAGATGTACTGTCCCTTTAAATGGATGTTCCAGAGTCTTGTGCTTTGCACTTCTTTGAGTTTTAGACCTTATGTGTGTGTTTCAGTTGAAAGCGAAGAGGAGCGATTGTAACTCCAAAGCGACCCACGCGAGGAACGAATATCTTCTCACATTGGCGGCCGCCAACGCACATCACGACCGCTACTACCAGACCGACCTGGTCAACTGCATCAAGGTGAGCCCCATCATATCCGGTCAGCGATGCAGTGTTATTTTAGCATTTATAGACTATCATAGTATTTATTTTTTGTAATATTTTATTAATATTTTGATCTTAATTTTGTTGCTTTTGTCTTTTTTTTTTTTTTTTTATTCTATTTAGGTGTAATTTTTTTATTTCAGTTTTAGTTTTACTCATTTTAGTACTTCAGCTTAAATGTATTTATTTCAGTTGTTTAAGTTTTTCATCTAATATTTATATTTTATATTATTTCAGTTTTATTTCAAACACCAAAAATGATTTTTTTAATAGTTTTAGTTAATGATAACAACACTGCTGCGATGACCTCTGAACCTAGCATCATAAATGCATGAAAGTAATTTATTAAAGCCCTTCATTAATTCTAAAACCTGCGCTTATGTTGTCTAAATTGTCCTTTTAAGGACTTTTATGGTGCATGAACTTCTGCATTAACAGTGCTTGATTTAATTTGACAGAATATCGATTGTCATGATTTCTGATTTGTTGGTTATGTATTTACGTGAGTCATGTGTGTTGGCATGAATCTAGTACAGTGGGTCAGACAATGATGTAATCTATGGGCAGATCAAACTATGTACTTCCTGTGTAGATTTCCTCACAGGAAAAAGCTCCTTTGCAGAGAGAAATAGCTGCATGCTTTCTTTCTCTGCTCTTTTACTGGATAAGAGCGGTCTAGTCTTATGTCACTGAGTGTGTTTGCATTCATTAACGTGTAAAAACTACTTTACCACCTGGTGTGTGCATTTGTGTTTGAGTTTTAAAAACTGAGAAAAGTGATTAAATCTCCTCAGGTATTTGTAATAAGCTGATTTGGGGTAGTTATGGTGTATCATGTTGTGCATGTAAACACACTGGCTGACTGTATTATGGTTTCTTTCTTGTGCAGATGGTAAATGCTTGTAATTGTTACGTAACTGAATGTTTGGTGTTTGTGGTCCAGCATATCTGGCTGTGTGTGTAATAGACAGAAGTTGGCTAGAACATTGAAGCACGTCTGGTATGTGTTCACAGCGCCTCCACGCTCATGGGACTTCATCACAGCTCAGAGAACAAGGCTGGGATTACATTAACCATACATTAATTAACCATAAATTAGATTTAATCAAACATTTGTTTATATTGGTTTATTTTAATAGTTTAAAACGAGTAATTTTGTCTGCCATGATAGATTCGTTATTGTAATTAAACAGCAATAGTGTTAATATTCCATTTCCTTTTAACCTGTAAATTTAAAGTTCATCCATAATTGATATTTAAATCAGAGTTTTAAAGGTAAACTGTTTTAAATGTAAATTAAAACCAGGATCAAACTGATGGTAAGTCTGCTTATTTTTAACAAAGTTTAAATGTTGGTACAACAGGATTATTAGATAAACCTAGATTTAATCTTAATCTTAATCTGGTGCTACTCACAAAACTTCTACCTTTACTTAATGACAACAATGTGAAATAGCATTCACAGACCTTTTATTTAACTAAACGCATACAAAAAAAAAATCTCTCATCTTGGAAATAATATAAACGTTAACTGAAATAAAAGAAAATCTATAATAAGTGTGTGTTATTTGTTCAGCTAGTTGGCAACATTTCTCATTTTCTCATTTAGTTTAACTTGATGTGCTAAAATAACAAAAATTAAAACTGAAATGAAAATAATATAAAGACATATACACAATTTAAATAAAAATGACAAAAACACACAACAAATGACTAAAACCTTAACTTAAAAATATAAAAATAACAACTAATTCAAAATATGAAAAAAAAACTGAGTATCTTGATGAGCTGCGAAAATATATGAATGGATAAAACATTTAGTTTAATTGAATGAAATATTTACGATTTATATTTTTATCAGAATGCACATCTCCATCAATAGAGCCAGATGGTGTAGTTAAGAGTTCACAAGCAGGTGTTAACAGGGCTGTGTTAAACCAACTAAACCATGACCTATTAGTGACGTCAGCCAAAAAGGACATTCATTTCAGAGGTGGAGCAGGTTATTACTTTGATGAAAGAGATGAGGACGATTGTTTTCCCCCTTTGGAATAATGTGCGCTGATGAAACATTCACAGTAAAACCAGAAGCATCTATTACGACTGTAAATAGGGTGATTTTGATTTAATGTTGGCTTTAACGAATCTCATGTACGGTCTGAGCACTGAGCCTGTTTGCAAAGACATTTTTATCCAATTATTCAGGTCTTGAAATATGACGAGTGTCCACTGATGCTGTGTGGTCGGGTCAGTGGATGTATGTGCCAGTATAAATCTATGCTTCATCTCCACAGACTGACAGCCGCTCCACTTATGGCCTTATTTAGTGATACAAACCCTCTCGAATTCAACATCTTTCTTAATCTTGGACATTTGGGAACAGATATCTGGGAGAATGTGCTGGCAAAAAAGATACACATCACCCTTTAGGCAAACTTTTCTAAATCTGGCATCAGAGTACATGCTTGTCAAATTAGAAGCTTTATATTAAATGCTTTTAAGAAGTTTTATTTGGAAGTGCATGAGTGATGCATGAACTAAAGATGAACAAAACTAAAGAGAAACACATTTAAAGGTGATAAAGTGAAACACCTTACACCCCCTTAACCATGATGAAAGTTACTCTTATATAAAATATATATATATATATATAATTATTATTATTATTAATAACAAGAAGTAATTTTTTCATCAATTAGTATGGTGTATTAGTGTAACTCTATGTACAGTTCCCAAGCAACTTACATTTATTCATTTAACAGATGCTTTTATGCAGCATTAGGCAGCAGCTTTAATTGTTTTGTTTTTTTTGTTATTTTGATAATTTAGTAAGATATCATTAGAAAGACCTTAAAAATGTACATTTGGAAATGTAATTTGTATAGGTTTTATATATTTTCTTTATGAAGACCATTTGTTTATAATTTATTTTTAATTTAATTTATGCTATTTTACTTTGTTTTAATGTATCACTGATATACTGTTGTAGCTTTTTATTAATATTTTGACTTTAATATTTTCTGTTTTAATTTTAGTTACAGTTCTAGTAATTTTGTTTGTTTTTGGTCATTTTTCTATGTCAGTATAGTTTTTACATTTTTATTTCAGTTTTAGGTGTTTTAGTACATCGAGTCTTTTATATTTTATTTGAGTTAATTTATTTGTAGTTTTGTAGTTTTAGTTAACTATAATAATCCTGGTTTGCTTTAAATTTAATTTATTTTTTAATTAAAGCAGCTTCACAGGTGTGCACATATCAGCCTTTTTTTTCCGAGTGTCTATTTACACTAAGTGCAAAAAGCCCACCTTGTTGGCAGAGGCTATTTACACTAACTCCACCCACCAATGTGTGATTGGGCTTGTCAACATTACAAAAGATGGCTGTCAATCATCAGCTCCAGTGGCACTGAGGATACAGTGAGTGTTCTACTCTTTGCATTTTTCCACTTGATCTGGTCTCATACGTCTCATAACACAACTATTAGCTATGTTTCTCTACTGCGTCCAGAGCTGAACTGCTGGTCTCCTCCTGTTCTTACTGGAGGACATCATCTGTGTTCCACCCGCTTCGTGTCTGACCGCCAGCCATATGAATGCAGTCTGAATGAGAGCGAGAGAGACAGAATCTGGCTTAAATTATTGATAGATGGAGAATCTGCGCTTCAGGCTCCACCAGCTGCCGAACGACCGGCCCACTACAGCCTTTCTCCTCATCTCCCATTGGCTGAGCCGTAACCTTGGTTACTGTCAATATTCTATAGCTCTATATCTATGACTTGATTATAAATGAGAATAGTCTCATAAGTCATATTTCCAGATATATTCTTAGATATATATTCCATTGCTGTCAGGGCGGATTTAAGGACTTCTTTTTCCCTGTCTTGTCCAATTTTTCTTTTCTTTGCACATTTTTTTCCTTCATCATAAGTGTTTCCAGGTTCATTTCGCCGTGTGTCTGTGGCAGTTGCTCTGTAGCGCCCCCTGCTTTATAAACCTCAATTTGGTGGTCCACATATATATATATATATATCAGGTTAATTTACAAGTTAAGCTCATTGACTAAGTTGCATAATGTCAGTTGCCTTAGAAAATCATTTTGCTTGTTCCTCAGAGTTTTGCAAGCAGCGATCACGGAGTAATGCACTTTCAATGGAAGTCAATGGGACCTGCATTCTGCTAAATATAGCCATTTAAAAACTTTATTGCAGTGTTCTTTGCCATGTAGTTTCATTGTGCACTTATTTTTTTACAAAGAAAGCACATTGAAGAAAAAACACATTTCCATAAAAAATCTTGAATCATTTCATTAAATTGAACACAAGTTGAAACTTCCTAAATTGCAAGATCTGTTGCTACACAGTTTTTTTTGCAAAGAAACCTCTGATTTCACATTGCATCATCATCCTGTTTTGAGTAAGTCTCTCTTTTAGTCCTTATTTTGCCTTAAATGTTTAACGGCACCACAGAAGAACAAGAAAGGGGGTTTTCTGCTGTCAAGATTGGCTATGGGTTTTCCCCGCAGTTTGTCATTGTTGTATTGTTTTGTACTTGTAGATGTGAGGAAAGAGGTTAGAGCAGCTTTGTCAGATGTGTGTGTGTTTTGCATGTATTCTTAACTCTTATTCCTTTTTGTGTGTGAACCAGCTGTCATCTACAAACACCACCAGCATCGCGTCACACTTCTGCTTTGTTTTTTTATAGAAAGTTGACATTTACTGAACTCTGAAAAAATGTGGCCTCCCTAGAAACACCCAAATGCACACATATATAGTTTATATACAACTAACATGTCTGCTGAAAGCTTAAAGGAGAATCACATCCAAAAATGTCAGTTTTGTCATCATTAACACACCCTCATGTTGTTCTAAACCTGTATGGCTTTCTTTCACCTCACCGTGTGACCAATTACTAACCAGTATCTATTATCATACAGGAGGGTGAGTTAATGATGTGACCATTTAAATCACTACATTTTACTACATGTGCTATTTACAAAACCATTCAATGGGTCAAAGTGTCCTGAAAAAAGTATATATCACACAAGAGTAAAGCAGCACAATTTTCAAAATTAATAAGAAATGTTTTTTGAGTAGGAAATCAGCATATTAGAGTGATTTCTGAAGGATCATGTGACACTGAAGACTGGAGTAATGATGCTGGAAATTCAGTTTTGTATCGCAGAAATAAATTAAATTTTAAAATATATTCAAATAGAAGACATTTATTTGAAACTGCAATAATATTTCACATTATTACTGTTTTACTGTATTTTTAATTAAATACATGCAGACTTGGTGAGCATAAGAGGCTTCTTTCAGAAATATCAAAACATATTACGGTATTGTATAATGTTGAATATTAACTTGCGTTATAAATAACTATAATGATTGGTTGAAGATTTTTTTTCCCTTTTATATTAAAGAAAATGTATAAAAATAACTTGCATATTCATTTTGATAGCCTCTATTTATATCCAGCAGACGGCCGTTGCTAAATGTGCACCACAGGTTCATATAGAGTCTTAGAGAAATCTTACCGTGTGTGTGTGTGTGTGTGTGTTTGTGTTTGTGTGTGTGTGTGTGTGAGGGGTTCATTAATTCCCTGCAGGAGGCATTGGGGTGTAAAGTGAAGCATTTATTATGCAGCAGAAGTGTTTGTTCAGCTGATGCATGTGTTTGCTTTATGTCTTTTCCTGTGTTGTGTGTATATGCGTGTGTTCCCGTCTGTCCGGGTGTGCTCGTAACCACGGGCCACGTGAATTATAGATTTTCACACATGGAGACACATTTGGGTGTGTTTTTGGAGAGTTTGTGAATGCACAGCCTTGACAAAACAAGCAAGCTTAAAGGAATAGCTCACCCCAAAAAATTGGGGACAGAAATGTAGCATTACATGACTTGCTCACAAACAGATCCTCTGCAGTGAATGGGTGCCGTCAGAATGAGAGTCCAAACAGCTGATAAAAACATCACAATAATCCACACCACTCCAGTCCATCAGTTAACATCTTGAGAAGACAAAAGCTGCATGTTTGTTATAAATGACTAAATATTGCTTTCTCCAGTGGAAAAAATCATCTGGTCTGAATCAGGAGAAAAAACTGCACAGATCAAGCACCGTTTACAAGCCAAAACAGCTCTAAACATATTTGTCGGTGTATATGTGTGGATTTGTCTCATTTTGATGTGAGAGGGGAGCAGAAGTCGGACTTTTCTCTGGCGGAAGGGTTATTATGGATATAGAATTTGTATTTTAGCGACAGTTTGAAGTTAGAAACAACTTAAAAACATGCAGCTTTTCACTTCACAAGATGTTAATTGATGGACTGGAGTGGATTGTGATGTTTTTATCAGTTGATTGGACTCTCATTCTGACGGCACCCATTCACTGGAGAGGATCCACTGGTGAGCAAGTGATAAAATGCTACATTTCTCCAAATCTGATGAAAAAACACACTCATCTACATTTTGGATGTCCCGAGGGTGAGTAATATTGTTTTTTTGGCTGAAATATTCCTTTAAAATCTCTTGCAACTTTGAAAGGCTAGAAAAGCACAGCAAGCTGGTCCCGTTGCTCTCTGTCCACGGGTGTTATGGGGTTTGAGTGTGGTGGGTGGAGGTAGACATGATCCTATCAGAAGGAAGCACAGCCTCTCTCTTCGCCATCTCTCTCACATATATGACACTCGAGTGCTTCCTGACAGCGGCGGCACCTGCTGTAACCCGACGGAGCGGCTCGTGGTCGGGTCTGTGTCATTTCCAGCTCACTCGTTCCATTCAAAGCCTGTTTCCAAAATACATTCCCTCCCAGTGCTGCTGAACATGGAGGGAGCGGGATAGAGAGAGAGGGAGACGGAGGGGGAAAGCAGAGGTTTCGAGTTTTGTTTTTGCATGTTGAGGCCTTGGAATCTGAACTGGCTAACCTTTCCCAGCAGCTGCTGCTGTTTGAACAATCTGCTCTGATCCAAGCGTCACACAGTCCAGAGAAAACCAGAGAAAAGTCTGTCTGTTCGACGCTCGTTTGGCCACAAGGGGGCCGACTGGACATTCTGTCCATCTCTCTTACAAACGCTTTTCAAATAACTGACTTTTATTGTTTCTGATGTTTTGTTTTGGTCATTTTTTGATCATTTAAGCATTCTGTTGTTTCATTCTGTCATACTGTCTATTGTTTTTAATAACTTTCTATTGTTCTAAATTCACTATCATGCTTCTTATAGTTCTGTTGTTGTTTTTCTCATCATTCCACCGTTGTTTATTGTTCTTTCTGTTATTGTATCTGTCTATCATTCAGCGTTTTCTAATTCTGGTTCTTTTATAGTTTTTCTATATTTTCAGTTATTCTGTATATTCAATCTGTCGTTTTTCAGTCTTTCCATTTGTCATTCTTTTTGTCAATCAATGTCATTCTGTCTGTGGTTATCTAATTTTTTTCATTTTTTTGTATCTTTCTATCCATTTCTTTCTGTCCTTTTATATTCGATTTACATATCATTATTTATCATTCCTTCAATCACTGTCATGTTATCTGTCGATCTTTGTATTGTTTTCTATATTTCTTTCATTCCATCAATCATTCTTTGTTTTTCTTATTCTACCATATCTGTTTTTATCATTCTTTGTCATTTTATCAATCATTCTTTGTATCTTTCTATTTCTGTCATTCTATCTATTCTTTCTCCCTATCTGTCATTCTATTGTTCTGTCAACCATTGTTTTGTTGTCGTTCTGTTTGTTTGTCTATATTTCTGTCTGTCTGTAGTTGTAGTGTCTATCATTCTTGTTTCACTGACCCTTTCTGAAAGCTCAAGGCCATTTGTTATTTCTTCAGATCAAACACAGAGTATGTAATCTGTCTCTCTCTCTCTCTAGGGTCTGGAGGGGAACGTCTATGACCATGTGAAGGATTATCTGATATCCTTTTGTCGGACCGAGCTGGAAGCATTTCAAGCTGTCCACAGCACCTTCCAGTTCCTGCTGGAGAAGTCCAGTCGAGTGAGTTTCATCACTCTCTCAATTTACCTCTTCATTCCCAGAAAAAGATTCTCTCTGCCAGCGCCTCATTATCGGCTCCCCTATGAAGAAATCCCCTCACACACACACACATCATTCCTCCACTGCGCTGACAAACACATCTGTCTGAGCACTATTTCACTGCCCAAGGGGGCCTAATATTACATACCACTATTGTGACGTGTGTGTGTGTGTGTGAGAGAGAGAGTTACGCAAGGATCTTTCCTGCACAAGCTCTTAAAGGGATAGTTCACGCAAAAATGTGCATTCTGTCATCATTTACTCACCCTTATGTCATTCCAGACCTGTACGACATTCTTTCTTTTGCAGAACACAAAAGATAGTTTGCAGAATGTTAAGATTTATTGTGTGCATAAAAAGCACTGAGATGTGTTTCAAAATATCTACTATCATGTTCCAATAAAAAAGAAAAAGGTCTGTTTTTGGGTGAACTCTCCCTTTAAAGGAACAGTGTTGCATGTCAGATACACTTGCATCATCTTGATATGTTTGTTAATTAGCTGTGTTTTTATCTCCAGGTGATGCAGGACTTCAACCAGCAGCTGTTCCTGCAGGAGAACCCAGTGTTTCACAAAGCACAAGACTTCCAGTTCCAGCCCAGCGATAGCGATATGGTGAGTTTCACGCATGCTTGTTTATGAATCATGCATCACTGTTCAAAAGGTTTGGGATGCATTAAATAGATCAAAAGTGACTGTAAAGACAGTCATGTCATGTTACAGTTTCAACTTTCTATTCATCAAAGAATCCTGAAAAATACAATGTATCATAGTTCCACAAAATAAAATATGAAGCAGCACAACTGATAATAATCAGAAATTTTTCTTGAGCAACAAATCGACTTATAAGAATGATTTCTGAAGACTGAAGTAATGATGCTGAAAATTCAGCTTTGATCAGGAATTTATTACATTTTAAATTATATTACAGTTGAATTCTAATAATATTTCCTGTTTTTACTGTTTTAATCAAATAAATGCAGTGTTGGTGAGCAAAAGAGACTTCTTTCAGAAACATAAAAAAATCTTACCAACCCTGAACTTTTGAACAGTAGTGTATGTTTACACAAAAATGTGTTTTAGTCATAAAATCACTTTAGATTGTCAATATCTATATATCAATTCTCTGTCATCCCAAATGACATTTTATTTAGCCTAAACCATGCTATGGCAGGGAATCTACCTCCAGTTTTCACACAAACATCTTTTTTTGATTTGGTTGGTTGGTTGATTTCATTATTTAGCGTATCAGCGCTCTCTCTTCCTGTCTTGGTCTTCTCTCTGCTGTTCTCTCTATTTAAAGATTTAAGTTGTGTTCAAACGTTTCCGATTTTATTCAGCATTAACAACGTCATCGACACTTATCTCACAGCTGTGCAGAAAAAATTTCATCACCTTCTATTTTTAGCCTGACGCATCGGAGTCTCTGGGAACAGAATTTCTTGTTCCCGTGGTGATGAAGAAACGTCCCGCTGTTTAAACTCTCGTCTGTCTCTGCTCGGGCTTTAATCACCACTCGTTTTGTGAGCGCTCTCTCGTTATGCTTCAGTTCGGCTCGAGTGTGCTTGATATTTAGTTCGTGTTCTCTCAGCCATAGCATTCCACTTTGTATCTGTCTGCGTTCTTCTATCCTATTTGAAACTTTGATTTCAGTTTAGTGTGCTAACAACTAACTTGATGATATTTTAACAGGCTGATTTAATACCGTGCCCACCGACATACACAAACTTCGTAATAAAAAATGATCCTTCCGTCGGAGCAATTCAAGCTTGAAAGTACCGCTTAAATGAGAATCATGTTTGTGTGAGTCCGTGATAAATCTACACCAGAACGCCTGATAATATGAAATTGAATTATTTTGACTTCTAAAGCCTTTTTTTATGTAAAAAGTTCATTTTTAATATAAAGTTTAATGCTTGTTCACGGTTTACATGTCTGTCATAATAATGTGTTAAGGTTATTTTGAAGGGCTTTTCTCAGTATTGTTTGTGAGTTGTTGTTTTTTTAGATTTTGATAAATTAGCATATTTAAATTAATTATATTAATTAGCTGTAGAGTTTTCATAACTGTCACTAAAATTAATGATCTGATCGATGAATTATTACTATTATATTTTTAACTATGATTTAAATAAAGGTTTTGGAATTAGCTTAGTGATGTGTTTTAGTGTGAATTTCATTTTAGTACCATCATTATTATATTAAAAAATCATTATATAAAAAAAAAATATATATAATGTATATATAAAAAAAAAAAAAATTCACTCTAATAAATTCCTCCCTGTTTTAATCTGTTGTGTTTCACACTATTTCTACCGTTTTATTGTTCTCATGTTATTGCATCTTTAAGATCTGCTGCTTTGGAAGTCATTTTGGATAGTGTCTGCTAAATGAAAAAATGTAAAAAAAAGAAGAAAAAAATGTCTGTTTCTCTTTATTTTGTTTTGATCATAAAATACTTAACATGCTACTTTATATATTAATAAAGTAATGTTAATGAACCTAAATCAAATCTTCTATCTTCAGATGCCTTCAGTGTTTTTGACTAAACTGCTGGAATGGTCACAGTTTTGCTTAAAATTGATTAGTTGACTAAATAAGCTTAATCAATTAAATTATTAAAAGCAATTAATGAATCAGTATTTAATCACTTTCAAACACTCCACAACTAACTGTATGGTTAGCATTTGCTCGCTCTCTCTCTTCCTTCCATCTTCCTGTAGTTCAGTGTTGAATGCTGTAGTGTGATTGTCCTCTCTCACGGCTCTAGTAGTTAGTATGTATTGTGTTTGCTAGCCTTAACACCTCTGAACATCTTTCTGACTGCTTTGCTATTTCTAACCCTGTTTTTCTGTCCTCTAACAGTCTGTTTCTAACCCTCTCTTAACCCCACCGCGTGTGTGTGTGTGTGTGCGCGCCCATCTTTCCTCCTCTCCGGCTCAGACTCTGAGCTCTGTGCAGCAGTTGGTGGACATTGAGCCATCGGCGGTCAGTGTGATGAGAATGACTCTGGCGCAGGTACACACTGTCTGTTGGACTTGATTTCCCATCATGCATCAGTCTCGTGCAGCCATCATCAACTTGTTGTTGTTGTTCTTTGCATGCTGACATTAGCCTGTGCACTTGTGGACATTTCGTCATTTTTTTTTTTTTGTTAATTTTAAACGTGAAGTGGGTAATGTTTGCACCGCTAGCAGCCCAATTGGCAATTCCACCGACTGGGTTAAAGCGTCCAATGTATTTAAATTAAAATGACTTTTAACATTTAAAATAACACACTTTCAAATTGTAAAGCTTGTATTGCTCATAGTGATTTACTACAGATGAGATTGTGCCAATACCGCCCTTTTTATATATGTACAGTACACAATTATTTACATATAAAAAATCCCTGGAAAGATTTTTTTTTTCTCATTTTTCCAATGGTTGTAGTACGTTGCTAGGTACAAAACCAACTTACTACAGGTTAGATTTCGCTAATATCTCCCTTATGGTATGTACAGTACACAAATATATTTTTTGAAAAAATAAGGGTACATAAGGGTTTTTCATGTTCCACAGGTTGTAGTACGTTGACATTTTGCCAATATCTCCCTTACTGTATGTACAATTTATAATTATTTAAAACAAAACAAAAAAAATCTGCAAGAGCCCAAAAAGGAATTGGTCATGTTCCAAAGGTTGTAGTGTAAAATATTGATGTACTTTATGTACATTAAGGGAGGTATTAGCAAAATTCCACCTATAGTAAGTCAGTCTAGTCATTAGGAATGTACTACAAACTACAAAAAAAAAAATTACAGTAATTTCTTAAGAATAATTATATACTGTATGTACAGTGAGGAAGATGTTGACAAAAAAATTCAACTGTAGTAAGTCAGTCTGGTCACTAGTAACAACATTTGGAGCAGGAAAATTCAATTCTGGTGAATTACTGTAGTTTTTGTCTTAAAAATAGGCTATTTGTGTAGAGTACATAGGGGAAGTATTGTCTAAGGCGAGATATTTGCAATATTTATTTAGTCAGTTTGAGTAAATTATTCATTTACTGTAAACATTCATTTGAATAAATTATTACTTCGTTTTGTACTGTGAGATAAATGTGCAGACGGTCCCTAAAGCAGCCTTGGCGAATATCAAACCAAAAACTACCACGCTTGGTTTTCTATGGGAGAAAAAATGGTTTGGGGAAACTTGTTGGTTGTGGGCTCATATTCTGAGCTCATCTGCTTAAATGTACATAATATACAGTAACAAATTTGATTAATTAGATACTGAATTTAATCATTAATCATCACTGAGGCAACAAACCACGTTAAGTGTTTTCTTTATGGGAAATTAACGTGCGGTTTTGCGCGTTCAGCGTTCATATCCTCATCTGTTTGCATGATCAGTAAGATCTGAGTTTGGTCTTTTAATAGGCTTGTTTGAGATGAGCAAAATCTGCGAGATGCATGCCGGTTAGAAAAGTGTCCAAGATTTTCATTTTTTATTATTAAACATATAACATTCAGAGGGGAAATAGTCAAAGCAATAAAATACATACACAGCCAGAATACAAAACAGTAAATACCTAAATAATAGTAATAACAAAAAAGAGATATAATGAGAAAAACAAATAAATGATAGTTACTATAAACATCTTTTAAAATAAATAAATAAGTGTCCGAGTTACGTCCACCTTGTTCTGATGTCATGCTGAAGTGTGCCAAAAAACTCGGATTGCTCTCCACTGACTGTGTGCTGATCAAGAGCATGATGGGAAACGACTGACTGAGACACAACAGCTCATTGGTTCACACAACTGTGATGCTGCGTTCTCTAGTAAAATGTTTAATTTATTTATTTTTTTATCTGATTTCATGTGATTGTGTATTTAAATTATTCTTGTATATTCCCAAACACTATGACAGTGCGATCTCTGTGTGAGATATGTGATTGTTGTCATATTTCTATAAAAATTTGTATTAAAGTAGAAATGTATGATAAATGCGTCTTTCTTTCGTATGGGATTAAATGCAAGCACTTTGAGTGTCTTGTTTATCATATTTATATTCATATAAAAGCATCAGAACTGAAATTATATCACGTTTATCAGCAGCACAGCACATGAGTGAGAATAACGCGATATCCGCCTTTGATCTCGTAGCTATCTGTTCTACTTCTAGAGGTCAGAACTGTCCGTCTTGACTGCGCTTGGCTTATTTCATCAGGCGAGGCGCATCTTAAACAAGCCTAACAATAGCTCTCATTGCTACTGAGCCGCGTAATGCGTTTTCTTTAACCGATTTCTGAGGGAAACTGCGTGAAACCTTGCGCGTTAGTTCATATTCCACATCTGCTTCACTGTCGATATAGTTCGCATAATCATCAGTAAAGTGTGTTCTGAGATCTGAGGTCTTATATCACTGTATTAGTTATATCACTGAGGCGCGTTACGCGCCGTTTGGGAATCCTGGAGTGTGACGTATGAGGGGAACCCCAGTATTACAGCATAGCGTCACACAAGCCATAATACAAAGTTACAGAAAGCAAGCAACCGAAATAAAGAATAAAAAATAATCAAAACTTCTACTTAGCGCTTGCTCCATTTCTGCAAATCAGTTTTTGTAAATGAATGACTTGATCCACATATGGCCTTCATCAACAGCCGATTGCGCCACCTGCTGGTGAGCGTCTGACATCAGCTGGAGATCATGCATCGGTGCTCTACTGCTATTCCTTCGGTCCCGGATGTGCACCGCTGAATTTTTTGCCGAATTTTAACCACTTAATTTGTGGCAGCGAATTTGGAAAGTGAAACAAAATGACCGAAATTTGTCTGTCGAATATTATACATCGTATTTTTAAACAGATGCATACTCTGTATAATATGAGTATGTGACGAATAAAAAGTCTTGAGATTGAATATTTTGGAAGTGAATTCTGTAAGGTGAATATGAATTATTGAATTTTTAATTATGAAAATGGTGAAATTGAAATATTCACAGCTTAAATAAACAACTATGTTAAATTTCAGCTACAAATGCAAGTCCTGGAAATACAAGGCATTGAAATGCAAGCACTGTTAATTGCAATGCATCTTTTTTTCGATTTGTGGAATTCAGCATGCTTTGTTTCAAAAACTATTGGCATTATTCTGCTTCCATAAAACTTTAGGGGGAAAAAATTCTACAAAGTGGCTTTTACACTGTAACGCTGAATTTTGCTTGTCGAATCCTTGCGGTGTCAGCTGCTGATAGACCCTGACACATCTAACACTCACAGAGACAGTTCCTGGGATTGACACACACACACAGATACACAATATTTTCTGTTATACAGACATGCAGAAAGTGTCAAAGTCGTACGCATTCCATCACGCTCTCCCAGAAAGCATGTCTCAGAGTTTGAAGCAGAGACACATGGGATTGATTAGGCCTTCATGAGTGCCTCTGATCCAGATGGAGACCCTGCAGACTGTCATGTGTTTCCCAGCAGACTCGGGCAACCCAGCGTGCCTCAAACACATACACCACATCTGCTTAAGGTCACGCCGAGAGGAAAAACATGGATGCATTTTTTTCCCCTTTCGAGAAACGCTTGTCAGCCGTGACGTGTAGACATCAGATTGATTTGGCAATATCGAGTGAAGACGGTTGTGTTAAAGTGCTCTGATTGGGTTTGTATTGATTCACACACGCAAGGATGCAGAGTCAGCAATACTGCCACTCATATCACAGGATACTGCCATTTGCATGTGATGTTCTTATAGAATTGGACAGAATATGGTGGCTATTTTCTATTGGAAAATGAATATGAGATTGTAATGTTTGGTAAGTTAGCTTCTAGAGTAAAATGTATATAGATGACAAGACACGGACTAAAAACATTACACATTAAATCAAAATATTAATGTTTAATATACTGCAGTGTTTAAAGTTAACATGAATTTGGCATTGCAACCCATTTTATTTTTATAATGTTGTGACATTTTTGTGAGTGAAATTCAATATTCAACCAAAGGAATATGTAGGGTGGCATAATGGGTTCATTAGATTTTACTGTACATGCACGTTTCACAATGAGCCTCATCTCGCCTCCTAAAAAATGGTTTATGTTGCATTGCATCCCTTATCATTAGACAGAAGAATCGAGCAATCTTTTTCCTCCACAATCCTCAGACCTGTCGTTTGTTAACAGTCTTTTTCCACTAAACCTCGTGTGCTTCAGGTCTGATCTCAGAGATGTTGAAATGTTCTCGGCACTTTTCTGGGTCTGTGCTTTTGTGTTTTTAATTGTGTATGTAATGAGTCTGATCTCAGACCTGTGATTCCGGCAGGTGTGTGTTGCTGTGGTAACCAGTTCTCTCTCTGTGTGTGTGTGTGTGTGTGTGTGTGTGTGTTTCTCTCTCTCTCTCTCTCTCTCTCTGTGTGTGTGTGTGTGTGTGTGTGTTTCTCTCTCTCTCTCTCTCTCTCTCTCTCTCTCAGAGTCGACAGCTGGAATCGGAGACGGGAACCACCGAAGAACACAGTCTCAATAAAGAAGCGAGGAAATGGGCCACACGTGTGGCTCGCGAACACAAAAACATCATCCATTGCAAACGGGTGAGAGGCACTGGTTGTCGTATTCACACGCATTTACAATCTATTACAAACCTCAGCAACACACACACTTAAACACTTCAAAATCTTCTGTAATTTGCATCGAGATGCAAATTAATCATTTTATAGTAATATAGTATAGTATTTTTTATAGTAATTACAAATTATGAAACATCATTACAAATGAGACATGAGGTTTAATTTCACAATCATGTCCATGTCAGGAAAAAAAAAGAAATTTACCCTAAATCTGGAAATTTTACATTTGAGGATTTTTATTTATTTTTGACATTTGCATTATTCTCAATGGTGATTGTTTGTTTGTTGCATGTTATTTATACAGTATTTTTTATCTATAATAAAGTATGTTGCAGTATAGTATTATACAATATTTGTATTGCAATATTATTTTATTTTCATGACAATTCTGTGAGATCCAGCCCCAAATTCTGGATATTTTACATTTGAGGATTTGATACAAATTCTGTTGAGATGCAAATGAATAATTTAATTACAGATGACTAAAACATAACCTGTTTCACAGGAGGTTTCTCAAAATCCATCCAGGTCACATTTTTCTTTCTTTTTTCTTTTTTTTTTAACTATTTTAGTAACCGTCACTATTTTATTTTATTTGACTTTATTTGTATTTTTATTTATTTTGTTGTTTTTTGTTTTATTTTTATTTATTTTTTACTTTAATTTGTGATTTCATTTTATTTGTGAGTTCCAGCCCCAAATTCTTGCAGTACAATATTATACAAAATTTTTGTATTGCAATATTATTATATTTAATAATCAAAATAAAAGTGGTAGAACAGATGCTACCATGGTGTATACTTTCTTTATAATGGACAAAATAATTTGAAAGAGAAATGAGCTCAGTAATTATGAAAAGGTCACAATGTTACTAAAATTGTAAATTGTTTTTGTGAGATTCAGGGGAAAGTCTAGTCATAATTCAGGAATGTGAATCACTGCGTTAAACGTTATGCGTGTCCTGGGTGATTGTTAGATTAGCGGCAGGAAATGTGGCCTGATGCTGTTTTTTCTTAGGTTAGTTGCTTGATGAGCTAATTGAATTGAGCTGATTAGCGGTAATTTGTTTTTATGGCAGGCTTTAGAGGAATGCGAGACGCTCGGGACTCCGCCCACAGAACAGAGCCGGATTGAGCTGGAATTCCGAATAGAGGAGGCCAAGGAGAACATGCGCAAAGCAGAGGTGACGTAATGATCTCATCATGTTATTCCGAGGAACACAAAAGGAGAAGTTTAGCAGGACGTTCACGCTGCTTTTTGCCCTACAGTAAAAGAGTGGACTGGAGATGAGTTTTAGCTTTTATTTTTGTCTTTTCCTTGGATAATGCATCATATCGCTTCAGAAGGCTAAGAATATAGTGCATAAGTCAAATACACAGAAATATATGTAGAATCAGTTTTCACTCAGAAATTGGTATTAAATGTAGATTATCATTTTTGGAGCTTGATTGCATCAGTCTGTATTTACTTGCGCTGTAAAAACGTGTATGTTTGCACAGAATAGTTTTATATAGTGCGTTTATTTGAGTAGCATTTCATTTGTTTTTCTGAGACCAAACAAGGCAGAAGTACTTACTAATAATGTCCCTAATGTCTCTCTGTCTTTCTGTAATGCATGCATTTCTCTTTCCTCTCTATCGATCTGTTCAGAGACAGGCTGTCAGTCTCTTTGTCTGATCAATGTCTTCTCCTCTAAGATGTCCTGCCGTGTCTTTTCACATGAACCCATCAGTCGAGACGCCCTCTGCTGGCCTTGCCTCTGACCTCTCTTATAGTTGAATCACCCTCAGCTTTTTTATTTTCAGGTTTAATTTAAATTTAAGTGTTTTGTCTTTTTTTTTTTTTTTTTTTTTTTTTTTTTTTAGCTTTAATTTATTTTTATTTCAGTTTTAGTCACTTTAATAATTCAACTTATTTTAATTATTTTAATTTTGGTTTAAGTTGTAAAAGGTTGTACTTTTTTATTTGTTTGTATTTTAAATGTTTCTATTTAGCTTTAATTTATTTTATTAAAAATAATTTTCCTTAACTGAAAAAAGCTGAAATAAAAATAATAATTATTATAAGCATTTTTTATTTATTTTGTAATGAAAAATTAGAAATGCTGCCTTGGCAACTTATTGAAATAAATAAATTTAAGTTGACAATAATTCAATGGCCAAGAGCAATAACAAACAATAAATGAACCATAAAAGTGCGCTATGTTCTAAGTCTTCGTAAATCATGCAATAGCTTGAAACTGAATGGTTTAATCCCTGGATATGATGCTCTCCAGCATTGCTCTCAAGCTTTATACATACATACATGCATTCAAACTTGCCTTTTTATCTGGTTTGTCACCAAACAACTTGGTTCTTGCATATCTTGTAACTGATAAAATCCCACCATTAGAAAGTCGTATGAGTTTGGAACATACAAGAGTGAGCAAATGATGACAGATTTGACATTTTTGAATGAGACAAATTAATGACATAAGTAATTACATAATTGAATGGACTAATTGTTGTATATAAAACACCATCTTTGTTTTTCCTTTTGAACTCCATTACATACAGACCATTAAATATTTAATAACCCCATTAAGAACTACCAGCAGCAACACAACAAACAGAATAAGGAATGAAACATAAAGTTGCGTTTGGAAATGTTAAGCTGTTATGTGGCACCAGGCAATGTGCCAGAGGAATCTGTGTTTACTCATCAACAAATATTAAAAGTATAATTGCTTTTTAATGATTTCCTTAGAAATTTCTTGTCCCGTCAGAATTACACAGAAATAAATGACTGAGGGAGTCCACACAGAAATGGCTTCTGAAAGCTGTTTGTTGTCTAAATCGACAGTGATGAGTCTTCAGAAAGTTTGGCTGATAATGAGAAACGCTGAAGCTGGTGGACAGCTGTATAGGATCCTCACCTGTCTAATGAGCACAGCTACCCCAGACTACATTATTGAGCGTCAGGGACGGGACGGGACGGGACGGGACACTCACGCTCCCGGCAGTTTTATCTTCTTTGTTTGTCTCTGTCTGACGTTAGCTTGTCTTTTAAAATGCTGCTTTGTGCTTTCAGAGGCTACTTTGATTCAGCAGTAGAATCTATAGCTGTCGCTCCTGTTTTAAAGCTGTTACACCGTTTGTTTTATAGTCAATCTGACACCCTTCAGTTTTCAGCACTCAATTTCATTGCAAAATGTGACTGCAAAATTACATTTTGAAAGTGAGTTTGGTAAACCTGGACTGAGCCTATGTTATTTTAGTAATATTTTTATATTAATATAGTTGTATTAGTATTCTGAATTATAGATTTTAATTTTAGTTTTAAGATTTTATGCCCAGGCATAATCTCACATTTTTGTATGGACAACTTATTTGTTGCTTGAAAATTACAGTTTAAGTAAGCTGTTTCATTTATTTTAAATTAGCTTTTTTTTTATTTTTTTTTATTTATTTTTTTTGTCATTTTGTAATGCATTTATGTCAGTTCTGTTAGTTTTGGCGGTTTTAATGTCTATTTAGCTTTTGTTTATTTTGTTTTCATTAGTTTTCATTTTAATCATTTTAGTGCTTCAACTTACGTTTATTTCAGTTAGTTTCCAACACAATATTTTAATTTTAATTCTTCATGTTTTACATGTAATATTATTTTATTTATTTTATTTCAGCTCTTTTTCAATTAACAAAAATATTGTAATAATTCTTGGTTGCTTGAATACTATATGTAAGCTTTTATTTAGTTTTTTATTTTTATTAGTTGAAGATTTTGTCTTTTTATTATGTACTTTTGTCATTATTATTAGTTTTTCTATTTCTATTTTTATTTAGCTTTAATTTATTTTATTTCAGTTTTAGTAATTTTAGTACTTCAACTTATTTCTAAGTCTAAGTCTGTCTTTTAAATTAGTTTCAGTTTTAATTATTATTATTATGTTTGTTTTGAAATATTTAGTAATTTTCTATTTAAATATTTGTAGTAATTTATTTTTACTTTTAGTAATTTACTACTTCAACTTACATATTTATAAACATTTTTAGGTAACACTTTACAATAAGGTTGTAAATTAGTAAACATGAACTATGAATGAACAATACTCCTACAGCATTTATTAATGAGTTAATGTTCATTTCAGCATTTACTAATGCATTATTGAAATCATAAGTTGTGTTTGTTAGCATTAGTTAATGCACTGTGAACTAACATGAATAAACAATGAACAACTGTATTTTCATTAACAAAGATTAATAAATGCATTGTTCATTGTTTGTTCATGTTAGTTAATACATTAACTAATGTTAATAAATGACACCTTAATGTAAAGTGTTACCCATATTTATTATAAAATATTCAGTTTATTTATTTCGGCTATTTCAATTTCTATTTCTATTTAGCTTTATTTTATTTTTATTTCAGCTCTTTTTCAATTAACACAAAAGATTTTTGATCATTTTTGTTTTACTAACATTAACCACACCAGACTGCACTGAACCACACTGGACAATTGGTTATTCATAAGCAGTAAATGTCTGAACAGGACTGTATTTCTTTGTATTTTTCAGACGATAAAGCTGAAATCAGAAGCGCGTCTGGACCTCCTGCGGCAGGTGGGAGTTTCTGTGGACACGTGGTTGAAGAGCGCCATGAACCAGGTGATGGAAGAGCTGGAGAACGAGCGCTGGGCAACACTGCCCACCCTCACCAACCACGACCTCTCTCTGTCGGTGAGATCAAAGAGTTTACATGCAGATTTTCTCACTTTCAGTGGTTTCCATCTCAAATGATGCAGATGAGGTGGGATTTTGTTCTCGTGCATTTGATAAAAGAGTCCTGCCAACCTCCCCGACCCGCTCCTTCCTGTTTCTGTCAGCGCCATTGTATTCAGACCAGCCTAAACAAACAATTGCCACAGCAGAGAGAAATAATGTTGATCACAGCAGACAAACACCACCTACATTCCCCTGAACTCAACAGATGCACTCACACAGACCCCAATCCCTCTGAGATGCTAGAAGATGTGACAGTGAGTTATGATTCTGGGTGGAGTAGTGCCTTTTAGTCTATAAGACTAGAGCACATTTGACCACTTACGCTTTTGTGTTTTTGATGCACACACATTTTTCTCACACACACACACTAACAGAAGAGTTGATCACTGTCAACAAATGAAATGGAGGAATATCTTGCAGCATTTTTTGCACAGAATGGGGGGAAAAAGCACAGAAATATGAATGCAGACAGCTGTTCTGTTTGTATTTATTATATTTAAAATGTATTTGATTATATTTATTGCATTTAAAAATATATATTTATAATAATTATATGTATAATATAATATTTTGTTTATATTATAAATATTTTAATTATTTATACATTTTTATAACTTGTTTTAATAAATACACATTTTATTATACATTATATTTATCATCTATTATATTTAAAACAATTATAGATATTTTATCATTAATATTATTATAGATATTTTATCATTAGCACTTAACTAATCCACAATCAAGACAAAGACACATACAACAATAGCTCCTATTTGACAAAATAAGTCAAATAATAATCTTATTCTCTCTTTTTCTGAATAAATGCAGCTGCTAAATTAATAAACGGTAAAAGTAGTCTCTCACACTTTTTGCTCTCTTCATATTTCACTGGCTGTTACATGCCAATGTTTTTTAGCTAGTTGTCACTTTTTGCACACCTAAAGTGATTTAAAAAAAAAAATATGTATGGTGTGCAAAATTTTGCAGACTAGAAGAGTGTCAGTGAAGAGCATGTGCTGCAAGTGAATTTTGAGTATAAATTGATATACTCCATCCGTAGTACTTGAGGAATGTGTGGGAAAAGTGCTGTGATTAAGCACGAGTGTGAAGTACTGCGAGGCTAAAGCACGGACATAGTGTGAAGCACAAGTGTAGCATGGAGTGACAAGGTCATTGTAAAGATTGATTTTAGGTAAGACGGCAGAAATATAAATAATGTAGGGGAGTTTAGCCCATAGCACAGACAGATTGACCTCCGTCTGTGGTTTAATATTCAGCTCACAGCGCCCTGCAGCACACAGACAGAGATGGAGAGATTTACAGCAGAATGTGAGAAAGCTAAAGACAAGAAGAGATGACAGCAACTGATGTGAGTTTGGGAAACCACTGATCTCTGTCCCTCGGTTTATTTTCAGACGAGGATATTTTAGGATGAGAGGAGATGATAAAAGCATATATGAAATGAAAAGAGAAAGTTATTATAGATAGTTTACACACATCTTTGTGGAAATTAGACTTTAACCCTGTAACACCTGGCATATGCAATATTAGATCAAAAAAATCATCTATTTTTTGTTTGTTTTTAATACAGTTCATTAAACCCAAAATGCAAAAGTTTGTTTTTGTTATTTTGAGTGTCATCATGATAAAGTGAGAATATGAAGCTCAAATTTCAGGAGGAAAAACAAAAATGTGCAAAGATGCTGATATTTCTTATGGTCAAAAAGTGATGCATTTCTGATCATTTGTAATGTAAATCATTGTATGATAATATAAAACAGATTTTACAACAATATAACAGATTACTTATATTTAAATGCATTTAAAATGATCACAGTAAAATGATATTTAAATGCTTATTTTGATGATCAAAGCTCTTTAGTTATATATATAATGATGACCTTAAGATGCTTCAGTCCAGTAATATTGAAATATTGCAAACAATAAAACTATTCTTACAGTTACTTTATAAAAATCATTAAAGATTTCACCGTGAAGAACAAGCTGAAGTTTGTACAATTGTACTAAAAGACCTTTTACTTGCTAAACAAGTATTTAAAGCTGTTAATCAGACGACTTTGGGTGTACCACAGGTTTTGCAACAGTGTTGATAACTTAGAGGCCTTAAGAAATTTCCATATCAATATTGGTGCAGTAGGCTTTATAGGGTTAAGATAAGTGACCTCAAAGTGTTTAAGCTTTATTACCTCATCACAAGCTGTGTTATGTCAGTAATGGGCGTGGCCTGTAGATCAGTCTCCGCCCACCACATCACAGGTTGCAGATTACAATGACCCCGCCTGGTCCCATGATTCAGTTCTGTTGACCTTCACTGACTGACACGGGATCAGTTTTCATCCGTTGTTGTACCCAGTTAAATCCGGTTATGTGAGATGCACATTGAACACCTGTGAAGGTATGTGTGTCTATTCCCAGTGGCCTTTGTTGATGATTTTATGAGTTTGCCACGTTTTGTCTCCTGGGAGAAATGGTCACCTGATCCTCTCTAGACCAATGAGATTATCCTATAAGTGTGGGCGGATGCTAAGTAGAGTCCACACACCTATGTTGAGCTGTTTGTTCCATGCCGTTGTATGTTAGCTCACAAAAAAAGCCAAAAGTTTAAAGGTTACTGACCGATACTGAGCCAACAAGTGAGCCGTGCCGTTTGCCAGTGTGGTGACGCTCGTTGTCATGTCTCTGTAGACCACGGTGGATTTGGACAGAGAGGAAGGAGAAGAATTAGAAGAGAACATGGAGACGTACGACGACAGCAGCTCGAGTCCTTCAGGAACCCTGAGGAACTACCCGCTCACCTGCAAGGTGCTCTACTCCTACAAGGTAAAAGACACCGACTCATTTCACTCAGGCTTAGGACCAGTTATCATTTTGTTAATTAAAACTATTAAAACTCATTTTTGTTCATTGAAATAAAGTATTTAAAATATAAATATTAGACGAAAAACTTAAACGTAAAAAAAACTTATACTAGTATCAAAGCTAATTTATAATAAATTTTAATCATGTAGTAATATAATTTCATGTTATTATAAATAAAAACAAAAAAGTCCAATTAAATACATTAATTTTAGAAAAATGTTTGTATTTTTTATAAAAAAAATTAAATTTATTATAAATTATTAGTGCTGTCAAACAATTAATCGCAATTAATCGTATCCAAAATAAAAGGTTTTGTTTGCATAATATATGTGTGTTCTGTGTATATTTATGTAGATTCACCCACATACAGTATATATTTTGTAAATATTTACATGTCTATTTATAGTCATAATTTATATTATAAATAAATATATTTAATATATAAAAATAGCATATTTTTCTGAAACATACATGCATCTGTGTGTATTTATATACATAATAAATATACACAGGACACACGCATATATTATGTAAACAAAAACTTTTATTTTGGATGCGATTAATCGCGATTAATTGGTTGACAACACTATAAATCACACATAATCTTGATAAAATATAAATATTTAATATTTAAATATTTGTCAAAGTACATTTTATTTATTTATTTAAAAACACATTTAGCTGGGGCGTAGGAACAATCTACAAAGTTGGCAAACCAGTTAACTAAAACTGAATCTATTCCAAATAGTTTTTGTTTTCAAAAAATTGAATTCAAATATTAATACTGTAATACAGTATAGTAGCATATAACACTAAAATATCAAGTAATAAACCTCATCAGCATCTCTTCAATGTTCTATACACACGATACCATCTGAAAATCAAACTTTCATGAAATGTCAGTCACTTTGGCATTGTTTGATTTCTCACAAACATGACCTTGTTGAGATAAGTCTCAAATGATAAGTCAAGACATGTATTTGGAAACATAACATTAGTCAAAGTCAAAATCTCTGTTGGTCACATTTTTCTCCTACTTGCCCTGCAGCTTGGCTTATGAATATTAATTATGTCATGTGGCATTCATGTCATGTGTGCATTGTGTGCTTCCTATTTTTATTCGTCATTCTGCAGCCAAATAAAATAAACAAATTGTAACGATTATCTACTAAACGGTGTTGAAGTCCATGAAAATGGTTGCATTTTACTGCATCATTCTCTTGTTTGTAAAGGTTGTGTCTGGGAGACTGCTGAAATGTCAGCTGATTTGTGGGAAAATATTAACCTGCACAGTGACCTGGCATTGCTCAATACCTCTCTCTTTCTCTCAGGCCTCTCAGCCCGATGAACTAACCATCGATGAGCATGAGATGTTGGAGGTTATAGAAGATGGAGACATGGAGGACTGGGTGAAGGTAAACCAATCAAAGCTTTGCTTATTTCAGCAGTTCAACACAACCTGCTGAAGTTCATTTCAATTAGACTGCAATAAGATCTGCAGAAGAAGAGGATTTTTGTCTTGTGATGTCAAAAATAAGATTTAAACTGAATTCCAGTTATTCAAAAGAACTTTTTGAATGACAGTTGGTTGAATTCTTTGGAAAACATTGGAACTTTCTGCTGAATTCTGTGCGAGTGCAGATTACATTTGGGCCTGTTTATGAGTTTTAATCATTTTTTGTTAGTTTAGTAGTTTATTATTATTATAAATAATCTGAGAATTCATTAAAGTCACAATTAAACAGAATAGCAGCATCTTTTCACAATAAGAATAATTCACAATACAATCGATAGCATTCATTTAAAAATATTAGAATTCATTTTCATTTCTTGCCAGCTTTAACACATTTTACTATGTTTAGGTTCATCCCAGAGATTTTTTTCTCTCCAAAATTAGTGCAGAAATTCCATTTGAATTCCAGTGTTATTCCGAAAGTTCAGTGATGATTCCATGTGGGCCTTTGTCCTTGCATGTTTGATTATTAAATATTTTGGTGATTATTATCAATTTGATTATTCTTCTAGCACTGTTTAATGTATTTATCATGTTTGGATCAATTACTGATTTTTTTTTCTCCCAAAATCAATGAAGAAAATTGTACAGATTGTGTTTGACTGCTGCTGAATGTTGTCATGGTTGGTTCCAGGCGCGGAATAAGTCTGGTCTGGTGGGCTACGTTCCAGAGAAGTACCTGCAGTTCCCCACATCCAACAGCGTCCTGAGCATGCTCCAGTCCCTCGCTGCTCTGGATGCACGCTCACACTCCTCCAGCAACTCCACTGAGCCTGAGCTGGCATCAGGCAGCTTCAACGGAGACAGCAGCAGTGAGTCACACACACACACACACACACACACACACACAGACGGGTGAATGCTGATGGTTTGTGTGGGTGATGATGTGAGTCACAATGCATCTAAATGTTCATTCTGACCTTTATTAATGAAAATGCGTCCGGCTACTACGGTGTTGTTGTTTTTGGGCATAGTACCAGGTTTTGTTTTGTTTTTGTGACATGATCCGGTTTCTCACAAACATGGAGAACTTGATAAAATCTAAAAAAATTATTGGATTTCGTCAAGGATGCATTAAATTGATCAAAAGTGATAGAAAAGACATTTGTAATGTTACAAAAGATTTAAATTTCAAACATGCATCCTCTATAAGTTTCTATTCATCAAAGAATCCTGAAAAATATGTAGCACCGTTTCCACAAAAATATGAAGTTAATGTTTTAATAATAATAATATATAGCTGTTTTACTCTATTTTTGGTCAAATACATGCAGCCTTGGTGAACAGAAGAGATTTATTTTAATTAAATCTTTCAGACCCCAAACTTTTAGTAGACAAAAACTGAAAGTTGCAAGCTGTGAAAATGACTTGATCTCAGACCTTTAAACAGTGCGTGCCGTTGTAAAGTCCATCCCTCACAGCCACATTACATTCAGTATGCCGTCTAACCTGACCGAGGTGTATTAATAACCTTTTCTTCTTAATCTCTCCCAGTGAGTTTTGTCAAGGCCATGTACGACTACGAGGGTCAGACGGATGACGAGCTGTCATTCCCTGAGGGAGCCATCATCCGCATCCTCAACAAGGACAACCAGGAGGACGACGGCTTCTGGGAGGGCGAGTTTAACGGTCGAGTGGGCGTCTTTCCGTCCGTGCTGGTGGAGGACCTGACCGCCATAGAGAACGGAGACACTCACTGGGGAACAGACACGCAGGTGAGACTAGCAGAGCTCAGTCTGACCAGTAAATGACCACACCGAGTCTCTGAGTGGGTTTGATGTCTGAGGCCTGCTGTTGCTGATTACAGGCATGGCTGCTTCCTTCCTGTAATTAACATCATCCGGCCACATCAAAGCAATTCTCATTATCTTGTTGGAGCTAATCATGTAAATACTGTCATAATAAAAGTGTACTTTAATCATATTTTTCGTTACTTGACTCATATAACGACGCTAAATTGTTGTTTGTTATGCCTAAAATAATAATAAACATGTTCTTTGATAGTTAAATATATCTTAATATGATAGAGTTTTCTATAATTTAATAAAACTACTGTTTAAATGTTTGAGGTTGGTAGGATTTTTTTTATTCTCCCCAAGGCTGCATTTATTTGATCACAAATGCAGTTAAAACATTAATATTGTGAAATATTATTACAATTTCAAATAACTTTTTCCTATTTGAATATATTGTAAAATATAATTTATTTCTTTGATCAAAAGCTGAATTTCCAGCATCATTACTCCAGTCTTCAGTGTCACACGATCCTTCAGAAATCAGTCTAATATTCTGATTTGCTGCTCAATAATCATTGTTGATTATTATCAATGATGAAAACAGTTGTGCTGCTTCATATTTTTGTGGAAACTGTGATACGTTTTATTTCTCAGGATTCTTTAATGAATAGAAAGCGTAAAAGAACAGCATTTATTTGAAACAGAAAACTTTTGTAACATCATAAATGTCTTTACTGCCACTTTTGATCTATTTAATGCTTCCTTGTTAAATAGAAATGTTAACCCCAAACTTTTGAACGCTAGTGGATATTAACATTATCTGACACTGAGAGGATTTATACAAGACTTGGCAAGGATACGCTAACATGCGTTGTCGTTCCCAGGTGTCCCCGTGCCAAAGGCTTCATTCATCACTTCCTCCTCTGCCGCTGTATGACCAGCCGCCCTGCAGTCCGTACACGAGCCCCGAGACCAGCAGCGCTCCCTCGCTGCCCCGCTCGCCGTCTGTCAACGGAGAACACAAACTGCCCATCCCGCAGAAAGCCGCCATTCACAGTAAGACACTAGTCACCACAGATACTGCGTCATGTGTTCCTCTGTGTATTTGAGTCTGTCAGTGTTTTCATTTGAGAATGTTTTTCATTTGGTTTAGATCACAATTCCAGCTTGAGTCCAGAGAGCCCAGGCTTCTCTCAGCCGCTGAGACTCACTCCGGACGGATCCGGCCCCGGAAAACTCAGACCTGTATGTCAACAACACCGTGCTAAAGATGTGCTTAGTCTCAAATCTGTTTTTTATGCTTTTTATGAACATTGTGCATTTTAAAGTGGTTATGTGTGTAAGATTTTGCAATTTCCAGTATTATTTGAGTTTAAACCGAAATGCCATTATAGATTTTATTAATATTTTTATAAATATTATAAAAATATTATATTAATATTATAGTTTCAATTTAATTTTAAACTTTTTATTGTTGTTGTTTTTTATAAATATGCCTATAGTTTTAGTCATTTTAATTTCATTTTTAGTTATTATAATAAATCAAGTTAAATTACATGAAAATTAGAAATGTTGCTTTGGCAACTAGCTAAAATAAAATAAGTTGGGTTTTTTTCAGTTAACATTTATTTTATTTTAAGTAATGAAAGTGCATTTTTATGGGTTAGTTTTAGTTATATTTAATATCCCTGGCAGTTTCTTACATTTAAAAAAAAAATATTTAGAAAACTCACTAGACCAGAGAAAAATATATTTTATAACTTGTATAAATTTGTACTTTTTTAGAATTTTATGTATTTTTAACTATTTTTAAAATAGACAGATTTATCTGTGAGAAACCTGTCAATAATATATACAGACCATATTTCATCTCCCAAAAAATAACAAAAATATTTTTAGGAAAAAATGAATTATCTATCTGTATTTGAGTTATTAATAAGGTTTAAGACATTATTTTTTAAACAATTGAGCACTTTTCCCCCACTCAATTCTCTTTTTTTATGAATATTAAAATAATAATAATTTAAATGTATGTATTTAAATAATTTATAATATGTTCAATACTTATATAAATGTTATATACTATATATATATATATATATATATATATATATATATATATATATATATATATATATACTATTTATTATTATATATTTTATCATATAAATATTATATTGTAAATATAAGAGAATAAATATAAATGTATATTATTTATAAATATGTATATTATTTCCATTATTTATAAATGTATATAAAAATGTATTTTTATTTTTATAAAAAAAAAATTCGGGGGACCTTCATATTTTCACTTGTCAATATATTATAAGCTTCCTCTTCTCTATTAAACTCCGTTATTATTGTCTGTAGGTTCGGGCAGCACCTCCTCCTCCAAAGCAGCACGCGCGCAGACAGGTGGAGAAAACCGAAGAGGTGGAGATCACGCTGGTGTAGAGCGCCGCCCTAGTGGACAGAGAACAAACCCCATCTGACCTCTAACCCCTCCCACTCCTCACGGAAGGGGCGGGGCGTGTATTGACTCGTCCTATGAGCATCCTTAGATCCCGAGGGGGCGGAGAACAGCATCTCAAAGGCATCCCTTTTCATAAAAACAAACACCTCTTTTGGCGTCACAGACTGTTTGGTGCCTTAAACCGCTTTCATGCCAAACTCTAATCCTTGTATTCGTAATTATGTTATCTTGCAACGGGAGTTTGTTTAAAACTTTGTTAATCCACTCGATGCCAGTTAATTTTCGCAAAATTGAGGTTGATGTGTAAGTGTGTGTAGAAAGGAATCAAGGGATAGCGAGAGTTTTAAAGAGGCTACACTTGCATATCCATCTCTTCAGCGGCTTTTGAAGAGCCAAACATGCAATACTAGGAATTGTGGGATGATACGGGAGTGAAAAAGGGGTCAGCCACGAATACGGATTTCATATGTAATAGCACAGTACATTACTGTCGTCATAGGAATGTTATATTCACGTTAAACATCATAACGGAGAAAGGGAACTGTACATAAAAGGCTACAAGGAAAGAGAGCGGTAGAGGAGAACGAGGGTTAAAAAGAGAGGAAGGCTGGTTACTTCACTCTTTTTTTCTCATCGGTTTAGCTTCTTTCTGTCTTGTGTTGATCTGAGAAAAGTACTAACAGCATAGCTATATCCTTTTCTTCAACTTTTCATTATGAAGACCAGTGTTTGTATGTATTACTAATATTTAGTCCTCAGAAACACGCGACCTAAAGACGCGTCTGTGAGCGTGAGACGGCGAATATTCTGCGTCTGTTGGGGCAGAACGTAATCGTGGAAATGTACCGATCAATATACAAGTATCAGTTAAAGTGCTTTTCCAGCCTAACGCATTTCTCATTGTCATGTGTCGGCACTGTAGAGGACTGAACGGATGTGCTGTGTTTCTTTTATGGCAGTATTTAGGATGAATGCGATGGGAAAGATTCCCACCAACAAGCACAGAAAAGGTGGATCATCGTGGAGATTTTGCTTTTTAATAATTGCCGACAAACGCAAACCTATTATCGTGTCCTAAGTGCATTTCCTCCCTACAAGGGGCAGCTATGTTTGGGTTTCTTTGTCTTTTTTTTGCAGTTGAAGAGACATTTCATCTTAAATGAGCAATGGCTGTTATTTAGATTTATCATTTTTATTCATTTCCACAGTATTTTCACGCATATCTCGATCTTTTTCTGGAGTTTCAGTGCTTTGATCCCTTAATTTGATCTTGTTTTTTTTATGTCCTTGTGTCCCTGCTGCCTCTTTTGGATGGTGAAGCTGCCCAGCGTCATGTTATTGATCTCGTGAGAGTGACTGATTGTAGTTTTCCCATAACGTTTGAAAGAGAACAGAGTTATTATGTTGATTCCATAATATAGACAGTGGAAAGAATTTAAAAAAAAAATCCATTTTGTGAAATGGGACCATAGTTCTGTTAAGCAAGAACAGGGTCATTATGAAAAGACGTGGGAGGGTAGCATTTTTTTAATCCGAGCGGAAGATGTTTGAGTATCTTCCCTTTGTTTCTATTTTCCTCTGTCACAGCCTATTTTCTTGTTGATCTCATTGAGATCTTTTGAATGTTATCAAACTTGTTTTGAAGTTTATGGTTAGAAGTTAAAGCCTATTGTGTCAAAAACTGTTCTCGCCTACGAAACGAACGCAAATTTTGATATTTTCATTCTCATTTTTTTAAATTGCGCTCCCAGTTTTCTT
Source organism: Barbus barbus (assembly GCF_936440315.1). Taxonomy (NCBI): domain Eukaryota; kingdom Metazoa; phylum Chordata; class Actinopteri; order Cypriniformes; family Cyprinidae; genus Barbus; species Barbus barbus. The sequence goes on from NC_136750.1 coordinate 28,606,381, forward strand.
GGCCAGTTTCAACTCTTTGGAGCTTCTTCAATAGCATTAGCTGCATATTCTAGTTGTTTTTATTTCTAAAGCGATTTTATTTGCGTTTATTAAAATTTGAAGGTGATTCCGAGCTGCTAGACAAAAAAAAAAAAACAGATGGAATAACAACAATTGACTGTTGCTGCAGTGACAATATCAGAGAACAGGTGAAAAATATTCTTTCTGCATATTATTAGCTGTAAAATTATTTGTATTTATTGTGTACAAATGTTAAATAAAAAATTGGGGAAAGCGATTCTCTTTGTTTCAGTTTTTTATGGATGTATGTCAAATCATTCACAAATCTTTTTATTTATTTTATGTTTAGTGTTTATTTTCATAGACAAATTGATATTTTAATTATATTGAGACAGGCCCCACATTTTAGTAAAATGGCTGCAAACCTACACTGTAAAAAATGATTTTAACGGTAAAAACCTGTTACATGGTTAACGGAAAGTTCCTGTAAAATTTACAGGGAAAAACCGTAAACTGACGTTCCCAGAATTCCCTGCGTTCCATTTCAAATTCTGTTTGAATTTGACGTTTTTTCTTTGAAATAACTGTTTCTTCTTAGTTTTTTCTTATCAGTTATGTTTATTAGGGTTGTATGTTACATATAATGTTGTTAAATTAGTGTTTATAGCACATTTCAGTTTAATGAGTCTCACCATGATGGTGTTTAGTGCTTGTGTGAATCACACTGTGCACCTTCTGTATATGCTATTGTTTAAAAGTTGCTTGTGATGGGCTTTGGCTCATCATGTGACTTTCTCATCATCACCTGCATTTGGTGGTTATCAGTGTATTTCATAGGAACAAAACAGATTTCAGTACTTTAATAGGTTGGTATATTAAGATTATATCAGTTAAAGAAATTACGGTATTTAACTGTAAATTTAAGTTAAAGCCGTAAAACCTAAAACGTTGCTACCGTAGAATTCTGGCAACCACAGTTGCTAGTTTTTTACCGTAAATTTTACGGAGTTTCTTTTACAGTGTATTACATAGGACAAGTAAGTGGACAAACATTTGAATATCTAAAGGTTAAATACCTCCTTTCACCATTTTTCTAAAGCTTTCTTGTGAATGAGATTTTTCAAGATTTTTTAAGAAGTGTAATTTTTAAATGTAATTTAAAAAATTTAAATGTTTATATTAATGTATATGTTTGTTTTTATTAAAACCTGCACTATTCCTGCAGTAGGATGCTAGATGTGGGAATGTTTTCAAATAGATTTAAATCTAGAATGTTTTTGTTGAATGATATCACTCTTTTGTCAAATCATGCTGCTTGTCAGTCAGTTTTCAAAAGAGTGGGCGGTTCTCCCAGAGTTCCATGTAAATAACAGACATGTTTCCTGCTGGGAAATGAGATACGAGACAAAACATGCAGTCTCCATCCTCCTTCCATCCACAGGGTAATGAGTGTGGATTTTTCACATATTTCTGCAAGAACAAAATGTTTCAGCATCTTAATTTTACGTGGCCACGTGGAATGAAAGAGAAACTCTTTCTCTGAAGGAAATTAGATGGCTTGTGTTCAAATTTATTTGTGCTCCAACCCAGAAGGTACGTATCACAGTTTTGTTTTAGGCAAATATTACATGTTTATATGCCTACAGATTAATCTACACTTGAATGGATGTTATAATGTATGCAGGCATTCATTTACTTTTTTTTATTGTTTTTTGAAAAGAATAAAAACATAACTATACCAAAGTATAACTAACTTTAATATAATTAACAATCTTACTAATGTAGTGAATAATTTACTACAAGCACATCTTTAATGGAGATGTTGTTTTTGGTTTCATTTGTAGATTAGTGGTTAAATCATCATTAAAGAAAAAACTCGAAAAGATTTAATGACATTCATGTCATTCCAAACCCATATGACTCTTGAGCATCACATGCACATTTAATATGCACATGTGCAAATTGGATTTAATAGTCGTGCAGGTTTGGAACAGCATAAGGATGAATAAATGACAGTATTTAAAAAAAACAAACTATTCCTTTGAAACTTGATTTTATTCATCAGAAAATTACTGGATTTTGAAAAGTGGTCTGGATGGGGGGGGAGGGGTTGCAAAATAATGTGGAACAAGGTATTATTTTAATAAAGGATTATTAACACCCCCCACCCCCCCCCCCCCCCCCCCCCCCCCCCCCCCCCCCCCCCCCGCATCAATGAACATGCACCAATGAATTGTTCATAGTAAGATGAGGAAGGTGCATTAAAGAAAGTAAACAGGGTCAACTTTTAACTTTAAAAATCTGAGCTAGAAAGTCACAACTGAAATGTTGCCTCATGTAAACTGTGTTGCAGAATCTGTGGTTGAGAGGAGGTTACTAAGGCAGAGAGTTTTCCCCAGACTGAGGGAATACTGCAGATGCACACAGAGTTGACTTCAGAGTGAGCAAACATTCATCATTCTTTTTTTCACATCATCTGTCGGTATGTAAAACGTTTAATCAGCTTGTAAACAATCTAATTCTGAAGAACATTACAGTTGTGTTGCTTCCAGTTGACAATAACAAATGATTTCACAAGCAATTGTGTTTTAATCCATAAACATGAATAAATAATGGTTATTTCTTTCATTGGAATATTGAGCATTTATCAGGCCCTCCTACTGTCTCATCTAAACATCATGCATTTTTAATTGTGCAAATGACACAAGGCTGACTGGATTAGTATTGAACTTCTTGTTAACACTATTTCTATACTGCTTTCTAAAAGCATGTCAGTAGACAGTTTACGGTGCATGAAACACTGGTTGTTTTGGCCACCAACACAAAGTCTTTATTGAATCATTTGCATCCTCCCTATACAAGAAACTAACAATAAAAATAAGCAAACAATTGTCTCTTGATCCAACCTGTCTGCAGGTTATTGACCCGTATGAAGCAGCAGAACCCAAAAACTGGCCTATGCAGAAGGAACGACTGCAAATTCTGGAGTTTTTGTTACCATGCTTAAAGTAATTCTAGGTACTTCGCATTGGAACAACGCTTGTTGCATGCAGAGCTCATTAAAGGATTAGTTCACTTCCAGAATAAAAATTTCCTGATTGTCTGATTTTCTCACCCCCATGTCATCCAAGATGTTCATGTCTTTCTTTTTTCAGTCACAAAGAAATTAAGTTTTTGAGGGAAACTTTCCAGAATTCTTCTTCATGTAGTGGACTTCAATGGCGGCCAACAGGTTGAAGGTCCAAATTGCCATTTTAATGCAGCTTCAAAGGGTCCATGATCCAAGCCGAGGAATAAGCGTCTTATCTTGCCATTTTCTAAAAAAAAATATATAATAATAATTATATAATTTTTAACCGCAAATTCTCGTCTTGCTCTGCGAGGCGCATGTGCAGTTCTTCGTCGGTGTACTTTAGTTCAAAAAGGTAGGTTTGGGTGGAAAAACTCCATCTCATTTTCTCCTCAAACTTCAAAATCATTCAACATCGTTGTTTTACTTCTTTTTTTTTTTTTTTTTTTTTTTTTATAAATGGCGTTTGACTTTCTGTGCATGTTCGCTTTGTAAACACTGGGTTGGTACTTCTGCCTATGTCATGCATGACCTTTCCAACGTCTACGTAATGAGGTCGAGCTAGGGCAAGACGAGCATTTGTGGTTAAAAAGTATAAAAAATATATATTTTATTTTTTTTTGAAAATGACTAGATAAGTCCCTTGTTCCTTAGCTGGGATCGTGTAGAACCCTTTGAAACTACATTGAAATTGCAACCTGTTGGCCACCATTGAAGTGCACTATATGGTGAGAAATCCTGAAACGTTTTCCTCAAAAACCTTAATTTCTTTGCAACTGAAGAAGAAAAAAAGACATGAACATCTTGGATGACATGGGGTGAGTAAATTATCAGGAAATTTGGTAACACTTTATTTTAAGGTGTCCTTTTTAAACATGTTACATGTATTACAATAACAATGAATTATGCATAATTACATGCAAGTAACCATAAACCAAACCGTAATCCTAATCCTAACCAAATTTTTTATTCTGGCAGTGAACTAATGCTTTAATAAATGGTAAATGAGTAATATTTGGGGTGGGAAAGTTCACTTTTTCCCATCTCTCAAAAATATTTACCAAATGAATGAGCTTCAGTTGTTGTCTCTCATTTCAGGGGTTGGGTGAACAGTATGGAGATGCATGTTTACCTGAGCAGATTGAAGCCTCAGAGTTCAAGCATGTTCTCAAGGTATGCCAGCAGATGGGCCTCAGGACTGACATATTAGAGAGATGCTACCAGAGAGATGAAAATTCCATTCCTCCCTCTTTCTCAATCCAGCAGGACAATTTAAACACCCTGGTGTCCAGGCAAGTAACATGTTTTGCATTATTGGTGCACAGAACCTGATAATTTAGCTGAAGTCCTTAATCTTTTGTCATTAGCGAGAGAATCCAGATGAAGAGAACAACTGGTGTGAGGTGCTTCCAGAGGTGAGGAGAATCCTTCATGATGTTGTGACCCAGTGTGTTCAGGAGGGGATTATGACATATGAAAAAGCTTAGAAATATTTCCGATCAGGTAAGTCACTGTCTTTGTCAATTTGTATAATTTTTCCAAATTCCAAATCAAAAGTGTCTAATTTGTGATTATCACACCAGCTCTGAAAATGACATCCGCTATGCATACGAAGACCATTCCAGTGAAGATATTGCAAGATGTCTTTGCTACGTTCATAAAATAATAAACCCAAGGAAAGCAACTGGATTGCCTCTAGAGAAACAAGCCAAGTTGTACCAGCTGACCCAGCTCCGAGACCACTTCCTGCCAAGCATGGTTGCTTTCCACAAAGCCCTGGTGTACAGCACCACCACCAAGTGCAGTCGTCTGCAAAGTTACAAAATACAAAATTTCCCTTCATACTCAAAGGTAGACCATGCTCAGGCAAAACTGTGCTTCTGGCTCACTGTGCAAGTCAGGTATGCCTGTTTTGCAGTCTTCCCTTTAAAAATAAGAAATATTTGGGGTTGAATACTTTTAGTAATATATTCTGTGACATTAATGTAGTCTTTTGCATTTGCAGGCATCCGTATGGTTAAAGAACCTGGATCCCGAGATCATTGTGTACTTCATTGATGTCAACAACTCACTGAGACAGCTTCTCAAAGACATTTGTAAAAGGGTTGATTCAAGTAGTGCCTGTGTCAACAACATCTTTCAGCTAAAAGAACATTTCAAAAGACTCCTGATCGCAAGATCACCATCCAAGAATCCTTTGGTGCTCATCATAGATGGTCTTGACCAACTGCCAAAGACTGATGGACAACTCGACTTGACATTACTTCCCGAATCATTAGCTCCAAATGTAAAGCTTCTCATTTCTATAAATGTAAACAGGCCTGATCTTCTTGCTACTCTGAAGAAGTATTACCCAGATTCAACTGTGTTCTGTGAGCTGCAAGAAGTAGAAAGTAAAAGCTGCAGTCAGCTTCTGACAACACTTCTTCAGGAGTCCAACAGAAAGATCACCTCAGGCCAACAGATGTATGTGAATGAGGCTTTTAAGAAATGCTCTGTCCCACTATATGTGGAACTCCTTCACAGACAGGCAATCCACTGGAAGTCAGAATTTGATTTTATGGAGAACTCTCTGGTCCACTCTCTTGTTTGATCATCTGGAGGAGAAGCATGGGAAATCTGTAGTCTCCAAAGCTTTAAGCTATCTTACTTTGACCAGGTACGGAATGACTCCAGCTGAACTGACTGATGTTCTTTCTTGTGATGATGAAGTTCTTGCATCTTTCCTTCCACCAGTCGATAGCATACCACTTACAGTGAGGGGTTCCTGAAGTTTTTGTGGAAAGTCTTCTTTCAGACCTGAAGGGGTTTCTAGTGCTGAGGAACATTTTAGCTACCCAAACTCTTTTCTGGATCAGCAGACACTTTCCTTTGGTCATATGTAAGAGGTACCTGTGCTCAGAGGAAGCAAGTCAGAAGATACATTGTGTGCTGTCAGACTATTTCACAAAAATGGAGTGTATTCTGTGTTGCCTCCAGTTCCTGCAGTACCTTATACCCACTGTACACCGCAAGAGTTGACAGCTTCCCGGATCATACAGTCATCTGGATCTTCCTGTGGCACTGTGGTGGTTGTACTGGAGAATGGTGCTGCTTGGGTTTGTAATGGAGGTATATTTGAAGGCTTCAAACTAACCCAATCCTCTAAACTGCATTTCACAAGTGTCAGTAGCTCTGGAAACATATTCCTTCTGAGCACCCATTGCGGTAAACTTGTCTTGTGGGATTCAGGTGTTAACACACAGCCTCAATAAATTCAAACCCAAAACAGAGAGAACACCATTCTTGGGAGTGTCTTGGTGTCTAATGACAAACTTTTTGTATGGTGGAGAGGACAAAACATTGTTAATGTATTTGTCGATAGAGAGGAACAAAACGAACTGCACTGCACTTATGAGATTACCTGTGTGACGTGTTCTGAGGAAGGTGATATAATTTACTGTGGACAGAAAGAAGGTTCTGTGACAATATTTGACTGGTCCAATAGTCAGCTTCTAGCCACCTTTACTTGTCCAAAAGATATGCCATTAAATTATATGATTCTCTCTGAGGGTGACGGGATAATTACATGTGTAGATCAAGCAGGAAACATGTTTGCTTTGAATCTTGAGATTATAACAGAACCAGTTCTGATTTGTGAAAACCATTGCACAACCCAGGGGAAGGTGTTAAACACCGACTACAAAGGAGACAATGTTCTCCTAATATGTAAAAAGCAACAAATGCAACTTATTGACATTCATCAAACTGATGTACTTGACAAATTTAATCCCCCAAAAGGCAAAACATTTAAGAAAGCCATAATGGATCAAAACTCACGCTTCAGCCTTGCTTTACTGTGCAATTGCCCGTTTCTGCTGGTCTGGAATTGTGCCTCTGGACAGTGTGTGTTTAGTCTGGACGCTGCAAACTGTCAAGCTGTTAAACTTCTGAAATGTGGGGCCACTTACCTGGCAGCAATAACAAGCGTAAGTGTTCTTATTTGGGACATGGATCTCATTAGAGCGTCAGCATTGGCACCAAAATCTGGAAAGAGGGTGGAGATGGTGGCTGTGGGATCTCATGGAGAAAGTTGTTACTCTTCGGATGGCTCCGAACTTATTTGGAAGTGGGGGGGTATCAAGTGGTAAAGCTGAAGGCTGCTTCCTTCACCAAGGTACTGTGGAGTCTATGTATGTCTCTGGAGATGGCAGCTACCTTGTGTGTATTGCAAGTGGAGACATATATGTCTGGGAAACCAGTAGTGGGGAAAATATTTTCAGAATCTCTAATAGTCGAGCTTACAAGCTTCTACTAACACCCAATGGGAACTCTGGAGTTGCCCTGTCAGAGACAGGTCCATCAAGGGTGTGGAAATTGCAGAATGGACATGGGATTTGCAGCATTCATCTTCATCTCAGAAATGTCACCATTTCCACAGAGAGCACCTTCCTTTTAGGACTTCACAGTGGGGATCTCTTGGCTGTTAGCCTTTGGTCTGGTAATGTAAGCAAATGCTTCTCATGCTCTGACCGGTCAGATGTTGTTGCTTTCCATTCTCTGCTTGACCAGCCAGATGATGTGATTGTATCTTCAGCCTCAGACGATGTATACTCCTGGAGGTTAACAGAGGATACTATTTGTCATCAATTCCAGCTGCCAAACTCTTCTTTGTGCCAACCGGAGATCTTTAGACTATCATCAGATGGAGGGTATGCCATCCTTTCAATATCTGAATCCACTATAAACATCTTGGATTTCTCCAACAGTAAACTGTGCTCTTTGAGAACTGAAGGACCTGTTCTGCAACAATATGCATCTGTAGGTGTTTTTGGACAATATGTGGTCTATATATGTTCCTCCTCTCTGGTGCGCCAAAATATATCCTGTGATTTCCATGAGAAGCCGATGCTGGTAGCCATACGTCTGACTGATGGGGAGACCGTGGCAGGTTCTATTTGTGCAAGAACCCCTCTACTCTGACTGTTTCTGAGGATTTTTTTGTGTATGTGGGGTTTCAGGATGGCTCTGTTGGGGTTTATGCTGTTAATGACTCCAAGATAGGTAAAAGCAACTGGAAGGAGGATGTTCAAAGCCCAACACTTTTGTGTCCACTGGATGAGCAATTGATTTGGTCATCTCTAGAAAAACCTAACCTTACTTGGGTATTAAATAATTCCAGTGTGTATTTTTTTACAATGTTCTAAAGTGCTAAGACTGCATTTGTATGTGATATGCATATGTTTATCATATAATTTTTTTTTTAAATATGTTCACTTGTCTCATACCTCAGGATTCAATAAGATGAGAAAGCAGGTGTGAAAACTAAGCTGTACAATTTTATAAAAAATAATTATTTTTCTCATGGAATATCACTCTATATAGTAGCCTATTTACTGTATTATATTTAAAAAAGTTATATTTATTATCCATTTACTATTTTTATTTATTTACGTATTTATATATTGTTGACTTGCATAGCCACGCAGCATAATTTTGTTAATTTTGTATTCTATCATTCTAACAATTACAATAGCTGGGTAATAACTAGGTGTTACCCCTAAACCTAACCTTTAACCCATGTAGATACCTTATAGTACAAGTCCTTTTTGAGTAAGTACATGTGCTGTAAAATAAAGTGTGACCAGAGTTTTTGTATTAAAGCTAAAAAGTATATATAAATAGCAGTTTCGTTTTTTTTATTATGTTTAGATAATGTTTAAGAAGATTGTAATGGTCCAACTTACAAAAGAAAAAAAATCCTAAAGAATTGTTTTTTGACTTCGTGTTTTTAATGTAGTTACTGCAAATTATATTTCATTATATTGATCTTACATATTAATTTTATTCATAGGATACACAAACATTTGTCTGTTTATCATATTAAAACATTTATGAAACATTTAAACCATATCCTATTAAAACATGGCAATAAATATTACCATAAAGGACGGAAATTACAATATCGTAAGTTGTATTAATGTTCCCCAATTTAAAAACTAACTAAAAAGAGATTACCGCGTGTGATGTGAGAACTACAATTCCCATCATTACTCATCATTTCGTCACCATAAACGCACTTCCGCTACATTACCACTTCCTTTCCTGTCTGCGGCCTCCGGCAAGATGGCGGTGCAAATCTCGAAGAAGAGAAAGGTTGGTACGAATTTCATTTAAAATTTGTGTAAATAAAGCACAGAAGTACAAAATAAGAGCGGCGCCTGAATACTATGGTACTTATCGATAACCTAAGCTGTTCAGATGATGGTTTAATAAGGATGTTGAGGTGGATTGAGCTGGATACTGAATCTGAAGTGAAACATGGCGGTTGATCTCAGTGTAGCTTTATATTTGAACGGTTCAAATGAGAAACAGACGTTATATTTAAGCACATTATATGTTTCCGGAAGCTGACGTTAGTATGACTGCTAGAAATTGACGTTATATTCATGTAAGAAGCTTGTAAAGTTGAATATACAAGCAGTAACTTAGTAACTGCAGCTTATAATAGCAGTTGACTTTTGTCATAGTATTCAACACACACTGCAAGATATGACTGTCATTTTATTTCTAAATCAGAAGCTCATAATGATTTAATGTTTGTGTATCAGTTTGTGTCAGATGGCATCTTCAAAGCCGAGCTGAACGAGTTTCTGACCCGAGAGCTGGCCGAGGATGGGTACTCCGGTGTGGAGGTCCGGGTCACACCTACAAGAACCGAAATCATCATCCTAGCCACCAGGTGTGAACTCTTTACTCTCATTTGAGATTTCCATTACATTACATGCTTCAAACGTGCATTTAAAAGCTTAACGTGTAATGACTTCATCTGTTTGTCTCTTCAGGACCCAGAATGTTTTGGGAGAGAAAGGCCGCCGTATTCGTGAACTGACTGCTGTTGTTCAGAAACGATTTGGGTTCCCTGAAGGCAGTGTGGAGGTGAGATTAGTGCTAAACACAGGTGTATTAAATAGGGTCCAAAACTAGTTTGTAACTGCATGTTCTGAAGTGTTGGGTTGTTTTATCGTAGCTGTACGCTGAGAAGGTCGCCACCCGGGGTCTCTGCGCCATCGCTCAGGCAGAGTCTCTGCGCTACAAGCTGCTCGGAGGACTGGCTGTCCGTAGGTGAGCGTTCACTTCCCAGCATGCTTTGGGCTGCATCCCTTCAGTGATGATACGATGACGAGTCGGAACGGGGCCGGTTCTGTCTTTGAGGATTCTGGGTCAGGCTCACGTTCTGTGCGCCTGACTTCAGTTCCTCAAAGCAGTGAGTCCTATTTGCTTGAAGACATAGAGGCATTTGTCTGAGAAGGATTGGAAGGCAGCGTGATTTATTTGGAGTCTAGATTATTTTTCATTTCCTTTTCCTGTGTGTTTATGGTTGTGTATTGTGTCTGTTGTCCTCAGGGCCTGCTATGGTGTTCTGCGCTTCATCATGGAGAGCGGGGCCAAGGGTTGTGAGGTGGTCGTCTCTGGTAAACTGAGAGGTCAGAGAGCCAAATCCATGAAGTTTGTGGATGGCCTGATGATCCACAGCGGAGACCCCGTTAACTACTACGTCGACACTGCTGTCCGCCACGTACTGCTCCGACAGGGTGAGGAAGATTAAATGGACTGATGGTTCTCTGGAGGTTTCATTTGTGTCAGATCTTCAGTAAATTGTTACTCTAGCATTTTATTAGGGGGTCTGTGGGAATGTTTAGAGAAAAAGTGTGGAAAAACTAATTAAAATTAGTATAATAGAACAGTACTACGAGAAGGAAAAATAATATATCTCAGTATTTTCTAAATATTTAAAATTTTAGACAATGCAATAATTTGCTAGAGTTTTGACAAATTCATTGTTCTTTTAAGAAATCTGTGTATAATTGCATGAGAAATCGGTGAATACTTTTTCAAATATTATTTGACAAGTACTGTGGATTTTCATTTAAATCTTGAGTGAAGTGTAAATATATTTACATAAAGTAATATAGAAAGAAAATTAGAAAAAAAAATATATATAATATAACTTGCTAAATTACTAATTTTAAGTGCAAGTTGGGCCTTTTATACAAACAAAAGATATGTACGCATATGCACCTTTTTAATTTTACAAATTAGTTGTCTTTGGCATCTAAAAGATGGAAAACTCCTTATTTTTCCCAGTGATTTTCATCACTATTGCAGCAGCATAGGAACACAGTTGAAACGGACTTTCAGATTTCATTGGGTTTATATTGCATTGAGAGCAAGTGACTCAAATTCAAAGCAAATCAGAAATTCAGGAGCAGAAATGTGAATCATCTCAAATACTTGGACTTCAATGTGCAAATCTGTTACCATATAAAATAAGGTTTAGCATGGCACATCAAATGTCTAACATATTGAGTAACTAATTGTTGGAAGTGTAGCATTTATCTTTGCTTCAATGACGATATACTGAACCAGAATGGGATTGTTTCAGAAGAGTCTTGGTCAATTTCTGGTTCTTCAGAGCAATGTGACGTTTCAGAGGCGTTAGTCTGAAGGCCTTGAATGCATGCTTTCAAACGGATGGTGAAACTCAAATGGCATGGTAGTATACTGGTTTCTGGTCAATGTTTTGTAATATCCTTGTGATCCTGTCTGCCAGCTGACCTCTATGTTCCCTTCAGTGATGATACGATGACGAGTCGGATCGAGGCATATCTCTGAGGATTCTGGGTCAGGCTCACGTTCTGTGCGTCTGACTTCAGTTCCTCAGAGAACGTGTCCTCTTAGATTGAAGATTTAGAGGCATTTGTCTGAGAAGGGTTTTTTTTTTTCTTGCTGACTAGTTCTTGACTTGTCTAGTTTTGTAATGTGTCCTTGTGATTTTGTCTGCATATAGGTGTGCTTGGAATCAAGGTGAAAATCATGCTTCCCTGGGATCCCAGCGGTAAGATCGGCCCCAAGAAGCCCCTGCCTGACCATGTCAGCATCGTGGAGCCCAAAGATGAGGTCCTGCCCACCACCCCGGTGTCCGAACAGAAGGGGGCCAAGCCCGATGCCCCAGTCATGCCACAGGGAACCCCAGTGCCAACCGCATAAAGGGGTGAGAGCCAGAAACCTCAAACTGACCTCCACCTTCCCTTCAGTGATGATACGATGACGAGTCGGATCGAGGCCTGTCTCTGAGGATTCTGGGTCAGGCTCACGTTCTGTGCGTCTGGCTTCAGTTCCTCAGAGATCACGTGTCCTCTTAGATTGAAGATTTAGAGGCATTTGTCTGAGAAGGGGTTTTTTTTCTTGCAGGCTAGCTTTTGTCTTATGCTCTTTATTTTTTATTTTTTTTATTCTAACTAGATGTTTTTATCTCTTCCAGGTTGACCGATCATTGATGGAAGGCCTATACTTTTCTGTATAAAAAATAAAATGATAAATGGGGAAATGTTGTCTATTTTCATTCACTTCAAAAGAGCAATGTTTTAAAGACGTTATGATTGCAATACATGGAGAATTTAGTAGCCTTGAACACATTTGAGTGTAATCTACCTGAAGATGTTAAACATAACCGTTACCAGCTGAATGCAGTTGGAATTATCAGCCTGTAAATCATGTTAACAGGAGAAGCTTTATGACAATGACAGTTGTGACGGCTGCTAAAAACAATTTGATTTTACTTTTAAGTTTATAAAGCAGTGTTTAATTGTAATGCAATTGCAAAATTATGGGGGGAAACCTTCTATAATATATTATATATACAATATAATGTTGTATTGGGTGATTTTGTATATTTGACTCCATGGCCCCCCCATTGCACAATATGTGACTTTCCCAGCTGTGGTATTTTCTGGAGAAGAATTAAGGAGCCGTGTATATGTACACACACTTGTACATTTATATATTTATATATATTCAACCACAATTTCTACCTTATGGAATGTTTTAGAGCTTGGTGCAAGTAGAAAAATGTACATGGAGTTTGTTACGTGATTTTCTAGGTGTGGAAATAATACGAACCCACTTTAAGTGGCCTTAACTACTATGTACTTTAAATTAATTTTTACAGTGCATTGTTGTGTACATGTTTTACAACATATATTTTTTAAAAACCTGCATGTAGTTACAACTCTTAATTACACTGTTGACCCATCCCTTAAACCTACTCGTACCACCAAACCTGTCCCTAACTATTTCCTGTATCCCACCTCGATAGCAGCAAAAGTGTTTTGCAATACAGTATGAACATAAGTATATTGTAGTTAAGGCCACTTAATATTGACCAATAACACTTAAAATGTAGTTAAATTACAATAACAAATCTTGATTTTTAGTTTATTTGAATGCTTTTAATTTTAATTAGTCGAAGTCATCTTTTATGTTGTCAAGTTGAGAACCACTGCTGTAGAGGTCATCATCTGCGTTTAGTTGAACATTACACTTGTTTCATTTTTAATGGCTATTAGTTCTTAGCCTGAAAAAAAGTGGGTTACACTTTATTATGAAGCTGTCCTTGTTACAGTGTAATTATACTTTAAGTACCGAGTAATATTAATTAACTACATGTACTGACTGTATGGTTAGAGTATGGCTTAGGGTTACTTGCATGTATTTATGCATAATTTATTATTATAGTAGTAAGTACATAAAACGCGTGTAACAAGGACGCCTTAAAATAAAGTGTTACTAAAAGTGCTATGATGATTAGAAGGATTACTATAGTTCTTTTATACATGATACAATGGTACTTTAATGGCACATGTCCAAAACAAACACGTTTAAACCACTATTTGTCTGTGGACTGTTGAATTAAAGCATTTAAGAACCATGCTTATTCTTGAAGCTAGAAGAGAATGCAGCAGTGTGTGTGTGTGTGTCATGGGTGGATCTTATAAAGTTACACACACACACACACCTGATTCACAGCCTGAGCTGCTGCTACCTGCGTGAACACCAGAAGTTTTAGCTGAAGATCATGAGTTTACCGGACTATAAATCGCCTGGGAAACAGTCGTCAGCACCTGTGCAGTCGGTAAAACAGAAAGAAACAATCACGTTCCAAAATAGAATCACATTGTAACATTTTCATCGTGAATGCTCTGTTTCATGTAACAGCTGTTCTGTGCTTCAGCTATTCTTTTGAATCCCCTGAGATGTATTTTTGTAAGATTAATTTATTTTTTTACAGATTATTATGTTTCTGTCATCTCGTGCTGTTCTCCGCCTGTAAAGCAAATACACGCGAGTTGTTGTTAACATCCTGTGCATGACTTACTACACGATACTTGTCCAGTAACAACAAACCTCTTACTTCCCAATAATACTGTATGCTTAAGGAGGAAGCTGGAGAAAGATTAAACAACTACAGTATTATCAAACCGAGATTAATAACATGATTTAAAAAAATTCAAATACTAAGAATGCGGTTTGTAACATTAATGGCAAGTTATGTCAACACATCTGCTGTATTTGCTACTTTCTTTAACTCCAAAGAGAACTCAGGGGCGTCATGCACTTATTATTTTTAAGGGGGCACAGGTGGGACACAGCAGTAGGCTTACGTTTTACTTAATTTCTCCTTTTTTTAGGCCATTCGAAATATTCCCAGTAATTAAACTGTAAGTAAATGCATTTTGCACCTTTATATATCATGTTAGTTCATCTATAACGGCCATGGGCAAATTAGCCTAATGTTCTATTAGGGTCATTCTAGGAAATGTCCATTATTCTGTCCCTAGCCTTTACAGAAATATTACACTTGAAAAAGGGTTACGATTTAAAATGGAACGATATGTAATTCTTTGAACCTTCTTGAGCCATCAATGTTGCAATGTTTGTTTTTTAATTAATTATATAGAATTCCAAGAACCACAAAACTGCTCATCCCCACAGCCATGTACAGAGAAATAGTGCTTTATTTTGAGATCCAAAACAGGTTTTTCTACCATTTAAAATACAATAATGTATTTATAACTATCAAATATATGATATAAATGACTAAAACTCCCCTGGAGTTGTGTCACTGGTGTTGCCGTTTAACAAAAATAGTTTATTTATGACATCACTTGACTTCCTTCTTCCTCTTTCCTGAAGATCTTTGAAGAAAGGCCCATGATAAGTCCACTGTCTGTTTTCAGAACAGAAATATTCTTATTTATCTCATGATTTCATATGAAGCTTTTAGTTGAAAGTTGCTTTATTGTTAGGGAATTGTAAAAAACTAGAATACAAATGGATTAAACTACTTAATTTAGTGAGTATACCATGATTGACAACATGGGGTTTGATACCTTGCCGCAGACATTTTGTAAAATGCTTCTTTTTTTTCTTTTTTTCATCACTGGTGTCACCTTCCTTATGGGTAAATAAATGCACAAAATATATATTTTTTATGTATATTCTTAAAGTCAAAAGGTAATCTAATATTGTGGTCTAAGTTTAAATGTTAGAAAAATAAATATATTTTAAGACATCTTGCCATACCAAAACTGGACATTTCTGTAGAATGACCCATTAACTATGCATAAAATTAGACTTTTCACCTAAATACCACATGGGTGCAGAGGTGGGTAGTAACGAGTTACAGGTACTTCATTACATTTACTTGAGTAAAATTTTTGGGTAACTAATAATTTTAGAGTAGGGGAGAGTGGGGACGGTTGCTACACTTGTTGCATTTCCTTTAGTTTTTCAGAGACTGTTTGCATTAGAAAGACAGAATTTGAATACAATAAAGCAACATCAGTCGGCTACTCACCCACATTGCTTTAACACGTGCACATATGATTATATACACACATTTTATACTTGAATAGACAAAGTCAAATGTTGCAACTGACCCCACAACAGGGGACGGTTGCAACAGTCCACAGGGGCAGTTGCAATATTCATTAAAATGTAATTAAAACCATTCTTAAATATGCAGTTTCTTTATTTTATTTGTGCATAGACATGGTCTTTAATAAGTTCAATTTGCTGTATTAAAAACAAAGAATAGTAAATGGAAGAAAAGAAATTCATGTAACAACCTTCTTGGTTAAATATTACAATACATTTGAAATACAAAATATGAATTTAATCAGAATCAAGAAACTAAAATTTAACAATAGCCTACTTCTGTTAACATCTGTGAAAGGTTACTGAACTAAGGCCAGTTGCATGCACTTAGTCACTGTCTTAAGAACTAGTTTGACCAACTAGCAGTTAACCAAGTGTTTCAATGTTGTGGTAAGGGACAGCATGTTGGGACTGTTGCAACAACATGCTGCAACTCTCCATACCCTTGACAGCGTGATAAAACTTGGTATAATAGCTTGACACAATATCTTTGACACATGCTAGCTCGTCGTCGTCGTCGGCATCCTTCCGTCTACGTGAGACGATGGTGTAGTTTCCAGAAACTTTTGTCCTATCTGCATTTCCTAGAGTGGCTGAAGAGACCAACTCTGGAATGGCAGTCTTTACCTCAAGTGCTGCAAGCGAAAGTTGAAGCCTGCTGGGGGTGTTTTCTCTATCCTTCCTCCTGGTTCTCTTCTGGGCGAGGTTTGCGTTTCTGGCCTCCTCAGCTTTCTGCTGAGAAAGCTGAGGAGCAATGGGCATGACGCCTCTGACAGAATTAAATGCATGGCGTTATTATTTCTATTATCGTACTGACATGCACATGATCACTACAGTACCATGGTTTTTAAACAAATGTTTCTTTCTATTAATTTTCCGAATTTATGGTAGTGTTATAAATAGTGCATATGGTGTGTAAATATAACAATCTTTGTTTTAATTTTAGTGTTTTTATACACACACACTATAGAGGATTAGAACAGAAGTAAATTATATAAATAATTAGAAATATTATATTTATAAATATAATACTAATTACAAAAAAGAATGCAAAAAAAATATTTTAATCAGATTTATACATTTACATTTACTCTATACATTTAAATCTTGTGTGTGTGTGTATGTATAGGTATATATTGTAATTATAAATCATGTAAAACATTAAAATATATAATATAGGATTACTAGGAATACATAGACTTACATGCATGTACACACACCTATATAAGCAATTTATATTTATACACAATATATATATATATATATATATATATATATATATATACGTATATTGTATGCACATTTGACATATTTGATTTAAATATTTTGAGATTTTTTTGTGTCCTTTTTTGTACTATTAATTATTAAGCGACTTATTGAATTATGTCTTATTTTGTTGTTTAGCTTGATTCAACAAGTTGCTTCAGTTCATGTTGGTCTTTAATTGTTCTTTACATCATTCCACCTTGGAGGAATGTCTCTTGTGTTGGTATCAATAATGCGGTCAGCATCTCTCAGAATTTCAATCAGCTATTCATATTAACTGTTAAAACCGACATGTTTTCTCTCTCCACAGAAATCCCAAGTTGTGCAGCTGAACATTGGAGGTCATGTCTTCAGCACCACGCTGGGAACCATCCGTAAATTCCCAAACTCCACACTGGCGGACCTGTTTAACGGATCAACCAAACGGATGGACTCTGAGGGCCGTCACTTCGTAGACCGCGATGGGACTTATTTCAGGAACATCCTCGAGTACCTCAGAATGGAGAAACTTCCTACTGAACACCTGCAGGAGGTGCATAAGGAGGCGCTTTACTACGACATCAAACCTCTTGTCAAAGCCATCGAGGAGACGCCGCAGTTCTTCGGAGAGACGGTCGGGAGACAGCAGTTCTTGGCCCGTGTGCCGAATTATCGAGAAAACCTGGAGGTGATTGTGCGGGTGGCCAGAGCCGAGGCCATCGCCTCACGCTACTCCAACATAATCGTGTGTGTTGTGAGGACAGAAGATGATTTAGCCAGATACAATGATGCTATTGACAGTCTCGGCACCCCGAGAGAATCTGTGGTGAGCTTTGGTCCGTGGAAAGCTCCCGCGTCAGTGGAAGATCTGTTAGATTGCATCAAAATGGACATAGAGGCCAAAGGATATAAAGTAAAGATCCAACCGCACAGCATAGACACAAGGTTTCTCTTTAAGAGCTATGACTTCTTCTATAAATTGATTTTCACTTGGTGGTGAAGAATTTGAGCCCCAATCTCATGACCTGAGGATTTAAAAAGTGAAGGAATGTTTTATATATTATATAATCAGCTTATCAAACAAATTCAACATTAACAGCTTCTGTTCCTTTAGCAGACCCACCTTGTCAATCATGTGCAATGGTGTTCTTATCTGTCAGTATCTGTTAAACCCTTGTTTAATATCGACTCAATATTGGCTTAAAATAGCTTCTGCACGGATGTGTCTTTATTTGGAATATTCTGGTTCGGGTTTTTATCAGCAGCATTTGTGGCATGCTTTGGATTACAACAGAATATTATTTTGACTAAATTGTGTGTACAGAAATACACTGAACATAATTTAGGTAAATGCATCGTTTTAGATGCTGCGGCCTTTAATTTGCTCTCAATTTGCCCTTCAAATCAGCTTTAGGTCTTTAGGGATGTTTTTGGCTTGTTAATTTGTCAACATCTGAGAATTGTACAATCTTATGCATTTTGTTGTGCATGCAACTTTTATGTATTTATTTGATGCTTTTATCCAAAGCAACTTGCATTGTATTCAAGGTATGCATTTTATCATGCTTCCCCAATGCATTATATAAGAATGTGGAAACATGTCCAATTCATATACCAACATTATAATCTCCCATTAACAGTGCAAAATAATATTAAGAAAGAATGATGTGCCATTTCCAGCAGAATTGCTGTTGTAGTATCGTATTATTTCATGTATGTTTAAATATATGTTTTTTGAATGTCAAAAATAAATTACGTTATTGTCTAATATTTACTGATTGATTTACGTGTTGCTTCTCGTCGCATTATTATTATAGCCACTTATATTTTATGGTATATGTTATAATTCTTTAAAAAATATCATCTCTAGTCACTGAAATGAGTGAAAGGTCAAGCTCAGCAAAAAAAGAGTCAAGAATATTTTTTTATACAAGAATTATCTCATTAAAATAGGCTGTTTCTGATATTATGACATTAAAAAAACACTTCCGTCCATCAGGTGTCGCTGTTCCGCGGCAAACTTCAGCCGCCGCTGAACAGCGAAGAAGAAGAGCGCCGCTTTAATAAACACAGCTATGGCAGCTCATCTGAAGAAACGAGTTTATGAGGAATTCTCTAAAGTTTCTCAGGTGAACACATAAAACACTGCATATACTGTTTATAAACTGTCATGTTACTGTGCTGGTCACAGAATATAATTATAATATTATAATGATAATTTTAGAATACAGGTAAAGCAGATGTAGCATTTAGCATAACTATTTTTGTAATAACAAAAGCCCATTTATGCATATTAGTTGTATTATTTAAAGTTTGTTGTAATCAGTGGTCAGTTGAAACACTTTTTAATGCACATATATGTTGTACTTATGATACATAAATGTCCCTTTTTGTCGTAATGTTTTCCATTTCTTTTATCTTTGGAGCCTGAGAACAATAACATCTCATTGCCAGCAGATGCTGTTAATATGCGTTTGATAAGTAAACTCTTGTTAGATTGTGAGCATGTACAACACAAATGAATCAGTCTCCAATAATAAGTGGTTGTGTTTGAGTGATATCAGTCTTTTCTCAATGTAATTGTAAGATTATTATGTTGTTGTTATTGTTTTTTGAACATGTGATCACCTCTTTTGCAGCAGGTGACTCTTGAGGAGGTTCCTGTGAAAAAGCTTCGACTGACCAAACCCAGTAAATCGGCCGCTCTTCACATTGACCTGTGCAAAGCCACCAGCCCCACAGATGCTCTGCAGTACCTGCTGCATTTCGCACGGAAACCTGTGGAGGCTGAGAGCGTGGAGGGGGTCGTGCGCATCCTGCTCGAGCATTACTACAAGGTATCGCAACACACAAGCTTCATGAAACATGCAAATTCATGTTCCTTTATACTGATATTGATTATTTACCACTCATAAATTGAAAAATGAGACACTTGCACATTTCAGTTTATGTGTGTATGATGTAAGTTCACGTATTACTTTTAATAACTGCGTCTTATGTGTTTGTGGTGATGTGGTCTACAGGAGTCAGATAACTCTGTCAGGCTGAAGATCGCTTCATTGTTGGGTTTATTATCAAAAACCCAGGGCTTTGCTCCAGACTGCGTAGTAGATGATGCTATAAACACCCTCAACAACGAAAGTAAGTCTTTGATTTAAAATTATAATGTAATATGACACTTAATATAAATGACTTTATCATTTAAACAATTGTTTTATTTATCGTTATACCTCAACAATAATAATAGCCCCAGATAGTTCACAAAAGTGTCTTTAGAAGATTTTTTTATAATAAAAAATGAAAAAAATTCCGACACATAAAATGCATTACTAAAACGTATTGTTTGTTATGGTAGAGCCAGTGAGAATCTGAACTACTGGCCAGTTAGGTCAGCAGAAAAACTCCTCACTACTGTCAAGCAATCAATGCGGTTAATTGTGTGTTGAAATTTGATTTTTCTAAGAATTTTGCCTGTGTTTTAGAGTCTCATCAGGTTCTGGCGCAGCTTCTGGACACGCTATTGATCATCGGCACTCAACTCCCAGACAAGATCGCTGTCATTCAGAGACTTATAGATGTGGCTTGCAAGGTGATTGTAATAACTAAGAAGAAATCTTCCATTCCTATAACACAGAAATCATACTTTTTGGCAGTAACAATGGTTGAAACTGATTTCATCAGCTATTTAACAGTTTTATATCATTCTGAATCAGATATATTATTATAAATGTTAAATATTTTACTTTCATATTTATCCGCAGCATCTCTCAAGCACTTATTTCGGAGTGAGGAATAAGTGTCTCCAGCTGCTGGGCTGTTTGGGGACGGTTGATATACCTCTCAGTAAAGAGACTGATGCAGGAGCCGGAGCACAAACATCACCTGGACGGGACGTGCAGAGTCTGATCAGCGACTACTTCCAGGACCAGGACCCTCGCGTCCGCACCGCCGCCATCAAAGCCATGGTACATGAACTCTAGAATAACGTCATGTTAAAATGCATTAAATGTGGCTTTTATTTACTTGCATTTCTTTAATTGACTTCAGTGTGTTTTTCTTTCTCCGATCAGCTGCAGCTAGATGAAAGAGGGATGAAAATTCAACAGACTATTTATAACCAGGTCAATATCAGCTGTAATAATCTTACACTACCGTTCAAAAGTTTAGGGTTCGTTTGTTTTTGAGAGCTGCTCACCAAGGCTGCATTTATTTGTTCAAAAGTACAGTAAAAATATTAGATATTATTATTTTTAATAACTGTTTTCTATGTGAATATATTGTAAAATGTAATTTATTTCTGTGATCAAAGCTGAATTTTCAGCATCATTACTCCAGTCTTTAGGGTCACGATCCTTCAGAAATCATTCTATTATGCTGATTTGTTGCTCAAGAAACATTTCTAAATACTATCAGTGTTGAAAACAGTTGTCCTGCTTCATATTTTTGTGGAACCCATTTTATTCAGGATTATTTAATAAATAAAAAATAGAAATAGATATCTTTTGTAACATAAATGTCTTCACTTTTAAACAATTTAATGCATCCTTGCTGTGTGGATTAGTTTCTCTAAAAAAAACTGAATGGTAATATATGTTTTAAATTTTGTATTCCTCTGAGCATGAGAATTACACACTTTCATATGTGTGTCTGATCCCCTGGACAGGCCTGTAAGCTCTTGAGTGATGATTATGAGCAGGTTCGTTCGGCAGCGGTGCAGATGGTTTGGGTTCTGAGCCAGATCTATCCTGAGAGGTAGAAACTCAATCTCTCCTGTATTTCTGAAGCCTTACTTTGTGTTTTGATATATGTGCCCATCCAGTCTTCAAGAGTAGGTAATGCTGACTGCAGCCATTGTGTACTTACTGTTTTTTTCCTTTCTAAGCATGAACTGTTTGAAACGGTTATTTCAATTCAAGAAACTCAAGAATGAAGTCTCTTAACATGGATTGAACATTAATTTGTCTTTATGCATTAACAGTATTGTTCCCATCCCCTCCTCCAATGAGGAGATCCGACTGGTGGACGACTCCTTCGGGAAGATCTGTCACATGGTCAGTGACGGCTCATGGGTAGTCAGAGTGCAAGCTGCAAAACTGCTGGTGAGTGTTGGCTGTTTGTAGCATAACCACATGATTCATTGACTCAACACTCACTTTTCCATCCAATTCTTTCACTCTTTCAGGGCTCAATGCATCAAGTCAGCCCTCATTTTCTGGAGCAGACTTTAGACAAGAAGCTGATGTCAGATCTCAGGGTATTTATACACAAAGCAAATGATGAAAAACATGCAAGAAACGTGAATTCAAGAACTTTTTAAAACATAATTCTCATTCTATCTCAGAGGAAACGTACTGCTCATGAACGAGCAAAAGAACTGTATGCTTCTGGAGAGTTCTCATCTGGACGGCGATGGGCCGATGATGCTCCTAAAGAGAGAGTCGACACTTCAGGTGTAAATCTCATCGACTCTGGAGCCTGTGGGGCTTTTGTTCACGGCTTGGAAGATGAGATGTACGGTATGTATTTCAAAACACTACCATTATTTATCTTTGAGGACATTTTAGCACTTAGTTATTAATTTGGTCTCACTTTTCACAGAGGTGCGTATTGCTGCAGTAGAAGCGCTATGTTCCCTCGCCCAATCCTCACCCAGCTTTGCTGAAAAGTGTCTTGACTTCCTGGTGGACATGTTTAATGATGAAATCGAGGAGGTGCGGCTACAGTCCATCCACGTGTTGCGGCAGATCTCGACTCACATCACGCTCAGAGAAGACCAGCTGGACACTGTCCTCGCAGTACTGGAGGTAGGCCACTGGTAAATGTGACAAAGTCTAAACCACTGAGCACAATGTAAACATGACTGCTGTACAGTTAATCAAAATACAACAAAATTGCAGTATGGCTTAGTGTGTTTATTAAATCACAAAAACTGCAATTTGATAATTTTATTAATTAAACAAACATATACTTTGTGTGTTTCAAGAGTGAAGCGTAGCGCTGAAACTTTTTGCTCTCTATTTTACAATGAAATATCACAATGGTAATATTTCTTAATTTGCTCAATTATAACAATAGCAATAACAATAATCCTAACAATAACAGCACCACCAACAATAATAATAATAGTTGTTATTATTTATTATTATTATTATTGTTGTTGTTATTATATGAATACTACTTTATTTTCTTTTTTTAAGGTGAATAATCACAATAGTAATATTTTATTTCATTGTAATGTTTTATATAGTAATAACAACTATAATGATAATAATAATAATAATTATTATTATTATTAGTAGTAGTAGTATATAGTCATTTAAATATAATCAAATGTTTTTTTTCTGGCTACAAACAAGCATTGCAAACCTAGTGCATTAATTTTTTAAATCACAATGTTTATCAGAAAAATTGCAATTAGACATTTCCCCAAATCATTCAGCCATAATATCAGACCAATTAATTGGCCATTCATTGCAGGACTCATCACGGGACATTCGCGAGGCCCTGCATGAGCTGCTCTGCTACACTAATGTGTCCACTAAAGAGTGCATCCAGCTGGCCCTCGTGGAACTCCTGAAGAACCTCACCAAGTACCCGACCGACCGCAACTCGGTCTGGAAGTGAGTTCCAGTGGCTGTTCCTGTCCTTTTTTTGCTGTCATCCAGCCCCATTCTCAGTATTATTTCTTTTTTTCCTCCTGCATTCCAGATGTTTGAAGTTCCTCGGTGCTCGACACCCGACCCTGGTGCTTCCGATTGTCCCTGAGCTCCTGAGCACACATCCGTATTTCGACACCCCAGAACCAGACATGGACGACCCTGCCTGTATCCTGCACATCTGACATGATTACATGTTATGATGTTAATGCATGTGACTTTTTACATAGCATTTGTGACCCTGGACCACAAAACCAAAAAAGTCTTAAAGCCTTAAGTAGCACGAGTATATTTGTAGCAATAGCCAACAATACATTGTATGGGTCAAAATTATTGATTTTTCTTGTATGCCAAAAATCATTAGGACATTAAGTAAAGATTCTGTTCCATGAAGATATTTTGTAAATTTCCTACCGCAAATATATCAAAACTTCATTTTTGATCAGTAATATGCATTGCTAAGAACTTCATCTGGACAACTTTAAAGGTGTTTTTCCCCAATATTTCGATTTTTTTTGCACCCTCAGATTCCAGATTTTCAAATAGTTGTATTTCGGCCGAATATTGTCCTATCACAACAAACCATACATCAATGGAAATATTATTTTAGCTTATTTTCAAAAAATGTATCATTATGACTGGTTTTGTGGTCCAGGGACACATTTACGTTTTAGACTTTTGTGAACAGCGACTTAAAATTGATGAATAATAATACAACATAAGCAATTTGCTTTGAATACTAAATGGCAGGAACGACATTGATCTTAATATTCAGGCTGAAATGCATTTCCAAACATCTGATTTCATGTGTTTATTTGCTGTTGGATAATTTCATGTTTCCCATCTATTCAGAGCTGTAGATATTCATGTGTCTGTGCAGAAGCTTGTTTTCCTGACCTGGGTTTGTTCAGACATCGCTGTTTTAGTTCTGGTCTTCAATGCAGCCAAATCCTGTCCCACCATGCCAGCACTGTTCTCGGATCACACGTTTCGGCACTACGCCTACCTGCGTGACAGCTTGTCCCACCTGGTACCACACCTCCGAGTGAGAAACCTGCCTGCGTACTTCATATCCAGCCTTTCACTTTTATTTAAGGATAATATACATTACCGTTCACAAGTTTTTTTTATTAATATTTTTGGAAGAAATTAATACTTTTTTCAGCAGTGATGCATTAAATTGATCAAAAGTGACAGTAAAGACATTGATCAAGTTAAAAAAATCCTGAGAAAATGTATTATGGTTTCCACAAAAAATATGAAGCAGCACAACTGTTTTCAACATTGATGATAATCAGAAATGTTTCTTGAGCAGCAAATTAGCATATTAGAGTGATTTCTGAAGGATCATGTGACACTGAAGACTGGAGTAATGATGCTGGAAATTCAGATTTGATCACAGGAATAAAATACATTTTACAATATATTCAATTTCAAGATTTTTATTGTATTTTGATAAAATTATTGCAGCCTTGGTGAGCAGAAGTGACTTCTTCCAAAAACAAAAATCGTCATTCTGTTATAGAAATTATCTTTCATACCTTTGGTGTTTGTCTCAGTTGCCGGGCAGAAAGCAAACTGCTAGTTCAGGTCTGGAGGCATCCGGCGTGGGATCAGGCAGCCTGGAGTCGGCACAGAACTTCCTTCAGGACAGCCTCATTCGGGTCAGCGCCCTTCAGAACCTGGAAACACCTGGTGCTCAGTATCTGCTGGAGTTTACCATCAGGTTCGAACCGTTAATGCACTACAACTACATTATTTTAAGGTCTTTTAATAAAGTGTTTGTTAAGATGATTTTGATTTGTGTCACATACAGAGATCTACAGCGGTTGGGGGAGCTGCAGACAGAGTTGGCCGGATCTGCGGATTTCTGTGCCACATACCTGCACTGCCAACTGCTGCTTACCAAGGTGAATACAAATATAATACACTGCTAGTGCTTCATTAGCACAACTCATGTTTTCTAAAGAAAATGTAAAAACCTAGTCACAATTATTGTTACTGAATATAATTACATACACTACCATTCAAAATTACCATTAATTCAACAAGGATGCATTAAATTGATTAGAAGTTACCTAAAAAACATTTATAATGGTACAAATGATTTTTATTTCAACTAAATGCTGTTCTTTTGAACGTTCTATATTTATCAAAGGGTTTCTAAAGGGTCATGTGACACTAAAACCTGGAGTAAAGAGGCTGAAAATTCAACTTTGCATCAGAAGAATAAATTACATTTTAAAACAGAAAGCAGTAATTTTAAATTATAATATCATCTCACAATATTACAGTTTTTTCTGTATTTTTGATCAACAAAAAAAGGAAAGGACGTGACGTGTGGCCAAGTATGGTGTCCCATACTTGAAATTTAACCCATGCAAGTGCACACACACAACAATGAGAAGTGAACAAACACACACACACTGTGAACACACACCCGGAGCAGTGGGCAGCCAATGCTGCGGCGCCTTGGGAGCAGTCGGGGGTTCGGTGCCTTGCTCAAGGGTTTAACCTCAGTCTTTTTTTGAGCGTGGAGAGAGAGAGCGCTGGACATTCACTCCTCCCACCTACAATCCCTGCTAGACTCGAACCCGCAACCTTCGGGTAACAAGTCCGACTCTCTAACCATTAGGCCACAACTGCCCCTAAATGCATCTTAGATGAGCATAAGAGACTTAAGTCATTAAAAAAGTGTACCTACCACAAACCTTGTAACTATAAGGCATATTATCCATAACTTTTATTTTTTCTTTTAAACATAGGCACTTCAGGAGAAGTTATGGACCATGGCTGTACCACTTTGTCTTAAACAGAACGCCAAAGTTTCAACAGCTGTTCGACAGGTATGTCCTACCGAAATTTATTTGAACCTGAGCCATCCCACCAAACTTTACCAAAAGTCATTTGTAATGTGTGACACATGGATGAGCCCCGGGGACAGATCCCCAGTGAAGACCTCCACTTAAATACAATAAAACTCCACTTAAAAATAAAAGAAAATAACTAAAAATATAATAAAATACCTAACTACATAATACTATTATTGTTAGAAATTGCAACAATATAAAATAGAAATAAATGCATTAAAAATTTTAATTAAAACAATTATCTCCTGGCCAGAGGAGAACTGGCCCCCCAACTGAGCCTCGTCTCTCCCAAGGTTTTTTTTTTCTCCATTCTGTCACAGAGGGAGTTTTGGTTCCTTGCTGCTGTCGCCTCTGGCTTGCTCAGTTGGGGACACTTTGATTTTTTTATTAGATTTTTGATCAATTTGATTTCACAGATACTATTTAAACTAAGCTGAGCTAGACAATGACATCTCTGAATTCAATAATGAAATGCCTTAACTGAAAATTGAGTGTTTAATTTTATTTTTATACATTACTGACACTCTATCCTCCAATTTGATACTGTTAAGTGCTTTGACACAATCTGTATTGTTAAAAGCGCTACATAAATAAAGGTGACTTGACTTGACAGATCCTGGATGAGACCTATAAGCTGGAGTTCTTGTACAGTGGTCTGGAGACGCAGCAGATCGCCTCTATTCACAACGTCCGGCTGCAGGCGAAAGCGTTACAGCTCATCCTGACGGCCCGATCCAAACGAGGGTCTGCACTTACTAATAAACTTTTATGATGCAATAAAATAAATAAAGTCTTGAAACTGATCATCTTTCTTCATCCAAATAACAGGGTTGACCGTGTACTTAGTGTTTGTGAGAAGTTCCTGCAGGATGTGGAGTCATTTCAGAGGTAAAAACAGTCAAAGATGATGTGTAATACATGCATAAGATCTCAATCTAAATGCAGTTATGTATGAAGAATCTCTGAATGTTCTTGTCTTTCCATTCTCAGGCTCTTCATGACAGAGTTGCCCCATTTTCAGGACAGTTTTGTGGAGAAACTCCTGGAGTTGATGCCCAGGCTGACGGCTTGCAAACCTCTAGATCTGGTTAAAATCCTTCAGACCACACTGCGGCAAAGCAGATTCATCCATCTCAAACTACCTGAGCAGGTTTGGGGATTCTGACACACAAGCTTTGGGAAGTTCTAGACTGTTTGTTCCCAAATGTTTGTTGGAATATCTCTTTTTCTGTTTGTTTTGGTTTGCCAGATCCACAGGGCGTCAGCGACAATTATTGAGCCGACAGGAGAATCAGACAACCCTTTGAAATTCACCACTGGTCTGGTAGTGGCGTTAGACATAGATGCTACTCTTGAACACGTACAAGATCCACATACAACTGTCAAAGTGCAGGTCAGAAGCTTTAACCTCATTTCTTTTCAGTGAAATAAAAAAAAACCAAAAAAAAAAAAACATTTGCCCATCCAATCAATTTCTGATTGATGCATTTAAATCCCAACCTATGCATGCTAAAGTCATAGGTTTGATTCCTATGAATGCATGAAATTATACAACTTTTACCTGAATGCATTCACTTTGGATAAAAGCATCTGCCAGTTGCTTGAATGTTAGTAATCCTTCATTGAAAACTGTTTTGTGCATAAAATGAGCCATTTTACATTTACCTTTACATTTAGTCATTTAGCACACACTTTTATCCAAAGCGACTTACAAACGAGGACAATGGAAGCAGTCAGAATCAACAAAAGCACAATGATATGCAAGTGCTATAACAAGTTAGCATAACGCATTTTGGCTTTAAATCCGTTTAATAAAATCTCTGTACAATTGATACACGTTATTCATTTTTCTTCATCGTCCCACAGGTTCTGTATCCAGATGGACAGTCTCACATAATCCACCCCAAACCTGGAGATTTCAGGACCCCAGGACCTGGAAGAGTGCGATTGATCACCCAGGTTTATCTCTCTCATTCTGCCTGGACAGGTACGTGTCCTTTCTGAAATGTGCCTTAATAGACACGTGCACATCAAGACATCAGTTGTATATTTTTGGTTGAGGATTATTATGCAGTAGCTATTCTTTGTATTTTGTCCTTGAATAAAATAATGTTGCAAACACCATGACAAATCCCTCTCTGCTGGCAGCGAACAGCATGAACCCTTCACAGTTCCACAGATATAAATAGAACTGTATCCAGTCCAACAAGGCATGAGTTATTTTATATCTGTGAGTGTCTGTGTGATCAGCAGAATACTGAGGCTGAATACATTTCTGCCTCAGAGAAAGTAGAAATAGATGTTTTCTTAAAAATTAATTTTCCTGTTTTTATAGACCCTTTTCACATTTCTAGGGTTTTCAGAAGCGCAAGTCATCATAGTTGTGTAATATAGTGGTGAACAGAAACTACAACAAATATAATTTTTGTATTTACACTTATAGCGAAAGAAAAAATCCACGATAGTATTTCTATGACTTTACAAAAAGAGGAAAAGGTCAGAAAAGAGAAAGAAGCTGTTGTTATAGAAACACTTTCTATAATTTAATGCCAATGTAAGAAGCCCCAAAGTATAGTATTATAAATGTGTGTGTATATATATAAAAAAAGAAAATATAAAGAACTTTTAATATTTAAGATGTTAATAACTGGAAATGCGGCATCACAGTCTGTGAGAAGGGTCCATTTTGCACAAGTCATCAGTGCTTGTTATTCAAAAGAAAAAAAAATTTAGGATTATGCTAACAAATTGCAGGAAGACATCACTAAAACGATTTTCATATACTACACCAACCAAAATACCTTGAAGTACCATGTAAATACCATGCTACTTTAACATGTACATTTCTATCATAGTAGTATCATATCATCTGATACCATTCCAGTCATTTTTATAAGAGAACAATCACAGCATAAAGTAGAATGTAATCTAAAGTGCATCACACATTTTTGTGTTCTTATTTTTTTGTTATTATGTTTAACTAAAATCATTAAAAAAAAACATTTAGTTAATTGAAAGTAAATAAACTCTACAGAAATAAAATAAAATGTAAAAAAAAAAACTTAAACTTATTTTATTTGAGCTAGTTGCCAATACAACATTTTTTATTTTAATTTAGTTTAACTTCATGTACTAAAATAACTAACTAAAACTGAAATAAAAATGAGTAAAAAATTATATAGACATTAAAAACGGGACAAAAAATGCAAAAAACAAACAAAAAAACTTTTAACTAAAATGAAAATGAAAACTATAATAGAATCTCATACTAAAATAACACTGGTGTTTTTACTTTCAGAGGCCTGTCAGATTGAGGTGCGGTTGCTTCTGGCCTACAGCTCCAGCAGCAGTAAACAATCTGCCTCTAAACCTGCGTGGAACGAGAGTATGGACGGCCTGCCCACCAGCGAGAGCTGCATCGAGGGCACAATCCACCTCAGCAAACCCGTCAAAGTCTTCATCATGCCCAAACCAGCTCGCCGCTGACCCGAGGAATCCAGACAGTATATATGTCAAAATAACAGCCAACACAAAATCAAGTGTTTTCACAATTATGTTTTATCTGAAATAAAAAAAAAATGTCATTTGTATCACTGGTGTGTGTGATAATGGGGTATTTTCGCAGCCTACATTCAAAGAATAATCATTTAATAATTATAAAGCAAATAACATTTTCACCAAAGGGAAAAAAAATCCTCCAGTAGTTTAGAGCACAAATTAAGAGGCATATACCAAGAAAACAATGTTCATTTGTAATGTAAGGCACTTTAAACAACCAATTAAATGAATTAGCTGGTTGTGTTATAATGATGTGCTCAGCAGGTGGAGTAGAAGACCCCGCCGACTTTAGCTCCCTGTCCCACCAGAGCATTATATTCTCTAACAGCCTGCTCGGTCTGAAACACCCTGACATCGACACCCTGCTTCTTCACATAATCTAGGGTGGATGGTGGCACCTGAAACATTAAACAAAAGCTGATTATCTTATTTAAAGTCATATTTGCTGAATTTGCTGAAAATTTTCACACCAAAACATCAGAACAGATTTGGAGAAATGTAGCATTCCATCACTTGTTCACCAATGGATGCTCTGCAGTGAATGGGTGCCGTCAGAATGAGAGTCTAAACAGCAGATAAAAACATCACAATAATACACACCACTCCAGTCCATCAATTAACATCCTGTGAAGCTAAAAGCTATGTGTATGTAAGAAAGAAATGCATTTCGATGTTTTAACTTTTAACTGTTGCTTCTGGCGAAAATATGAGACCATAATCCATAATAAAGCTTCCTCCAGTGAAAAACTCATCTTGTCTGAATCAGGAGAGAAATATGTACAGATTAAACACTATTTACTGGACTTTTTCACTGGAGGGATTATGGATTCATATTTTACCCAGAAGTGACGATTTGAAGTTAAAAACATCTTTTCTCTTCACAGTCATTAATTGATGGACTGGAGTGATTATAGTTATGTTTTTTTCAGCTGTTTGGACTCTGACGGCACCCATTCACTGCAGAGGTAGAGATAGTAATAAAACAATAAGTAGATGCATCTTGTTGCTATGCACTGAGAAATCAAAGAATGTAAATTATATTAGGCATTGCTGTAATGCAAAGGGTAAATGGCTCAAATGCATTGCAATGTTTATGACAATATCAAATTATAAGAAGATAATGTCAGGTTGAGGATGATTTTACAGTGTGATCTGGTGTTCATCTGTGCCGGTTTCACACCAGTCCCAGGCTCGGCTGCCACCCGGCCACACTTTACAGTCTTTGTAGGGTGTGGAGCAACCTTTGACCTTCATGTGGTCCCAGGATAAAGAAGCAATTTCTGGAGAAGACATGATCAGCTTTCCTGTAAGAGAGTGGAAGAGAAATCACATGCATTTATTAAGTACCATGCTATTTTTAATGTGCCATGTAAATACAATAGTACATGCATATGTTAAAATTCCAGTATTATGATATTACTATTTGGCATCATCAATGCACTTTGTTGTAAGTGATGCAACTTTTCTTTTTTTTACGTTGATTGGCTGCCGTTCAGTGACGTACAAAAAGCTGGAGTCAGCATGGCACTCATCCTCTTACTGACCTGCCACGACTTTTTATATATAACATATAAAATATTATTCAGAAGAATTGCACATGTAAACGTCATATCAGAAGTACTGTTATTGTGCTATAAGGAATAAAACATATAAGAATATTGTATTACATGGGTATTGTTGCTATTAAAATATTATCTATATTTGCATTTATGTATCAGTTTAATTATTCATGAATAAACACAAGCACTATATGTTTAATAGAAAAATGTGGTATGTTATATAGTGTTATATAAACTATTTTTTACATTTACCTGTAAATATAATGTATTTATTTATTTAACTATTCATCCCGATCACGAATAAACGTGTGTATGTTAAAGCAGCACTTTATGATCTTCATCAACACTTTATTGTTGTGATGGTGTAGCTGGGTGATGCTCTGGGTGGGTGTCGCGGTGTATTGTGGGCAGTTTTGGGTCTAAGCAGAGCACAGCTCGTCATCTCCAGGAAAGATGGCTGCTCTGGGCACCACAGCGGCTCTTCCTCCAGATGTCAGTCCCGGGTTTGCGGTGGTCTGCTCGTTTCTGGAGCGCTACGGGTCTGTTCTGGATCTGCCCGAGCTGTCGTTCCCCCAGCTGGAGCGGTACTTACAGGAGACATCGGCGGGTGAGCTGTGCGACAGGATGGGTTTGTGTTTATTTGGACAGGCTCCTCATCTTTACCCATCAGGGGGTTGGTCACTTAAAGTTTGGCTTGTTGGGTCCTCGTTGTCTTTGTTTGGATAGGAATCGTGTCCCCGATGCTTTTCAAAAGGAACGTGGCGAAGTGTTTTTGAAAGCAGTCATGTGGGGAAAAAATCACATTTAAAGATTAATCTTAGAATAGCATTGACTATACGCGCTGCTAAGGGTGTTAGCATGCTGTTGATCACAATTAAAAGCAGAGACACTTCGGTAAATTGTCCTGATACGTTTACATTCAGGTTATAAACAGCGATGGGACCGTAGTCGCACAGTGCGCATGCGCGGGGCTGCTGTCAAACTTCCTATGTTACAATATATCGATTGTAATAATAACACCGCTGCACAGATTTGTTTACGCCCCGCCCCCTTTGCGTACTCTATTAATTGTGTACACGTAGGTGTCCTATAACAGTAGCTGAATGCACACTATGTTGTTATTTAGGAGAACTGCGTATGTAAGCGTCACCGCAGAATTATTGGTCTTCATGCTCTGACAGAGGATTGGATGGATTTGATAAAACTGTATAGTAATGAGAGGGATGCATTAAAATGCATTCATTTAAATGCATGAATAAAATGGGTAAGCAAAAATGAAAGAGAAAAATAAATGCTGTTATTATGAGTTGTATACATAAAATAATAAAATAACTACGGTGGTCCACATAAAAGTGTTTGGTTATATAAAAATGTCTGAATGAGAAAATATCAAAGGTATCGCAAGTTTTTTCCCCACAAACAGACGTTTCATGGTAATGTTACAAATGGTAACATAATAGAAATTCTGATTTCTGTACAATTTAGTTCCTCGGCCGTTGATTGAGCTCCATGTCAAACTACTGCGGAAAATCGGCAAGAGTGTCACTCCAGACAGATGGGAGAAGTATCTTGTAAAGGTACGTGTTTTCGTTTTAAATCATATGCTATGATTATGTAAACGTCCATGCAAATGCATCTGTTTGTTGAAATCATGTTGATGCAGGTGTGCCAGGAATTTAACAGCACCTGGGCATGGGAGATGGAGAGAAAAAGCTACCTGGAAATGACGGTGGAGTGTAAGACTGGCATTTTAAAGGTCAGTATTTCCAAAGCAACTTATTTTCTGTTCTCAAGCAATAGAGTTTGACATGTTTGATGGCGATTTTACTTTATAAAGTTGTATTGCTTCTAATGAAACCTGTCAAAAATGTGTCCACGTCATATTTAACCCTAAAATCTATTGTGACTGAGATTCACCTTTATTCCTTATTTCTCTAACAGTACTTGTGCGAGTGCCAGTTTGACGACAATCTCAAGTTTAAGACATTAATCAACGAGGAAGATCCAGACAAGATGCGTCTACAGCCCATCGGTAGAGACAATGAAGGTCTTCTCTACTGGTTCCAGTTAGATCAAGATCAGAATATACGTGTTTATTCTGAGGAACAGGATGATTTGGATGGGTCTTCATGGAAATGCATTGCAAGGTGAGCAAATAGTGGGGAGAAGACCAGAATGTTGTTTACCAAAATTATGAGAGAAACATGAATTTTGATGAACATTACAGCTCATTCATGGACTACATGTAAAACATTATTTGTGTTCCCTCAAAAGCTTGTTATACTAGTATATAAGAGTGAAATCTCATTTAATCAAGTTTATCAAAGAATAAGAAATGCATTTTTATTTCAACAGGACTAGGAATGACCTTGCAGACACACTAGAACAGCTTAAAGCCAAGATTGACCCGGCCTCGACTGACCAAGAGAAGCAAAACTGTCCCACCAGCCCAAGTATGGAGAAAGAAGGTGTTAAAGGTAAAACTCATTGGAAAATAATTTCCATTCAGGGCTGTAAGCACCATAGACATTGAGAGGAACGAGTCTCACACAGTATCCAGACTAGTGGTCAACCGCTGTGGTTTTCCATTGGCCGATTTTGAATCGTGAATGTGTAGTTATAGCCATACTCTCACTTATAGAGGTTGAAACTAAACCGTTTCTCATGTAGTTCCGTTTTGTGTCATATTCAAGGTGAGGCTGAAGGCTTGAAGAACCATGTATCCGGACAAGGAGATTTTACCAACAGCACCTTCAATTCCAATGAGAGTGGGTTAAAACCTAAAGACTTTAAGAAAGAACCAACGAATCCCATTAAACCAGAGCAAGAAGAGAAAGTTGCAGAAATTCTTAAACCCATAGTAGTCATTGACAACAGGGTTAGTACGATCAAAACTCTCGTCAAAGAAGAACCAAAAGATTGTCCCAAACCATGGAACGCCATTTCCGTCGTCATGTCCCCTGCTTCCATCAAACACGACCCGGTGGTGAAATCAGAGACGCACAAAGACAAGAAAGAGCTGGTGTTTGAGAACGTGGCTAGAGCTATAAAGAGCGACCAACAGGCTAAAATACCACTGAAGAAGAGGGAGTTGAAAAGGAGCGGAGGATTTGATGTCAGCAATCACTACAGCAACGTCAATCATAACAACAACAACCTTAACAGCAACGGTAGCATCAGCACAGGAGGTATAATCGTCCGCAATCCTGCCGTCTTGCTATTGAAGGAACAGCAAATTGGCAGAGAATACCCAAATGATGGGGAGAAAGAACCAATCATCGCTGTCCCACAAGAGCCAAAGGTTGACCAAATGGCAGCACGAGAACAATACATAGGTGTTATCAAAGGTCCCATTGAGCTTAAAAAGCCATTGAATGAAAACGATAATTCTTCAAATGGTCATCATGGGAATGGGAATGTCTTGAAGACTGAAGTTGGAGGCACAGATAGTTTAAGACAGTCTGTCCTTGTTGGGAAATCCATGGTTCAAGCAGACAACGGTCCTCTTCCTTGTAGTATCTCTGAGGATTTGTCAAAAGATGTTTGCAGTAAGAGCCCAGATGTGTCTGCGAAAGTGGAGAACCTTGTTGGGGAGTCGCCAACGACTGAAGAGACCACTTCAGTTGAGGAAAAGTTGGAAAAAGCTGTCAATAAAGAAGATGAACTCAAAAGCAAGACGGCTGGTTTGTCAGCTGGAGAAAAAACTGATGCTGAGGATGTCAGCAAAGATAAAAGTCTGAAAGTCTCAAGAAAGAGACGTTCACAAAAGACCAAATCCAAGCTGCAAGCAAGAGAGGACGGGCAAAATGCATCCAGCATTGGAGTTTTGGAAGAGGATGGTGAAAAAATTGGACAAAATGATGACGAAGAGGTATCGTCAGAACTTCAGAAGGAAGGGATTCGCCTGAAGATTAAGATCCCGCTTCATAGACGAACGCCTGAACTCCAGCACAAGGATGTTGAAGAATCGGAAACCAGCAATCGGAGATCACTGCGGAGATCTGCCAGAATCTGCAAGCCCAGCCCCAAAGTGGCAGACAGTCAGGATGAGAAACAAGACGGGAAACTTTCAGCCTCCTCAGCAGCTCAGGAGGAAGAGGAATGCATAGAAGACGAAGAGGCGAAAGTTCATCCCAAGAAGGAGATGCACAAAAAAGTGGACTCGGAAGCACAGCCCAAGTCTTTTAAGGTAGCATGAAAGCTTTTTATATCCAGTCCAATGAATTTTACAGTATTTTTATTCACGCAAATGATTCTTTTGACTCTTTTAGGCCAAACGGCGACACAGACGGACACGTTGGTCGAAAATTCGTCCGAAAAATTGTAAATCCAAAGGAGCTCAGGAGCGGGAAGAAGAAGTGCCTGGCGACAAATCCGCGAACAATGAAGACGACAAATCAGAGAAAGGAGACCACGGTGAGACCGATTCGGACCAATCCAACGAGATTCCACCTGAAGATGCTTGTAAACACTGTGGGCTCGCCAACCACCCAGAACTAGTGAGTTATTGTTCATCAATTCAGACTAATACTTTAGGTTATAAATCGATTATACTTTAATGTCCCAAAAGGGAGAGTTGTCTAGGACTCCGTGTACAGAGTACAACCACAGTATCAAATGACAACATGAGTGGTACTTGCTCATGTGAAACTCAGTACTAGAGAGTTTCTATGTGGTTTTTAACATGTTGCTATACAATTGCTAGGTTGTTGCTAGCTGGTTACTTACTAGTTCAAATTCGCTGCAGGTCTATGGGATATTTGAAAATTTGTTATTGTTAACTACAACTAAATCTATTAAAATATTTTTCTTTAGTTGAAATAATGCTGAAGTGAAATAAAATATAAATATTAGATGAAAAACTGAAACTTTAAAAACTTTAGAAATATTTGAATCGTTGCCTTGGCAACTAATTAAAATAAAATCAGTTTGAAGTACTGAAATTAGTAAAACTAAAACTTAAATAAAAGCTAAATAAAAATGACAAAAACTTAAACTAAAATTAAAATGACAATTGAAAATTAAAAAATTAATTCTGATTTAAAATATTAAATATTAAAATATTAATAACTAATGCAATAGTATATAAATAATTCTAAAATAACATTGATTATCACCCA
Organism: Barbus barbus; assembly: GCF_936440315.1. Lineage (NCBI taxonomy): Eukaryota > Metazoa > Chordata > Actinopteri > Cypriniformes > Cyprinidae > Barbus > Barbus barbus. Next base: position 28,643,218 of record NC_136750.1, read on the forward strand.
TATTCTTTGGCTGGGAGGCAAAGCACTTGATTAAAATAAGTAACTAAATAAATGAATAAAAAAAAGTAAATTAGACTCACATAATAGAACATACTTCTGGTTAAAGGTTTGTTAAACTCCAGCTCCCACAGTAGGTATAAGGGTTTATTCAGCTAATAATATTCATTAAAAACTGTATAACAGAATATGAAGTGTAATTGAGGCACAAATGCTTCTGAAATGATTCAAGCAACAAGATGAGACTTAATATTGCCTATCAAATGGCATAGATAATATTTTTAAAAAGAGACATAACTAATACTATTTGCTTATTTAATATTCTTAAAGAACATATTTCTCTCTTGTATGTTTGTCCCAGATCCTTCTTTGTGACATGTGTGACAGCGGCTATCACACGGCCTGTCTGAGGCCTCCTCTAATGGTCATTCCTGATGGAGAATGGTTCTGCCCTCCCTGCCAGCATGTAAGGGATTCAAGCTCTGCGTCATAGGCTTGTGTGTGCATGTGAGCTGTATTCATGAAGTGTATGCTCTTGTCATTCACAGAAGCTTCTCTGTGAGAGGCTGGAAGAGCAGCTTCAGAATCTGGACACGGCTTTGAAGAAGAAAGAGAGAGCTGAACGAAGGTGTAGATCCACACACAGATGCACAAACGTCATAAACGCTCTCATCAGCTCATCTCCATTCCCATGAATCATCATCAATGATGAGTAGCCTTATGTGATTCTGAGTTTTGGTTCTTGTTTTCTCTCTTTCAGACGTGAGCGGTTAGTGTATGTGGGCATCAGTGTGGAGAACATTATACCCACCCCAGTGAGTATGCAGCCATTATATTATATTATGTTAAATTATATTATATTATATTATGTCCCATACTGTACTTTCCTTTAAAATAATGTGACGTACTATACTGTACCATACTGTATTGTACCATATGCTGAATTTTTTTATACTATAGTAAATTATGGCATAGTATGCTATGCTTTTTTTTAAAATTAAAGCTAAATTTATTATATTATATCATTATATTATAATGTCCCATTCTTTCCTTTAACAAAATGTGCTGTGCTATACTGTACCATACTATATTGTGCAATATGCTATTTTATATTACAGTAAATAATGCCATAATATGCTATGCTATGTTTAAATTAAACATAAATTAATTATTATATTGTTATACAATGTCACATACTGTACTTTCCTATAACATAATGTGCTATGCTGTACGGTATCATACTGTATAGTACCTCATGCTACACAATTGTATATTATAGTAAATTATGCGTAGCGTATATCAAAATTAATTAAACATAAATCAGTTATTTTGTATTATTGTATTATATTGTATTATTATAGAATGTTGCATACTGTAATTTCCTATACCATAATGTACTATGCTATATTGTACCATACTGTAAAATACCTTATTTTATACCATAGTATACTATAATAAGCCATAATATATACTGTAAGCTAATAAGATGAGAATTAAAATGTCTGAATCAGCTTTATTTGGTTTTAAATGTACTCCTCTTCATCTTGTTAGGATGGTGATGCAGAGGACAGCTTGACAGAGAAGAAAAAAGATGCCAAGAAGAGTAAGAATCTGGGGAGGCGATCGACTAGGACGAGGAAATCCATCAGTTATAGGTAATCAACATTTCTTGTGGAAATAAACTCTAAGAGTAGATATCTGAAGTCTGACTAATTCTTGATTTTCTTATCACTAACTACCAGATTTGATGATTTCGATGAAGCCATTGATGAAGCAATAGAGGAAGACCTTCAAGATCCAGAAGGAGGAGGTTGGTCATGTGAGGCATTGTTTAGTGCTTTATAATATGTTTTTGGTTGCATATTGATTTGAGTGGTGGCGTGTCCTGCAGGTGCCGGTCGCGGTGAACCTGCTGCGCCCGTCACGAGTCAGCCAAGGAGCGCGGTGAGCCGAGAGAGTCGACGGCCTGTGAAAGCTCCTGCCCCGCGCAAGAGGAAACGCCGGCGACTCAATGACCTGGACAGTGACAGTACGCAGGATGAGGAGGAGAGCGAGGATGAGTTCCAGCTCAGTGACAGGTGTGTGTGTGTGTGTGTAAACACACACAAGAATATTTACAATACCAGGGAAACAAGTTTGGGCTTTTGGGGTTCAAATCGGGTGGATTTTATACTATTTCATCAAAATATAACACATCTCATTCACAAATAAACCATTATGCTTTCCAAATATTCTGTGGGTGGCAATGGCAATTTTATTTATATAGCACCCTTAATTACAACCCATGGTTGTCCAAAGTGCTTTACAACAAAAGAAAAATAAAAAAACACAAAACACCTTTACTTAAAAAATTAGACTAAAGACAATAAAATAGCAATAAAAAGTAAGACAGGAGCGCATTAATACAGATTGTAAACCTTATCAAACAAATAAATTTTTAGGCTAGACTTAAAAGGTGATTTTCACAAAACCTGTCAAGAACTGGCGATGGTCATATTATACCTATTTTACATATTTTCAAGAAATAAGACATTGTTTTCGTATTTTTAGGACTATCATGTTTTTTTGCATGATTATTAAACGCCCAAATTTTTCTCCAAAATTCCCTTCACTATAATGCAAAATGTTAAGTTATTTATACTTAACTTACATTGATCTAATAATTATCACTCTTGTCGTTGTCAATCATTACAGTATATGTGCTGTAATGTAGTCAATTATACACTAAGATGACTGTATTACAGTACATCTATTTATCTATTGAGGATGATAGTTACAGGGAAAATATGTTTAATATTCATGAAATTTAGTTGTCCTAAAAGTTAAGTGTCAGTAATTTTAATTTTTTAATACATTTAAAGGCCAATGCAGACAAACGCCAACAACCTAGTCTGTTGGAGTTTGTTGGATCAGTGTGTTGGCGTTGGTTGGAGTTTGTTTTCACCCGACTGAACATGCTTATAGATATAGGATCATCCATTTACTCCCCAGTCAGTGAGAGTTGGTCGGTGTCTGTTGGTGCAGTGTGAACATTAGTTATTTTTCATTAGATTCTAAATCCAACGGCCAACTTGAGCCAGCTTGTTTGTTGGCGTTTGTCTGTGCGGTGTGAATTGGCCTTAACTTGTATTTTAAGTCTTTAATGCTCACCCAGGCTGCATTTATTTGATCAAAAATACAGTAAAAAAGGGGAAAAAAACAGTAATGTTGTGAAATATTATTGCAACTTAAAAAGACTGTTTGTGAAGTAGAACTCTATCATAACGGTCTGTTTTAAAATATTCTAAAATGTAATTTATTCCTGTGATCAAAGTTGAATTTTGTGGAAACCGTTTTTGTTCAGGATGAATACTAGTTCAAAAGAACAGCATTCAGTTGCAATAGAAGTAACATTACAAATGTCTTTATTGTCACTTTTGATCCATTTAATGACTCCTTTCTTAATAAAAGTATTATTTTGTTTTGATTTCTATGTTGCTAGCATGGAGGAGGAGGATTTTGTGGTTTCAGGAGACGGTGCATCTGATGGTGACGCAGGCTCTTATGACGCGAGTGAGTGGTGCAGCGGTGAAAGCGACGCAGAGAATCAACCGGCCTCCAGGAGAACAGGAAGAAGCGCTCCCACCCAGAGAACCAGAAGGAGCAGACCCAGACCTCCGGCCCGACGAAGAGGCTCCTCAGAGGAAGAGGACATGTTGGACTCTGAGGAGGAGGAGGAAGAGGAAATGGGTCTGTTTGAGTTTTCATATCCATTCATATCCTAAATGAATAACATATCAGGTGCGTCCTAAATCGCGTACCTATGCACTATTCTATAAAGTTTAGTAGTGTAAATAGTACAAGTAGTGTGCTCAACTTCACATTTAAGGGGCTATCTATCAGACTCTGTTTATGAATGACAAAATAATCTTATATAACTACATTTTTGAGTAGACTGTGCATAAGTACACAGTGTATAAGTGCATAGTGCGTCATTTGGGACGCGGTTATAGACTGTTTCAAAGCTAGTAAACTGGTATCTTTATAAGGCAGCATGATTTTGTTGCTTCTGTTTTTGGAGGTAGGCTGTCTAGGTAGGTCACTAGGTTTTGGAACAGAGCCTTATTAGTGTCACATTGAATTCTTTACTTACAGCTTTTACTTTTGTGTTGATCTGGCAGAAACAGAAGGCTCTAACGAGTTCAGCGACAACGACGTGGATGTGAACAGAAGGCGTCCGCGACGGAGTCAGAACTCTCAGGTCAACTACTATGAGACGTCAGAGTCTGAAGGGTCACGGAAGGCGTCCAATCAGAAACACTCCTCTCTTCCTCACCGTCGACGGCTGTCCAGCTCCAACAGTGAAGGTGAGTGCAGCCACACTCCTGTTTTCAAATGGCTATTGTCATAGCCATGTGAGCAAGTGCTCTGATAGGGTCCAGAGACTTGAGTTTGAGTCCCGACTCGAGGTGCTTTCCCCGTCCATGATTCCTATCTGTCCTCCTGCTGTCCAATCTAGATAAAAGCAAAAAAGCCCAAAAAATGTTACTTATATGCATCTCAACTCTGGTATTTCTCACTTAGGGGTCACACTTGTGATCCACGGTGATCAAAACTGACCAAAAATTTTTAATTGAATGAATGTACTATATTTTGTTTCACAAATAGTCGATGATTCGATGCGTCGATAGGAGGAGCCTGATTCGATACCAATCTCACAGTTGAATATTCGCGGGGTGTTATGATCATGCCATTATGGCTATATATGGGTGCTCAAATGTCTGATTTCACATAGAACTACCAGTTTTCTCCCAATAAGTGAATATACACAGCCTATTAAGATAATGCTGTAAATAAGAATCTGAAAAGAAAGAAGCTTTAAATAAATATTTTAACAATAAATGCAACCACCCCTATAGATTTAAGTTTCTCTTTCCATAATCCATGACCGACAGAGGAGCATCTTAGTGGCAGGGATTTAAAACTTTAGCAAGACTCAACAACTGACACAGGTGGAGTAAAAGACTGGATTTTTTGGATCAGGTAGGGTACAAGTGATTTCAAAACATTTCAGCCGGTTTATATATATCGTGTATATCTTCTTTATCTCGTATAAGATGCATTTGGTTGAGTTGCGCTGCAGTAAAGCAGCTTGACTTTACTCTTGGTAATGTATTTTGCCCGCAAACATATGATTCGACTATCAGTCAACTATCGGCAAGATTTGCAAATCCTTAGTCGGGGACACCCCTACTTTAATGTTTTATATTTTGAGGAGATTTCCTGTAACAAGACAAAATTCACCTTGAAATAATGCACCTTTTATTTATACATAAAATAATAGAAAATATAGTGTCTCACACACCCAAGTTATTTGTAGATATGACAGATAAAAATACAATATAGACTCGAAAAAAATGATAGATCCTGTACACAACTCAAACTTGCATTATTTATGAAATTTTATTATCAGCATTATAGTCAATAGACCTTCCTCAGGCAAATGTATCAGAAAATGTAAAAAACACTAATTTTTGTGTGTTTTTGTTTAATGTTCAGGCTGCATACATTTATTTGAGCACATAAAATATTTGAAAAAGTAGTTTTAAATTAATAGTGTTTAACTTAAAATATTTGTTTAAAATATGATTGATTTTTTTTTAAATATGTAATCAAATGTATTCATTAATGTAATATGAGTCATTTGAAATCCAATGCTTGGAAGGCAGATGTTTTTAAGTGCTAGAAAGCGTGTTTTTAGACAATTGCTTACCTTTACTAGGCTTTTAATTTGAATATATATTTAGATATTATCAAAGACTACTTAATCTTAGCTGATTTGCAGATTGCACCCCTCACTTTCTCATTTGTTTGTTTGTTTTTTAATTCTTAAATATATTTTTGGTTTTTCTGTAGTGGTGTGTCTTTTAATTTTTGTTCTTGCTCAAACACATAGTGTTCAGCATAATGATTTATTTATGGCACAATTTTCAGCAAATTTTTTTGCAGAACTAGACAAGATAAAAATGAAACAATGCATCCCTTTTTTTGTAATTCCCACCATTTTGTCACTAAATATAAATATTAGCTCACTGTTAGCTATACTGTTTAATTACAACTAGACATGTAAACGGTTTTCTTCTCCTCTATATTTCCAGAGTCCATACTTTCTAAAGACTTTGAGCCAAAGGAATCTCTTCAAAGATCAGAAAAAGGACGCAAGCGTGATTCATCAAGGGTAGACTCCAGACAGAGGCACAAACGAGAAAAACAGAGACGGCAGAGAAGCTCCAGTGAAGACAAGGAGGAGGAGGATGGAGGGCAAACAGAGGACTCTGAGGAAGACGAACAGCCCCTCCGCAAGAGGTCGAACCGCATCGAAACAGACGAAGAAGAGGAGGAAGAGGAGAACACACGAAGAAGCGTCCGGTGGAAGCACAGGGCGGGGTCTCGAGGTCCCGTCAGGCACAACGGCTTGGTCCCGCTGAGGGCCGCAGCTCAGGATGACGACGATGATGAGGATGAGGAAGAGTTCACTGGAGTCACGGACCTTGTTAACTTTGTTTTCGACAGTGAACAGTTGTCATGATCAGCTCAGTAGGTTAAATACGTTTATTTTCTCATCGCCTTGTCACGGGAATGTCCCTCATCAGCCACCGTAGTCTCCTGGTTTTGGGTGTAGTGGACCAAAAATGAAGCTTCCAGACGAATGCCGTAGTGTCCGTTCAGATGTTTGAATGCACTCTAGTTCATCCAGCCGCATGCATCGTCCTACCGGTTTAGAACAGGGTCTTCTTAATACTCCAGTCACCATTCCTGAGTAAAGCACTTTGTCATTTATGGCCAGTACGATTTCGTTTGTATAAAGCGGCTTCGGTCGTCCTCTAGAGACACTGGACCGTGTGCATTTGAAGCTTACGTGTTACGTGCATTTCAAACTGGTGTTTTGGACTTTTACATTCTCTGTGTTAATGTTTTCTTCTTTTTGTACCTGAAGGAAGTTTGGGATTGACTTGTGATGCCGAACCTTGCCTAAATGCATTCAATTAAAAGAACAGTTCACCCAAAAATGGAGATGAGTTTGTTTCTTTATGGGAAATGTAGCATTGCATCACTTGCTCAACAGTAGATCCTCTGCAGTGAATGGGTGCCGTCAGAACGAGTCCAAACAGCTGATAAAAACATCACAATAATGTCCCCTGTCCAGTGAAAAAGTCTTGTCTGAATCAAGAGAGAAGTATGCAGAGATCCAGCATCATTTACAAGCGAAAACAGTCTGTAACAGCTCTAAACAAATATATATGGGTGGATTTTGATGTGAGAGGCCAACAGCGAACAGACTTTTTCACTGGAGGAAGCGTTATTATGGATTTCAGCTGCAAACAAGGGTTTGAAGTATAAAACGTCCTTATGATGCAAGGTGCAAACACACAGCTTTTGGCTTCACAGGATGTTAACTGATGGACTGGAGTGGTGTGGATTATTGTGATGTTTTTATCAGCTGTTTGGACTCTCATTCTGACGGCACCCATTCACTGCAGAGCATCCATTGGTGATCAAGTGATGCAATGCTCCAAATCTGTTTAAATGAAAAAACAAACTCATCTATATCTTAGATGGCCTAAAGATGAGTAAATTTTGCCTTTTGATGAGTGAATTATGCCTTTAAATTAGTAGACCAGCCAATAAAGGAAGAAACACATTGGAGGATAATTGAAAATTAATATTAAAGATCTGCAATTTAGCTGCAAATGATTTTAATTTAAAAGACTAATATACTCTCTTTACCTAAAATAACATTGTATGTTATATTACAAATAATATTATTTACTTATTTCTCAGATTAGGACATTTTCTATACTTTGAAAGCCGTTGCTGAAGTTTTAGGACACTTTAATGAGACGTTCAGTCCGTGTCTGAGTTTTAATGCGTCAGCTGAATGCACTTGTCGTTCAAGCACCTTTGACGGTGCCGTTTGGTACTGTATTGTTCGACAGCAGTCTGGATCGCTCTTCTTAGAGTTGTTTTTTAGTGTTTACTCCAGGCTGGTGTTCTTTATGCTGGAAGATTGATTGAATTAGAACACTATGAACACTATTTCAACACAAATCCCACCCCATTACAAAACAAAAACAAATATTCAGAAAAGCACTAGACTAATAATGGTGTTTTAAAATAATTATGGTCTTTGCTTTCTGTTAAAGAATGTGTTTTTGAGCCATGTACTACTGGAATTCGTGTTTTCCTTCTTATTTGATTTCACTCTTACTTTCCAGATGTACGTCTCCATATTTCAAGGAAATTATTCACAAAACAGAAATAAACTTAATGTTGCTGTTATTGTTTTTGGCTCCTAGTTTGTCCTGTACCTGTAATGGATTCAAGAAACTAGCTACATTTACTTACATGGGTAGCTGACAACATGAAAATTGAATCTGTTTAATATTTTAGATGTTTAGAAATGCAAGCGTAGTGCTGTGGGTGGTACTGAAAGTGCAACTATCCTGTTATCATTATGGGTATAAAAACATGCGTGTATATGCAAACAATAAAGGAAGCTATTTACATTAATTAAACATAATGCAAAGTGGTTTAAATCAGGTGAATTAGTTAAATTGTATAGTATCTCCTCCGATCCTGAAGAGGTGCTACGCTCTGTTTATGATGTGAAGCGCACGCGCTCTTTTGCGTCATAAAGCGGCGCTGATAGAAATAAATAACTGGTGGAGTGGATTAAACACGGGTTTCTTACAATGGGCGGTGCTTAGCGGCCGTACATCATCTGTAATTACTCCGTTAAGATGTGTAAAAATAATTAATAGCTTTCAGCGCCTATTAGTATGTTTTTCAAGTGCTATTTTTGATGCATATCGCCGCTAAAGCAAGTAACGCGCAGCGATATCACGTGATAGCTGTTACTTTTCTCCGCGTTGCAGACTGTGGACCAATCACAATCGTTTACGATTATATATTCATGTATTTTGTTTAATATTTTTTTCAGATATTTCTCCGCTGAGTATTCGATTGCTTGATATATACTAATCTTTGTCATTTGTTTATTTATAAAATTATACTTATTACTGCACAAACGTCTCCAATAAGATAAAAAGCGTGTTGAGATTTGAATGCGTCTCAATGGAGAATCGGGCCACTTAGCGCCCCCTGCAGTAATGACCCGGGATTCCCCGCAGGAAACACTTATTGGAGCCAGTTGTCGCCCAATGAGTGAATACTACAGAAGTGACGCTTTCAGAAATCCTTTTGAAAGTTTCTCGCCACGCAAACCGGCCGCGTTTCATTTGCACATGAATGCAGTTCAAGGAGAAGCTTACTGTTTATATGCGTTTTGTCTCAATAGAGCATCAGTGTTAGCGCCTTCACAGCTTCACAGGGATTGAATTGATCAGAATGGTTGTGTTGAAGAGTTTGCATCCACCCAGCGAGGGCGTGAGGCTCCAGCAGGCCGACACAGCTGCAGTTCTGGACGGGAAGAGGCTGGGAGCAGGCACGCTGTTTGTGGCTGAAGCGTGAGTGTCTTACAGCATCAGTGTTGTGTTCACGTGTGTCCTACACCTGTGCACGCATTTACTTGTTTATTTGTGCATGCACTCTATAAATAAACACATATTATGGCTAGCAAGGGTAGTAGACGAAAAGTACTGAGATGGTAATATGGTATCATTCAATATAGTGAAATATAAATAAGTAACGTTATCTAAATGTGTTTATTTTTACATATTTGTTAATATATTTCTTATTATATGTATTACAATATTATAGAAATAAATTGTAATATATTTGATAATTGTTTATTTTATGTTTTATATTTAGAATATATTATACATGTTATGAATAAAATAATTAATTATCTAAATATACTTATTTTATATATATTTCATGTACAATATAATATGTTATACATCATGTGTAAAATATTATTTCATTACTTCCGTTTATTTTACATATATATTATATAATTTATATTCTAGTATTAAATAATGTAATTATTTTAGTTACTTATAAAGTAGTTTATTTCTTTATTTTAAGAATTACAAAGTTTAATTATTTTATTGCTTACAAGTAGTTTATTTCATTATTCTAGAATTACAGAATAATTATATATAAAACACAAATGTGTAAATAAATTATATATATGTATATATATTTATTTACACATTTGTATGTTTTATATTTAATTAGACATTTATTTTATGCATGTTTTATATTTACAATGTATAATACTTGTTATAAATGTAAATAATTTTATATTTTTTATATTTGTATACTTCATTATTTTATGTAAATATTTTCCATAATATAACATCATATTGTTTTATTATTGTTTATTTTATATTTATCATATTAATTGTTATATAATTTATATATTTAGTTATTTATTACTTATTTATTTTATATTATATATAATAATATAATTATATATGTTATATATAAATGGTTATTTGTATATTTATTTATATTTCATTATATGCATTATATTAATAATTATGTATTATACATTTTATACACACACACACACAGTATTTTCATGGTATCTCATGTCAAACACAAGCAACAAACAAACAAAAACATGGTTTTAGCATGCCATGCTGTTTTTGGGATATATGTACTTATGCAGCTGTTTTCTGTCCTCGCAGGCATCTGTCCTGGTTTGATGGTTCAGGGATGGGTTTCTGTCTTGAATACCCCTCCATCAGTCTGCATGCAATCTCACGAGATCTCGGCGCCTTTCCAGAAGAGCACCTGTATGTGATGGTCAATGCAAAACTGGACGGTGAGGCATCAACTTCCAAACAGAGATGCCCTGGTTTCCAGAGGTTTGACCTGACCGTTCTTCATTGTGTTTCCAGATGAAGCTGAAGCAGAGCAGCAGGATAAAGCTTCGGATGATGCAGGAGAGGACGACGAGGAGAGCGACAGCGACAGTGAAGACTCAGGAACCATCACAGAGATCCGCTTCGTGCCCAGTGATAAAGCCGCATGTGAGTGTGTGGAAGGAGCGCGGATGAGTTGAGTGTGAGCATCTCTCCTGTATGAGTGACGTGTGTGTTTGTGTGTGCAGTGGAGCCCATGTTCTCCGCCATGTGTGACTGTCAGGCCCTGCACCCCGACCCCGATGACGCCGACACCGATGATGACGATTACGAGGGAGAGGAGTATGACGTCGAGGAGGCTGGTGAGTGTCATTTGGATCCATAATGCATCTAGTGCAGTGGTTCTCAACCCCTAGAGTCCAGGACGATATTCAAAAGCCCCTCAAACAGGCCAAGACATTTCTGGTACAAAAGCTGCTGTAGTGACAAAGCTGATAAAAGCTTTTATTTTATTTACACAAGCCCGGAATGGCAATATTTTAAAATAATGAAATGAACTATTTTTAAATAATTAAATTCCATAATTCTAGGACAATTAAACTACTTTTTCAACAAATTCAATCAATTAAATTCTGTAATTCTTAAAATAATGTAATAAATTGCTTATAAAAAAAGTACAAATAATAATTCTGTATATAATTACAATTCAAATCAAGTAATTTTTTTTTTTTCAATACTAATAAAAAAATTATCTTTAATTCTTAAAATAATGAAGCTACTTGATTCAAATTGAAAAAAAATTAATTCTGTAATTCTAGATGGTTTTTGTTTGTCCACTTTTTTTTTTTTTATCATAAGATACTTTTTTTTTTTACTCGCAAATGGCAATTTCTCAGCAAGTCACTGCATGATTAAATATTTTAGTGCATGAAATAACTATACAAATCTATATTCATTATATACATTTCCATGACTTAAGGATTTGATCATTTTCCATGACTTGTCCAGGTCTATTAAAAATTTAATGAAATTGAAATACTAACTTATGTATTTTGATTTAATTATTATTATTATTTAAATGTATACATATATCCAGGGTTTTCAACCCTTTTTTAAATAAATAAATAATTAAAATTACAAATTAAAATAAAAAATATGATGTCAGTTTACATCTGGATTTTTAGTTGGTTTAGCTTATTTTAAAGCTGGTTTGGCCTTTTTAAAGTCATCTTGAGCTCTCCTTTAAAGCTTCCTGAAGCCCCTAATGACTCCTGGCCCCTGGTTGACAGCCACTGATCTGGTTTCTCTCTACTTTTTAATGGAATATTAAAGTCAGCGATCTGAGACTTTGATCTGAGAGGTTTGGTGTCTCCTCTACAGCTTTCACATTGTTTCAGTGCTCATGTGTTCTTCCTGTTTTCTCTCAGAGCAAGAGCAGGGTCGTGGTCAGGGTGACGTCCCCACGTTTTACACCTATGAGGAGGGCTTGTCTCACCTGACGGCCGAGGGTCAGGCTACGCTGGACCGGCTGGAGGGGATGCTGGCCCAGTCCGTCGCACAGCAGTACCACATGGCTGGAGTCAGGACTGACGTGCCATCGGCCGAATTTGAAGGTCTGTGTGGGACAACACTCATTATTGATAGTTTATTTCAATAGCGGGAGTATATCTGTCCTTAAGAGGGTAGTTTTGTGTATTACCCCACAATATTGTACCATAGTAACTGTAGTTTTCAATATTATTATAATATTAAAATATATAAAGATTATTAGATACTGCAGAATTATTGATAATTGTTAATTTTTTTCATTTTGCAAATGAGATGTTACCAAAAGTGTCACCAAAATGTATATAAAACGTATAATATTTAAAATATTGTGAAAACTGCTATAATATAATGTAACAATATAATATTACACATTATTTTCACATATTATTGCTTTAAATCATAGAATTATTGCTCTAAAACTGTGTCAAAAAAATCTGACAGCTTCTTAACCTGCTTTATGGACATCCCAGATGAATTTACTTGATTATAAAATGTATAAATTAAACAAAAATAATGCACATGAGAAGCCACTAGATGGCAGTGAGAGAGAACAGTCATGCCACTTTAAACCCTACATGATGCTGAAACGGTCATGTTTTTAATAATGCATGAAGCATTGTTGTGTGTGTGCATGTGGCTGGATTTCAGTCAGTGGAGGCAGACGTGATGGGCTGATGGGTGTGTGTCTGTAAGCAGGATTTCCTGAGCGCTAATGGATGTGTAATGGGTAAAGCCCAGTGGAGTAGCACAGGGCAGGACGGTCGTAATTTAATACGGTGATCAAACTTTTTTTTATCTCTCTCTCTCTGTGTTCAGATGGGATGGAAGTCGACTCAAGCGCAATTTCTGGACAGTTTGACGACGCCGATGTAGATCACTGGTAAATATCTACAACTGTCTTCAAAATCCTGATTGTCCAATTGCATTTCCTGTCCTGGCCAGTGTTATTTCTATACTATTATAAAATGTATTAATATTTTGAATTGGGTCTTATTTCATTTATTTATTTTTATTATGTTTTTGTAATATTATGTGCTTTTGTAATTTTTATTAGTTGTGTGTGTATAATTTTTTTTTCAAAAATATATTATCTTATCATTTTAAATATTAGTATTGCTTTTTAAAATGTTTTATTTGTACTCCAGTTTAGCAATTTTTTGCTTTTGTCTTTTAATAACATTTTGTAGTTTTTTTTTTTTTACTAATTTAATTATTTTTTGTTTAAATATTTATGTTAGGTTTTTTTTTTTTTATAACCATTTCCATTTTTAATATTTATTTTTGTTTTGGCTGTAATTTTAGTAATTTTGGCTTCTTTTGTTTTTTTAGCTTTTGTTGAAATATTTATTTATTTTACGTATTACCATTATTTTCTTTAACATTTCATTCTATATAGATTTTTATTTCATGTAGATTTTGGTCATTTTAATACTTCAGCTTAAACTTGTTTATTTCAATTAGTTGCCAAGGCAATGTTTTAAATTGTCAAAGTTTTTCATCTAATATTTATATTTTATTTTATCTTTATTCCAGTTTCTGAATGCTATTTTTAAAAGTTTGTTTTAATTGACAAAAACAGCACTGGTTCTGGACAGGAACTGATTAAATTTGACAACTTTCACTTGCACACTTCAAGAAATAATTCATCCAAAAATGTAAATTCCATCATTATTGACACCTTGGTGTCGTTCCAAACCCGTCTGATTCTCATCAGAATGATGACTGCATTGCTGCTGTTGTGTCGAAGCTCCTGTGTGAATCTGAATTCTTCAATCTGTTGACAGATGAACTGCGTTTGTACGGCTGATTGAAGCACTTCAGTGAGGCATGCTGGGATACCGGCTGACTCTCAAAGCTCTTATCATTTCTGTCTCTCCTACCTTGAATTTAATGGGCTGTTTTACACCACGGCCGTACATTTCCAGATCCACGGGCCTGTGTAGCTCCCACTAATCTATTTTGTAGTTTTCCCTGAAGATCCTCCTCAGTGGAGTGATGTTGATGAGTTTGTTAGAGATTTCAATAAATACAGCTGTTTTTGTACCAAAGCCTCATTTTCTTCCCCCATATTTGGTGTTTTGTTTCTCTATGAAATATTGGCCGGTTTATAATGTGTTGAAGTGTACTAAAATACTCATTTAGTTCATTTTGGCTCGTTCTCAGTTTGTATTTATAGTCAGATGTTTATGAGACATCTTTCTCTAAACATTTCCTGTGTATTTCCTCACAGGAGATCAAATATTTTATCGGTGAATTCATCCTGCAGTCATAGGGTGAATCTCACAAAATGTGTCAAGAAATGTGTGGGTGATTTCAAAATCAAAGAGAGGTATGAGATCATATTCTTTGTGAATAAACTCGAGCCTATTTTTAGTGTCATTAAGATTTATTAATTTTTTGTATTGTGCATAACAGGGTTATTATCATTAACTAAAATAATAATAAAAAATGCTTTACTTGATATAAAATAAACATGAACTGTAATAAAATGTTAAAAATGTGTTTTTTAATAGCTATAACTAAAACCTAAAAAAAATAAAAATGACAGAAAACACTATTACTATATAAGAATTACTAAAAGTATTCATCTGTTTTTAAAAATCACCACTGAGAGTAATGGTAGTCCAGATACATAATGGTAACCTCACAAATAATTGTCATTAAAACGATAAAAGAGGGAAAATAAAAAACAATGGTATTTTATTTGTCTTTATACAAAATATAATTTATGTTTTTGTTTATGGGATGAAATGTGACCTTGACGCTGGATTTTATGAGACATTTTTTTGGCATAAGAATTTCTGTTTGTGCTCAGATAATGATTTCTCTTTCCTTTGCTTGTGCTGATTGTCACTTTATGTGATATTCTGTGCGTTTATCATGAATGAATGCGTGTTTTTGCAGTGCTGGAGTTTGTGTTATTTCTGTCTTTGTTGATTAGGACTTAGTCCTAATGACAGATTACAGCAGCGAGCGCTGACATACAGAACAGACCCAGGCTGAGCAGCTTGCACAAGTGCAAAATGTTTCAGAAATGTACTCTTTTTTTTTTTTTTTTTTTTTTTTTTTTTTTTTTTTTTTTTTTTTTTTTTTTGGCCTGTCAGTAACACAGATAACACATGACAGTACGTATGTGTAGTTATGCTATCATCATTCACAGCCTTTTTTTTTTTTTTTTTTTTATATTATTTATTTTTTATTAATTAATTAAATTTTATATACCCTTTTATTTAACCATACTATGACCGACAAGACCAGGGGACAGAGGAAACAAGAGAGAGAAAAAAAAAAAATAAATAAAAAAAAAAAAATTATAATAATAATAATAATAATAATAATAAAAAAAATAATAATAATTATAATTATAATGATAATAATAAAAATAATAATAATAATAAAAAAAAAAAAAAAAAAAAAAAAAAAAACAAATTGTGGATAAAGTCAACAGAGAAGGGGGAGAGAGAGAGAGGAAAAAACAAGACAAAAAAAAAAAAAAACAGACAATTTGCTTCGATACCTGCTGACAAAAAGAGAAAACAACAGAAGACACAACAGAAGACACAACATCAGAGAAACTGCAGCAACAACCAACATCTGTATGAATCACAATAAATTCTAAATGTTAAATGTTATTGAGCAACACGCATAACTAATATTACAAAATAAGTTTTGAAGCAACAGCAGATCAGAACAATGTGTGTCTGTGAGCACCCGTTTTTACACCAATGTGAATGCTTGAGTGTACACCTGTGTGTGTGAGCGCGCTTGTGTTCATAAGGTTCCTCCATGTAAATGTTTAATAGTGTGTGTGTGGGGAACAACAGCCCCATCCCGCAAGGCATGAAGCAGGCATGGAAGAGACCCAGGCCCCAAACATCCGGAGGGCCCCCAGGGCACGGGACCCCCAGGGGAACCACCGCAGGGACAACTGCGGCCCCCACCCAGAAAAGGGCAGAGGAGAGCCCGAAGGTGGGACATCCGACAGCCACAGTGTAGACACCCCAGGTTGCCGTGGCGGCAAGCCCGCAGGCTCCGCCGGCAGCCGACCACACCAGGGCAGACCGAGCCCTGGGCCCGGAGATCCAAGGGCCCCCCACCCCCCAACCGGGGCCCAGCAAGGCCAGTAGGGCCAGGCCCCGCCAAGCGACCGCCGAGAGTGGGCCAGCGCTCACCCGAGCATCCTACCCCGGCGCGAGAAACCACCAATGCACCGGCGGCATCCTCCACCGGCAGGGCATGGTGGTGGGGTGGGGGTCGACTGAGATGATGAGTGAGGTGGAGTCTAAGGCCCGACCTGACACATAGACGTAGACGAACAAGCACACATATACACAAGCATACGTTCCCACCCTCAAGCACGCAACGAATATTCTCACCCTCGCCCCACATGTAGACACACAAAAATGGACATGGTACCCACACTCACACTCCCTATATGCACTCTATACTCCTAGATCCAGGCACCACCACCCCCAGAGGGGTAATCAGCGCCCGATCCCGGAGCTGAACCCCCTTCGCTCTGGCGTGGGGACAGGAAGACCACCCCGGTCCCCGCAGCAGCAGAGAAGACCACCAGCCCAGACCCCGACCGGGCGGCCAGCTCATCCTCGCAGCCCCCGGCCCCGGACAGAGAACAGAGAACAGGGGTGTGAGATAAAAAAAAAAAGAAAAAAAAAAAGAGACCCCATGCTTCACCTCACCCGCTCAAATGTAGTGTTGGTGTGTGTTGTTCTAAGGTGCTTTAAAACAGGGGTGCTTTAAAACAGGGGAGGGGCACCCTCCACAAGCTTGTGTCAGCTCGTCCCCTCCCTAGAGCCCTCAATGTCTATGTGCAACTTAAAATTGAGAAGTGGGCACTGGCACCAGAGGGAAGGCTGAATGAACAGACCGCCCTCCGGATGCCATTCAGTGTGCCCACCCCCAAGGCCCTATATGTATGTGTCATGTGACAGTAAGTAATGAGAATGTCTAAGCTGTAATGTGTGATTGAGATGCAGGTGGCCACGAGGAGACAGAGGAGTACCACCTCCCCCGCATCCCAGCGACACACCCGCACCTCAAAACCCTACCTATGTGTTGGTGTGATGGGGCGGGAGAAGTGAAGCCTTAGGGATGGGGAGGAAAGCATCAGAGGGGGCAAAATACCCCCCCCTTCGGAGCCAGCTCCCCCGCTGACCCCCATAGGCACCCCCGTTACCCCAAATCTGCCCAGGGCGGCCCGGGGCGGCCCACCAGACCCCACAGCAGAGGAAAAACTACCCCACCCCATCACTCATTCAACTCCCAGACTACATAAGACAATAAGTGATGAATAAGAAATGTACTCTTTATATATCTTAAAAGCATATCTGTTGGCCTCTAAATGAACTCCATACTTATTCTCATGAGACTCGAGCGTGAGTGTGCTGAGATGATCTCGCTAATGATTCACTCATGATACTTTACACACACCTGCTAAAACTACCTCCCAATCTTTTAACGATCAGTAGTTCTGAAGGGTATCAGTGCTTGAAATGATTAATGTTTCCTGCACTCAAATGTAAGATTTTCAGAAAATTGACTCGCTCTCAGACAATCCAAGATTTTTAGTTTGTTTCTTCTTGGTAGCAGATTGGAGAAACTTGCTCAGCATTTTATTGTCTGCAGTGAATGGGTGCCGTCAGAATGAGAGTCCAAACAGTTGAGTAAAACATCGTAATAAAACACACCATCTTGTGAAGCCAAAAGCTGTGTTTGTAAAAAGTGTTTCCATCATTAAGAATTTTTATTTTTTTACTTAAAACCCGTTTCCAGCCAAAATACAGGTCCATAATCCATAATAATGCTTCCTCCAGTGAAAAAGTCCATCTCCTGTGGTCCTTCACATTAAAATCCTCACATATATTTGTTTAGAGCTGTTTTGGCTTGTAAACTGCGCTTGATCTGTGCAGATTTCTCTCCTCTGATTCAGACCAGATGGACTTTTTTCACTTTAGGAAGTAATATTATGAATAGAGGACACGTATGTTGGCCATAGCAACAGTTTAAAGTTAAAAATGTCTTGATGGATTTATTACAAACACGCAGCTTTTCACTTAATAAGATGTTAACTGATGGACTGGAGTGGTGTGGATTACTGTGGTGTTTTTATCAGCTGTTCTGACTCTAATTCTGACGGCACCCATTCACTGCAGAGCATCCATTGGTGAGCAAGATTTTTCTAAATCTGATGAAGAAACAAATTTATCTAAGGATGGCCTGAAGGTGAGGACGTTTTCAGCACATTTTCATTTCTGGGTGAACTATTCCTTTAAAGCTGGAATTTGACAGCACATCAAAGTTCATCAAGTTAACAGCTCGCATTCATGCGTGAACGCCCTGTTATGCAAGCTACATTTGTTCTGTTTTGCTTTCCTTTTGTTGCATGCTGTAGTGAAAATCAAATTGCCATATCAGTTTGGTTCAGCACATCTGTGTGTTCACAAAAGGTCAAAGGTCCATCAGAAACTATTTCACAACAGCCTGTTGGCCCTCTCAGGTTAAATAACCACTGAGCCATGAGCTTTTCTGTAAAGTTTAATTACAAACAGATTTTATCACTGCTTTATTTAAATCCTCGTAACACAGGAGTGTGTTATTATTCATTCTGCATTGGCTTGTAGACGCGACACTCAATCCGGTCTGATCTTCCCAGGTTACTTTACCCAGAATAATCCAAAGGCACTGCAAAACTGTGCTTAAGATTACTACTATAACATTTACCTGTTACTAGGTAAGAACCATCGCTAGTAGAATGTAACATAAAACAGCGATAGAACACTTCAGGTCTCTTATTCCAGGAATGTCTATCTGTTAAAATATGATTTAATAAAGTTGAACTCATTTACAGTTGATTCTCGGCACACAGGTCATGTGCTTTTTATGATTGTTGCTGTAAACCTGCAGCTATATGTCATTACAGCTTCATGAATGTGCATGTTCTCATTAAAAAAGACATTTAAGATATTTCGAAAGCATAGATTTCACCAAAGACCTAAAAAAGAACAACATTAAGGACCCTTCAGTTTCGTTATTCAGAGTTTCTGAAAGTTTTATGAAGATAAATGTAATACTTTAAAGAACAAAATTAATGGAACACAATACTTTAATATGGTCTCTAAATGTAAATGTTTTGTATTAGTGCAAATGTCTAAAGATTTTCAAATCAAGATACATTTATTAGAGAAGCACAATAACTAAAGCGGTTTTCTGAGAAGTTGATCAAAAGTTTATGATTAAAACAAACAAATATCTGCTAGTAGGCTTAGACAAATCAACTTAATTCAAATGGAGAAGTTTTCATTCCCCGGTGAAAGATGTTTGTTCTTGTTTTAATCAAACTTAATTTTGTTCAATTTCTCAGAAAACGAGACCACGTGTTCAGTTTGCATATCAAGTATATCTTGATTTAAGGATGTTTAAATATTTGTATTAGAAATACAAGACGAAATACTGAGGAAGATATTCATTTGTCCAGTGCATCCAACATTGACGTTATGAATTTAAGACCTTGAGAAGGGCGAATTAAGACCTTTTAAAACCTGCAGAAACCCTGGTTATTACTTGGAGATGTGCAGAAGAATTACAGTGTATATTCACAGTATATAATCACATATGCAATCAGAGTCTGTCATAAGGCCTTAATTCACTTCATCTTTTTCGTCTCGAGTCCATTAGAGTTCAGGTGCTTTGGAATTGTGCTTTTCCCTGAAATAGCAGGGATCACTTTGTCAAAAAGCAGCAGAGAGCCTGTCATGCCTGTAAGATGAGTGGGAAAACAGCATGAAGATCCTGGTGGAACACATAGAACTGTATTTTTCTTGCTGTTATTAATAAGTTATCATGCATACATGATCTTTATGATTATAGGTTTGGATTGTGAGCAAATAAACACTGAGAAATACATGTGGTGCTTAAATGATTCTCAGACATTTTGCTGAGTAGTTTGTGTTCTTCATGACTGCCATGCAAATATGATTTTTCTCTGGCATTAAACACATTTTATTGATTGGCCTTTTGTTAAACTTGTTTGACAGGATACACCTGTTTTCCTAACAAAAATAGCTGATTACAGAACAGTCTCTGAAGGATTTCTTCAAATGAATGAATGTTGTAATACTAATTGCTCACCCAGTATTGGTCCAATCCAGTACACAAAACTGTACTCCGCAAAACTGTTGCCAGGACAGGGGAACTGTATTGAGAACGCCAGTGCCGGATTAAACACAGCGCCAGTCACATGACCACCTTCACAAAATACAGCACAGAATGAACGATACTGAACGATAGAAAAAATTATGATAGATATTTTTCTAGATAGATAGATTGATTGATAAATATTTTATAGATAGATAGATGTACTGAATGATAGAAAAAATTATGATAGGCTAGATAGATATTTTCTAGATAGATAAATAGATATTTTTCTAGATAGATATATATTTTTCTAGATAGATGTACTGAATGATACAAAAAATTATGATAGGCTAGATAGATATTTTATAGATAGATAAACAGATATTTTTCTAGATAGATAGATATTTTCTAGATAGATATATATTTTTCTAGATAGATATACTGAATGATACAAAAAATTATGATAGGCTAGATAGATATTTTATAGATAGATAGATCGATTTTTTTCTAGATAGATATTTTATACATAGATATACTGAATAGAAAAAATTATGTTAGATA
Organism: Barbus barbus; assembly: GCF_936440315.1. Lineage (NCBI taxonomy): Eukaryota > Metazoa > Chordata > Actinopteri > Cypriniformes > Cyprinidae > Barbus > Barbus barbus. Next base: position 28,664,289 of record NC_136750.1, read on the forward strand.
TTTTCTAGATATATATATTTTATAGATAGATATACGGAAAGATAGAAAAAAATATGATAGGCAAGATAGATATTTGATAGATAGATAGATGATTTTGAGAAAGCCGGTAAGAACACTTGCACAGTTTATGAAGTACTGTGGTGGTACCGGTAGCTGTGGTCAGTGCACACACCTGTATAGACTAATGTGGTGATGACAGCAGATATCGCAGGAACGCGATATTTCTCCTCCACCTTCTCCACGTTAAACACCGCAGTGTGCATCACAAACGCGCAGCCCAGCTCCACCGCGGCGGCCTGCAGCAGAGGCGCGTTAACGGGGCTGTTCGTGCATTTAAAGCCCGTCAGCGAGTGCTGCTCGTGCAGGTCAGAGAGCGCCAGCGCCCACGCGTGAGGCATGACGCGCCGCGCCGCCACCGCCGCGATCAGCTGGCATGAGATCCGCGTCAGCGCGCCTCGCCGCGTCAGAGTCCCGAGGTAGACCCGCTCCAGAGCGCCGATCGGGTTACAGATCGCGCCGCGGAATGAAAGTCCGTGGACCACCGAGATGAGGAACGTGAGCGTCAGCGCGATCCGCGGCTCCAGTCCGCCCACCTCCGCGAGCAGCTTTAACTCGTGCGTGCACGCGCACAGCTGAAAAGAGTAGATCAACTCCAGCGCATAGATGGTCCAGTTTCGATTTGGGACTAGATATAAAACCGTTCTCCTCGCCACTTCGCTAAAAACTACAATCCCCAGCAGGAAGGACAGGGAGACGGTGAGCTCGGCCATCTCTGCCATTGCATCCTCATAATAATCGTGTTACTCTGATCCAGTCAGGCAACTTTACAACGGCCACGCCTCCGCGCCAGTAGCCCCGCCCACTTTGATTCAATCAGTGCAACCCACTATGGCAAAAAGCTTGACTCATGAATATTAATTAGATGATGCTAGAGACTTCCTGGAGTGTACAGACACGCAACCTTATTCATATTCATGAGGCAATCTTTATCGTAACAGTGATTCGTCAGCTGACCATCGCCCGCGTCTGCCCTTCAGCCAATCAGGAGGCTTACTGGGAAAACGTCTGGTTACATAAATAATATTCATGAGCCAGTCCTTTAGTTTAGTAGGATTTGTAAAGAACTTCGTCCAGGGTTCACAAAAATAAACATTACCTGGATACCTTTTAATCTAACAGAAATATAAGCTTCTTTAATATAATATATAAGTAAAAAATATGATATAAAAACTATAATCAGTGTTGGGAAGCCTACTTTGGAAATGTACTGTAGGTTATAGATTACAAGTTGCCCTATTTAAAATGTAATAAGTAGCGTAACTATTTCAATTACTTTAAAGTAATGTAACTGATTACATTTGGATTACTTTTCTAAATTCCTAGCAAACTTTTGAAGCAGGCCGGGTTAACATATAGAACTCAACACTGATGTTAGACTTTCAAAATCCTTCATCACTTGAATTAAGATTATAATAATTTCATATTAAAGCACAGCCACCACAAAATCAGGCTTTAGCACCTCTTTTTACTTTGAGATCATTCTGAGGTTAAATACAGATTTAAAATCACAACAAGAAACCTTTTAATAGATATAATAGCCTACTTGAAATAAAATCTTATTTTATTTCAAGTAGGAAACAAAACTTGGAAAAGAAATCAATCATATCTGTATGTGTGTGAAAATATTCAGATGTAAACCCCTTTGTATTCATTAACATTTTCATAACTGTAATTTAATTAAACATTTTTCTCAGCAATTGCAACAGATTATACGCAATTCCATTACATGTAGCTTACTCAACACTGTATATAATCAGATAATGTATGTAGATTTAAATATTTTAACAATCCCAAACTAATATGTGGCTAATAATAAAAATTCACCCATGCATGTCTCATCAGAGTGATGATGGTGGAGAGATCATGAATCATGAATATTATAAATCACCATGAGTCACTATTATGAGTCATGGGGATATGGGCAAAACCAAAAAGGTCATTATAGTCTCGAAGGTCAAAAAGGAAATGTATTTGATATGATACGCAAACAGATATGCATGTACATAATATCTAATAAATCAAAATAAATATAATGTGCATAATTCTCTCTTCAAAATGTTGCCTTCTGGCCGGAACAGCCAGGCACAAGAACAGTATTTCCCTGCAGGCTATATTCAGCCTGAACAATTAAAACATTCATGACTATACATTGTCCAACGCAAGTGACACATTTATACATAGAATCTGAAAATTGTACACATGTAAACTACACACTTGTAAATAACATATCTGTACATTTATTTAAACAATTATGTTTTCCCTATATTTCTACTTCTGTATATAGGGCATTATTTAATTCACTGTTTTTCTTGAATTAGTGTTATATTCCATCTCTACTGAGTTATTCCTATGTATATCTGCACTATCATGTATGTTGCACTGTCCGTACTTTCTTCTGTACTGGAAGCTCCTGTCGTCAAGTCAAATTCCCTGTGTGTGTAACATACTTATAAAGCTCTGTCTGACTTCTGACATATAGCTAATGAATCAAAAATCAAAATAGTTCATTTGGCTATTTTGATGAAATATTGTATACATTATCCCTAATAATAAAAACGAACAAAGCAATTATTAAACATTTACAGGTGCTTCATCACCTTTAACAGGTGTAATCCTCATCACTGGCTGGTCTGTTTTCTGATAATTACCTGCAGAGGGCGCTGACATACTTAGGAATGGAGTTTCCATGACATCTTTAAAGGTGATCTATATATTAACACACACACACACACGCACAGAATTGTTTGTTGTCAACACTCACACGCACAGTGTGTGTATGCGTGTATGTATGTATGTGCGTGTATGTGTGTGTGTGTGTAGACAACAAACAATTCTGTTATAATATTTTACAATAATACTGTTATATAATGCTGTATATATAATATATCCTTTGACTATACCCTTATGCAATATACTATCTATCTATCTATCTATCTATCTATCTATCTATCTATCTATCTATCTATCTATCTATCTATCTATCTATCTATCTCTGTCGGTCTGT